>NW_026599479.1:1382376-1724845 GCF_023634085.1 Falco cherrug | reverse complement strand
TCCTGTCTGGCACCTTCCCCGGTGGAGTTGTGCATGGGGTGTGTTTGGAACATTTTGTCACCGGCCGAGTCCAAAATTCAGCGATTCCCCATCTCAGCCCAGAAAGCAGGTAGAACAACTTTTGTGGTGTCTTTCAGATGCCTACCAAGGTAGTGTAAAAACTACCAGGAGAACTCCTGTCTGGCACCTTCCCCGGTGGAGTTGTGCATGGGGTGTGTTTGGAACATTTTGTCACCAGCCGACTCCAAAATTCAGCGGTTCCCCATCTCAGCCCACAAAGCAGGTAGAACAACTTTTGTGGTGCCTTTCAGCTGCCTACCAAGGTAGTGTAAAAACTACCAAGAGAACTCCTGTCTGGCACCTTCCGTGGTGGAGTTGTGCATGGGGTGTGTTTGGATATTTTGTCACCGGCCGAGTCCAAAATTCAGCGGTTCCCCATCTCAGCCCAGAAAGCAGGAAGAACAACTTTTGTGGTGTCTTTCAAATGCTTACCAAGGTAGTGTAAAAACTACCAGGAGAACTCCTGTCTGGCACCTTCCGTGGTGGAGTTGTGCATGGGGTGTGTTTGGTACATTTTGTCACCAGCCGACTCCAAAATTCAGCGGTTCCCCATCTCAGCCCAGAAAGCAGGAAGAACAACTTTTGTGGTGCCTTTCAAATGCCTACCAAGGTAGTGTAAAAACTACCAAGAGAACTCCTGTCTGGCACCTTCCCCGGTGGAGTTGTGCATGGGGTGTGTTTGGAACATTTTGTCACCGGCCGACTCCAAAATTCAGCGGTTCCCCATCTCAGCCCAGAAAGCAGGAAGAACAACTTTTGTGGTGCCTTTCAAATGCCTACCGGAGCAATGTAAAAACTACCAGGAGAACTCCTGTCTGGCACCTTCCCCGGTGGAGTTGTGCATGGGGTGTGTTTGGAACATTTTGTCAACGGCCGACTCCAAAATTCAGCGGTTCCCCATCTCAGCCCAGAAAGCAGGTAGAACAACTTTTGTGGTGCCTTTCAGCTGCCTACCAAGGTAGTGTAAAAACTACCAACAGAATTCGTTCCTGGCACCTTCCCCGGTGGAGTTGTGCATGGGGTGTGTTTGGAACATTTTGTCACCAGCCGACTCCAAAATTCAGCGGTTCCCCATCTCAGCCCAGAAAGCAGGTAGAACAACTTTTGTGGTGTCTTTCAGATGCCTACCAAGGTAGTGTAAAAACTACTAAGAGAACTCCTGTCTGGCACCTTCCCCGGTGGAGTTGTGCATGGGGTGTGTTTGGAACATTTTGTCACCGGCCGAGTCCAAAATTCAGCGATTCCCCATCTCAGCCCAGAAAGCAGGTAGAACAACTTTTGTGGTGTCTTTCAGATGCCTACCGGAGCAATGTAAAAACTACCAGGAGAACTCCTGTCTGGCACCTTCCCCGGTGGAGTTGTGCATGGGGTGTGTTTGGAACATTTTGTCACCAGCCGACTCCAAAATTCAGCGGTTCCCCATCTCAGCCCAGAAAGCAGGTACAACAACTTTTGTGGTGCCTTTCAGCTGCCTACCAAGGTAGTGTAAAAACTACCAAGAGAACTCCTGTCTGGCACCTTCCCCGGTGGAGTTGTGCATGGGGTGTGTTTGGAACATTTTGTCACCGGCCGACTCCAAAATTCAGCGGTTCCCCATCTCAGCCCAGAAAGCAGGTAGAACAACTTCTGTGGTGTCTTTCAGATGCCTACCAAGGTAGTGTAAAAACTACCAAGAGAACTCCTGTCTGGCACCTTCCCCGGTGGAGTTGTGCATGGGGTGTGTTTGGAACATTTTGTCACCGGCCGAGTCCAAAATTCAGCGATTCCCCATCTCAGCCCAGAAAGCAGGTAGAACAACTTTTGTGGTGTCTTTCAGATGCCTACCGGAGCAATGTAAAAACTACCAGGAGAACTCCTGTCTGGCACCTTCCCCGGTGGAGTTGTGCATGGGGTGTGTTTGGAACATTTTGTCACCAGCCGACTCCAAAATTCAGCGGTTCCCCATCTCAGCCCAGAAAGCAGGTAGAACAACTTTTGTGGTGTCTTTCAAATGCCTACCAAGGTAGTGTAAAAACTACCAGGAGAACTCCTGTCTGGCACCTTCCCCGGTGGAGTTGTGCATGGGGTGTGTTTTGAACATTTTGTCACCGGCCGACTCCAAAATTCAGCGGATCCCCATCTCAGCCCAGAAAGCAGGTAGAACAACTTTTGTGGTGCCTTTCAGCTGCCTACCAAGGTAGTGTAAAAACTACTAAGAGAACTCCTGTCTGGCACCTTCCGTGGTGGAGTTGTGCATGGGGTGTGTTTGGAACATTTTGTCACCGGCCGAGTCCAAAATTCAGCGATTCCCCATCTCAGCCCAGAAAGCAGGTAGAACAACTTCTGTGGTGTCTTTCAGATGCCTACCAAGGTACTGTAAAAACTACCAGGAGAACTCCTGTCTGGCACCTTCCCCGGTGGAGTTGTGCATGGGGTGTGTTTGGAACATTTTGTCAACGGCCGAGTCCAAAATTCAGCGGTTCCCCATCTCAGCCCAGAAAGCAGGTAGAACAACTTTTGTGGTGTCTTTCAGATGCCTACCGGAGCAACGTAAAAACTACCAAGAGAACTCCTGTCTGGCACCTTCCCCGGTGGAGTTGTGCAGGGGGTGTGTTTGGAACATTTTGTCACCGGCCGAGTCCAAAATTCAGCGTTTCCCCATCTCAGCCCAGAAAGCAGGTAGAACATCTTTTGTGGTATCTTTCAGATGCCTATCGGAGCAATGTAAAAACTACCAGGAGAACTCCTGTCTGGCACCTTCCCCGGTGGAGTTGTGCATGGGGTGTGTTTGGAACATTTTGTCAACGGCCGACTCCAAAATTCAGCGGTTCCCCATCTCAGCCCACAAAGCAGGTACAACAACTTTTGTGGTGCCTTTCAGCTGCCTACCAAGGTAGTGTAAAAACTACCAACAGAATTCGTTCCTGGCACCTTCCCCGGTGGAGTTGTGCATGGGGTGTGTTTGGAACATTTTGTCACCAGCCGAGTCCAAAATTCAGCGTTTCCCCATCTCAGCCCAGAAAGCAGGTAGAACAACTTTTGTGGTGTCTTTCAGATGCCTACCAAGGTAGTGTAAAAACTACTAAGAGAACTCCTGTCTGGCACCTTCCCCGGTGGAGTTGTGCATGGGGTGTGTTTGGAACATTTTGTCACCGGCCGAGTCCAAAATTCAGCGATTCCCCATCTCAGCCCAGAAAGCAGGTAGAACAACTTTTGTGGTGTCTTTCAGATGCCTACCAAGGTAGTGTAAAAACTACCAGGAGAACTCCTGTCTGGCACCTTCCCCGGTGGAGTTGTGCATGGGGTGTGTTTGGAACATTTTGTCACCAGCCGACTCCAAAATTCAGCGGTTCCCCATCTCAGCCCAGAAAGCAGGTAGAACAACTTTTGTGGTGCCTTTCAGCTGCCTACCAAGGTAGTGTAAAAACTACCAAGAGAACTCCTGTCTGGCACCTTCCGTGGTGGAGTTGTGCATGGGGTGTGTTTGGATATTTTGTCACCGGCCGAGTCCAAAATTCAGCGGTTCCCCATCTCAGCCCAGAAAGCAGGTAGAACAACTTTTGTGGTGTCTTTCAAATGCTTACCAAGGTAGTGTAAAAACTACCAGGAGAACTCCTGTCTGGCACCTTCCGTGGTGGAGTTGTGCATGGGGTGTGTTTGGTACATTTTGTCACCAGCCGACTCCAAAATTCAGCGGTTCCCCATCTCAGCCCAGAAAGCAGGAAGAACAACTTTTGTGGTGCCTTTCAAATGCCTACCGGAGCAATGTAAAAACTACCAGGAGAACTCCTGTCTGGCACCTTCCCCGGTGGAGTTGTGCATGGGGTGTGTTTGGAACATTTTGTCAACGGCCGACTCCAAAATTCAGCGGTTCCCCATCTCAGCCCAGAAAGCAGGTAGAACAACTTTTGTGGTGCCTTTCAGCTGCCTACCAAGGTAGTGTAAAAACTACCAACAGAATTCGTTCCTGGCACCTTCCCCGGTGGAGTTGTGCATGGGGTGTGTTTGGAACATTTTGTCACCAGCCGACTCCAAAATTCAGCGGTTCCCCATCTCAGCCCAGAAAGCAGGTAGAACAACTTTTGTGGTGTCTTTCAGATGCCTACCAAGGTAGTGTAAAAACTACTAAGAGAACTCCTGTCTGGCACCTTCCCCGGTGGAGTTGTGCATGGGGTGTGTTTGGAACATTTTGTCACCGGCCGAGTCCAAAATTCAGCGATTCCCCATCTCAGCCCAGAAAGCAGGTAGAACAACTTTTGTGGTGTCTTTCAGATGCCTACCGGAGCAATGTAAAAACTACCAGGAGAACTCCTGTCTGGCACCTTCCCCGGTGGAGTTGTGCATGGGGTGTGTTTGGAACATTTTGTCACCAGCCGACTCCAAAATTCAGCGGTTCCCCATCTCAGCCCAGAAAGCAGGTACAACAACTTTTGTGGTGCCTTTCAGCTGCCTACCAAGGTAGTGTAAAAACTACCAAGAGAACTCCTGTCTGGCACCTTCCCCGGTGGAGTTGTGCATGGGGTGTGTTTGGAACATTTTGTCACCGGCCGACTCCAAAATTCAGCGGTTCCCCATCTCAGCCCAGAAAGCAGGTAGAACAACTTCTGTGGTGTCTTTCAGATGCCTACCAAGGTAGTGTAAAAACTACCAAGAGAACTCCTGTCTGGCACCTTCCCCGGTGGAGTTGTGCATGGGGTGTGTTTGGAACATTTTGTCAACGGCCGAGTCCAAAATTCAGCGGTTCCCCATCTCAGCCCAGAAAGCAGGTAGAACAACTTTTGTGGTGTCTTTCAGATGCCTACCAAGGTAGTGTAAAAACTACCAGGAGAACTCCTGTCTGGCACCTTCCCCGGTGGAGTTGTGCATGGGGTGTGTTTGGAACATTTTGTCACCAGCCGACTCCAAAATTCAGCGGTTCCCCATCTCAGCCCAGAAAGCAGGTACAACAACTTTTGTGGTGCCTTTCAGCTGCCTACCAAGGTAGTGTAAAAACTACCAAGAGAACTCCTGTCTGGCACCTTCCCCGGTGGAGTTGTGCATGGGGTGTGTTTGGAACATTTTGTCACCGGCCGAGTCCAAAATTCAGCGGTTCCCCCATCTCAGCCCAGAAAGCAGGTAGAACAACTTCTGTGGTGTCTTTCAGATGCCTACCAAGGTAGTGTAAAAACTACAAGAGAACTCCTGTCTGGCACCTTCCCCCGGTGGAGTTGTGCAGGGGGTGTGTTTGGAACATTTTGTCACCGGCCGACTCCAAAATTCAGCGGTTCCCCATCTCAGCCCAGAAAGCAGGTAGAACAACTTTGCTGGTGTCTTTCAGATGCCTACAAGGTAGTGTAAAAACTACTAAGAGAACTCCTGTCTGGCACCTTCCGTGGTGGAGTTGTGCATGGGGTGTGTTTGGAACATTTTGTCACCGGCCGAGTCCAAAATTCAGCGATTCCCCATCTCAGCCCAGAAAGCAGGTAGAACAACTTTTGTGGTGTCTTTCAGATGCCTACCAAGGTAGTGTAAAAACTACCAGGAGAACTCCTGTCTGGCACCTTCCCCCGGTGGAGTTGTGCATGGGGTGTGTTTGGAACATTTTGTCACCAGCCGAGTCCAAAATTCAGCGGTTCCCCATCTCAGCCCAGAAAGCAGGTACAACAACTTTTGTGGTGCCTTTCAGCTGCCTACCAAGGTAGTGTAAAAACTACCAAGAGAACTCCTGTCTGGCACCTTCCGTGGTGGAGTTGTGCATGGGGTGTGTTTGGAACATTTTGTCAACGGCCGACTCCAAAATTCAGCGGTTCCCCATCTCAGCCCAGAAAGCAGGTAGAACAACTTTTGTGGTGCCTTTCAGCTGCCTACCAAGGTAGTGTAAAAACTACCAAGAGAACTCCTGTCTGGCACCCTTCCCCGGTGGAGTTGTGCATGGGGTGTGTTTGGAACATTTTGTCACCAGCCGACTCCAAAATTCAGCGTTTCCCCATCTCAGCCCAGAAAGCAGGTAGAACAACTTTTGTGGTGTCTTTCAGATGCCTACCAAGGTAGTGTAAAAACTACTAAGAGAACTCCTGTCTGGCACCTTCCCCGGTGGAGTTGTGCATGGGGTGTGTTTGGAACATTTTGTCACCGGCCGAGTCCAAAATTCAGCGATTCCCCATCTCAGCCCAGAAAGCAGGTAGAACAACTTTTGTGGTGTCTTTCAGATGCCTACCAAGGTAGTGTAAAAACTACCAGGAGAACTCCTGTCTGGCACCTTCCCCGGTGGAGTTGTGCATGGGGTGTGTTTGGAACATTTTGTCACCAGCCGAGTCCAAAATTCAGCGGTTCCCCATCTCAGCCCAGAAAGCAGGTAGAACAACTTTTGTGGTGCCTTTCAGCTGCCTACTGGAGCAATGTAAAAACTACCAGGAGAACTCCTGTCTGGCACCTTCCCCGGTGGAGTTGTGCATGGGGTGTGTTTGGAACATTTTGTCAACGGCCGACTCCAAAATTCAGCTGTTCCCCATCTCAGCCCAGAAAGCAGGTAGAACAACTTTTGTGGTGTCTTTCAGATGCCTACTGGAGCAATGTAAAAACTACCAGGAGAACTCCTGTCTGGCACCTTCCCCGGTGGAGTTGTGCATGGGGTGTGTTTGGAACATTTTGTCACCAGCCGACTCCAAAATTCAGCGGTTCCCCATCTCAGCCCAGAAAGCAGGTAGAACAACTTTTGTGGTGTCTTTCAAATGCCTACCAAGGTAGTGTAAAAACTACCAGGAGAACTCCTGTCTGGCACCTTCCCCGGTGGAGTTGTGCATGGGGTGTGTTTTGAACATTTTGTCACCGGCCGACTCCAAAATTCAGCGGATCCCCATCTCAGCCCAGAAAGCAGGTAGAACAACTTTTGTGGTGCCTTTCAGCTGCCTACCAAGGTAGTGTAAAAACTACTAAGAGAACTCCTGTCTGGCACCTTCCGTGGTGGAGTTGTGCATGGGGTGTGTTTGGAACATTTTGTCACCGGCCGAGTCCAAAATTCAGCGATTCCCCATCTCAGCCCAGAAAGCAGGTAGAACAACTTCTGTGGTGTCTTTCAGATGCCTACCAAGGTACTGTAAAAACTACCAGGAGAACTCCTGTCTGGCACCTTCCCCGGTGGAGTTGTGCATGGGGTGTGTTTGGAACATTTTGTCAACGGCCGAGTCCAAAATTCAGCGGTTCCCCATCTCAGCCCAGAAAGCAGGTAGAACAACTTTTGTGGTGTCTTTCAGATGCCTACCGGAGCAACGTAAAAACTACCAAGAGAACTCCTGTCTGGCACCTTCCCCGGTGGAGTTGTGCAGGGGGTGTGTTTGGAACATTTTGTCACCGGCCGAGTCCAAAATTCAGCGTTTCCCCATCTCAGCCCAGAAAGCAGGTAGAACATCTTTTGTGGTATCTTTCAGATGCCTATCGGAGCAATGTAAAAACTACCAGGAGAACTCCTGTCTGGCACCTTCCCCGGTGGAGTTGTGCATGGGGTGTGTTTGGAACATTTTGTCAACGGCCGACTCCAAAATTCAGCGGTTCCCCATCTCAGCCCACAAAGCAGGTACAACAACTTTTGTGGTGCCTTTCAGCTGCCTACCAAGGTAGTGTAAAAACTACCAACAGAATTCGTTCCTGGCACCTTCCCCGGTGGAGTTGTGCATGGGGTGTGTTTGGAACATTTTGTCACCAGCCGAGTCCAAAATTCAGCGTTTCCCCATCTCAGCCCAGAAAGCAGGTAGAACAACTTTTGTGGTGTCTTTCAGATGCCTACCAAGGTAGTGTAAAAACTACTAAGAGAACTCCTGTCTGGCACCTTCCCCGGTGGAGTTGTGCATGGGGTGTGTTTGGAACATTTTGTCACCGGCCGAGTCCAAAATTCAGCGATTCCCCATCTCAGCCCAGAAAGCAGGTAGAACAACTTTTGTGGTGTCTTTCAGATGCCTACCAAGGTAGTGTAAAAACTACCAGGAGAACTCCTGTCTGGCACCTTCCCCGGTGGAGTTGTGCATGGGGTGTGTTTGGAACATTTTGTCACCAGCCGAGTCCAAAATTCAGCGGTTCCCCATCTCAGCCCAGAAAGCAGGTAGAACAACTTTTGTGGTGCCTTTCAGCTGCCTACCAAGGTAGTGTAAAAACTACCAAGAGAACTCCTGTCTGGCACCTTCCGTGGTGGAGTTGTGCATGGGGTGTGTTTGGATATTTTGTCACCGGCCGAGTCCAAAATTCAGCGGTTCCCCATCTCAGCCCAGAAAGCAGGTAGAACAACTTTTGTGGTGTCTTTCAAATGCTTACCAAGGTAGTGTAAAAACTACCAGGAGAACTCCTGTCTGGCACCTTCCGTGGTGGAGTTGTGCATGGGGTGTGTTTGGTACATTTTGTCACCAGCCGACTCCAAAATTCAGCGGTTCCCCATCTCAGCCCAGAAAGCAGGAAGAACAACTTTTGTGGTGCCTTTCAAATGCCTACCGGAGCAATGTAAAAACTACCAGGAGAACTCCTGTCTGGCACCTTCCCCGGTGGAGTTGTGCATGGGGTGTGTTTGGAACATTTTGTCAACGGCCGACTCCAAAATTCAGCGGTTCCCCATCTCAGCCCAGAAAGCAGGTAGAACAACTTTTGTGGTGCCTTTCAGCTGCCTACCAAGGTAGTGTAAAAACTACCAACAGAATTCGTTCCTGGCACCTTCCCCGGTGGAGTTGTGCATGGGGTGTGTTTGGAACATTTTGTCACCAGCCGACTCCAAAATTCAGCGGTTCCCCATCTCAGCCCAGAAAGCAGGTAGAACAACTTTTGTGGTGTCTTTCAGATGCCTACCAAGGTAGTGTAAAAACTACTAAGAGAACTCCTGTCTGGCACCTTCCCCGGTGGAGTTGTGCATGGGGTGTGTTTGGAACATTTTGTCACCGGCCGAGTCCAAAATTCAGCGATTCCCCATCTCAGCCCAGAAAGCAGGTAGAACAACTTTTGTGGTGTCTTTCAGATGCCTACCGGAGCAATGTAAAAACTACCAGGAGAACTCCTGTCTGGCACCTTCCCCGGTGGAGTTGTGCATGGGGTGTGTTTGGAACATTTTGTCACCAGCCGACTCCAAAATTCAGCGGTTCCCCATCTCAGCCCAGAAAGCAGGTACAACAACTTTTGTGGTGCCTTTCAGCTGCCTACCAAGGTAGTGTAAAAACTACCAAGAGAACTCCTGTCTGGCACCTTCCCCGGTGGAGTTGTGCATGGGGTGTGTTTGGAACATTTTGTCACCGGCCGACTCCAAAATTCAGCGGTTCCCCATCTCAGCCCAGAAAGCAGGTAGAACAACTTCTGTGGTGTCTTTCAGATGCCTACCAAGGTAGTGTAAAAACTACCAAGAGAACTCCTGTCTGGCACCTTCCCCGGTGGAGTTGTGCATGGGGTGTGTTTGGAACATTTTGTCAACGGCCGAGTCCAAAATTCAGCGGTTCCCCATCTCAGCCCAGAAAGCAGGTAGAACAACTTTTGTGGTGTCTTTCAGATGCCTACCAAGGTAGTGTAAAAACTACCAGGAGAACTCCTGTCTGGCACCTTCCCCGGTGGAGTTGTGCATGGGGTGTGTTTGGAACATTTTGTCACCAGCCGACTCCAAAATTCAGCGGTTCCCCATCTCAGCCCAGAAAGCAGGTACAACAACTTTTGTGGTGCCTTTCAGCTGCCTACCAAGGTAGTGTAAAAACTACCAAGAGAACTCCTGTCTGGCACCTTCCCCGGTGGAGTTGTGCATGGGGTGTGTTTGGAACATTTTGTCACCGGCCGAGTCCAAAATTCAGCGGTTCCCCATCTCAGCCCAGAAAGCAGGTAGAACAACTTCTGTGGTGTCTTTCAGATGCCTACCAAGGTAGTGTAAAAACTACCAAGAGAACTCCTGTCTGGCACCTTCCCCGGTGGAGTTGTGCAGGGGGTGTGTTTGGAACATTTTGTCACCGGCCGACTCCAAAATTCAGCGGTTCCCCATCTCAGCCCAGAAAGCAGGTAGAACAACTTTGCTGGTGTCTTTCAGATGCCTACCAAGGTAGTGTAAAAACTACTAAGAGAACTCCTGTCTGGCACCTTCCGTGGTGGAGTTGTGCATGGGGTGTGTTTGGAACATTTTGTCACCGGCCGAGTCCAAAATTCAGCGATTCCCCATCTCAGCCCAGAAAGCAGGTAGAACAACTTTTGTGGTGTCTTTCAGATGCCTACCAAGGTAGTGTAAAAACTACCAGGAGAACTCCTGTCTGGCACCTTCCCCGGTGGAGTTGTGCATGGGGTGTGTTTGGAACATTTTGTCACCAGCCGAGTCCAAAATTCAGCGGTTCCCCATCTCAGCCCAGAAAGCAGGTACAACAACTTTTGTGGTGCCTTTCAGCTGCCTACCAAGGTAGTGTAAAAACTACCAAGAGAACTCCTGTCTGGCACCTTCCGTGGTGGAGTTGTGCATGGGGTGTGTTTGGAACATTTTGTCAACGGCCGACTCCAAAATTCAGCGGTTCCCCATCTCAGCCCAGAAAGCAGGTAGAACAACTTTTGTGGTGCCTTTCAGCTGCCTACCAAGGTAGTGTAAAAACTACCAAGAGAACTCCTGTCTGGCACCTTCCCCGGTGGAGTTGTGCATGGGGTGTGTTTGGAACATTTTGTCACCAGCCGACTCCAAAATTCAGCGTTTCCCCATCTCAGCCCAGAAAGCAGGTAGAACAACTTTTGTGGTGTCTTTCAGATGCCTACCAAGGTAGTGTAAAAACTACTAAGAGAACTCCTGTCTGGCACCTTCCCCGGTGGAGTTGTGCATGGGGTGTGTTTGGAACATTTTGTCACCGGCCGAGTCCAAAATTCAGCGATTCCCCATCTCAGCCCAGAAAGCAGGTAGAACAACTTTTGTGGTGTCTTTCAGATGCCTACCAAGGTAGTGTAAAAACTACCAGGAGAACTCCTGTCTGGCACCTTCCCCGGTGGAGTTGTGCATGGGGTGTGTTTGGAACATTTTGTCACCAGCCGAGTCCAAAATTCAGCGGTTCCCCATCTCAGCCCAGAAAGCAGGTAGAACAACTTTTGTGGTGCCTTTCAGCTGCCTACTGGAGCAATGTAAAAACTACCAGGAGAACTCCTGTCTGGCACCTTCCCCGGTGGAGTTGTGCATGGGGTGTGTTTGGAACATTTTGTCAACGGCCGACTCCAAAATTCAGCTGTTCCCCATCTCAGCCCAGAAAGCAGGTAGAACAACTTTTGTGGTGTCTTTCAGATGCCTACTGGAGCAATGTAAAAACTACCAGGAGAACTCCTGTCTGGCACCTTCCCCGGTGGAGTTGTGCAAAGGTGTGTTTGGAACATTTTGTCACCAGCCGAGTCCAAAATTCAGCGATTCCCCATCTCAGCCCAGAAAGCAGGTAGAACAACTTCTGTGGTGTCTTTCAGCTGCCTACCAAGGTAGTGTAAAAAACTACCAACAGAATTCGTTCCTGGCACCTTCCCCGGTGGAGTTGTGCATGGGGTGTGTTTGGAACATTTTGTCACCAGCCGAGTCCAAAATTCAGCGTTTTCCCCATCTCAGCCCAGAAAGCAGGTAGAACAACTTTTGTGGTGCCTTTCAGATGCCTACCAAGGTAGTGTAAAAACTACTAAGAGAACTCCTGTCTGGCACCTTCCCCGGTGGAGTTGTGCATGGGGTGTGTTTGGAACATTTTGTCACCGGCCGACTCCAAAATTCAGCGATTCCCCATCTCAGCCCAGAAAGCAGGTAGAACAACTTTTGTGGTGTCTTTCAGATGCCTACCAAGGTAGTGTAAAAAACTACGAAGAGAACTCCTCTCTGGCACCTTCCCCGGTGGAGTTGTGCATGGGGTGTGTTTGGAACATTTTGTCACCAGCCGAGTCCAAAATTCAGCGGTTCCCCATCTCAGCCCAGAAAGCAGGAAGAACAACTTTTGTGGTGCCTTTCAAATGCCTACCAAGGTAGTGTAAAAACTAACAAGAGAACTCCTGTCTGGCACCTTCCCCGGTGGAGTTGTGCATGGGGTGTGTTTGGAACATTTTGTCACCGGCCGACTCCAAAATTCAGCTGTTCCCCATCTCAGCCCAGAAAGTAGGAAGAACAACTTTTGTGGTGCCTTTCAGATGCCTACCAAGGTAGTGTAAAAACTACCAAGAGAACTCCTGTCTGGCACCTTCCCCGGTGGAGTTGTGCATGGGGTGTGTTTGGAACATTTTGTCACCAGCCGAGTCCAAAATTCAGGGTTTCCCCATCTCAGCCCAGAAAGCAGGTAGAACAACTTTTGTGGTGTCTTTCAGATGCCTACCGGAGCAATGTAAAAACTACCAGGAGAACTCCTGTCTGGCACCTTCCCCGGTGGAGTTGTGCAGGGGGTGTGTTTGGAACATTTTGTCACCGGCCGACTCCAAAATTCAGCGGTTCCCCATCTCAGCCCAGAAAGCAGGTAGAACAACTTCTGTGGTGTCTTTCAGATGCCTACCAAGGTAGTGTAAAAACTACCAAGAGAACTCCTGTCTGGCACCTTCCCCGGTGGAGTTGTGCATGGGGTGTGTTTGGAACATTTTGTCACCAGCCGAGTCCAAAATTCAGCGTTTCCCCATCTCAGCCCAGAAAGCAGGTAGAACAACTTTTGTGGTGTCTTTCAGATGCCTACCAAGGTAGTGTAAAAACTACTAAGAGAACTCCTGTCTGGCACCTTCCCCGGTGGAGTTGTGCATGGGGTGTGTTTGGAACATTTTGTCACCGGCCGACTCCAAAATTCAGCGGTTCCCCATCTCAGCCCAGAAAGCAGGTAGAACAACTTTTGTGGTGTCTTTCAGATGCCTACCAAGGTAGTGTAAAAACTACCAGGAGAACTCCTGTCTGGCACCTTCCCCGGTAGAGTTGTGCATGGGGTGTGTTTGGAACATTTTGTCACCAGCCGAGTCCAAAATTCAGCGGTTCCCCATCTCAGCCCAGAAAGCAGGTAGAACAACTTTTGTGGTGTCTTTCAGATGCCTACCGGAGCAATGTAAAAACTACCAGGAGAACTCCTGTCTGGCACCTTCCCCGGTGGAGTTGTGCAGGGGGTGTGTTTGGAACATTTTGTCAACGGCCGAGTCCAAAATTCAGCGGTTCCCCATCTCAGCCCACAAAGCAGGTACAACAACTTTTGTGGTGCCTTTCAGCTGCCTACCAAGGTAGTGTAAAAACTACCAACAGAATTCGTTCCTGGCACCTTCCCCGGTGGAGTTGTGCATGGGGTGTGTTTGGAACATTTTGTCACCAGCCGACTCCAAAATTCAGCGGTTCCCCATCTCAGCCCAGAAAGCAGGTAGAACAACTTTTGTGGTGTCTTTCAGATGCCTACCAAGGTAGTGTAAAAACTACTAAGAGAACTCCTGTCTGGCACCTTCCCCGGTGGAGTTGTGCATGGGGTGTGTTTGGAACATTTTGTCACCGGCCGAGTCCAAAATTCAGCGATTCCCCATCTCAGCCCAGAAAGCAGGTAGAACAACTTTTGTGGTGCCTTTCAGCTGCCTACCAAGGTAGTGTAAAAACTACCAAGAGATCTACTGTCTGGCACCTTCCGTGGTGGAGTTGTGCATGGGGTGTGTTTGGAACATTTTGTCAACGGCCGACTCCAAAATTCAGCTGTTCCCCATCTCAGCCCAGAAAGCAGGTAGAACAACTTTTGTGGTGTCTTTCAGATGCCTACCGGAGCAATGTAAAAACTACCAGGAGAACTCCTGTCTGGCACCTTCCCCGGTGGAGTTGTGCAGGGGGTGTGTTTGGAACATTTTGTCAACGGCCGAGTCCAAAATTCAGCGGTTCCCCATCTCAGCCCACAAAGCAGGTACAACAACTTTTGTGGTGCCTTTCAGCTGCCTACCAAGGTAGTGTAAAAACTACCAACAGAATTCGTTCCTGGCACCTTCCCCGGTGGAGTTGTGCATGGGGTGTGTTTGGAACATTTTGTCACCGGCCGACTCCAAAATTCAGCGGTTCCCCATCTCAGCCCAGAAAGCAGGTAGAACAACTTTTGTGGTGTCTTTCAGATGCCTACCAAGGTAGTGTAAAAACTACTAAGAGAACTCCTGTCTGGCACCTTCCCCGGTGGAGTTGTGCATGGGGTGTGTTTGGAACATTTTGTCACCGGCCGAGTCCAAAATTCAGCGATTCCCCATCTCAGCCCAGAAAGCAGGTAGAACAACTTTTGTGGTGTCTTTCAGATGCCTACCAAGGTAGTGTAAAAACTACCAAGAGAACTCCTGTCTGGCACCTTCCCCGGTGGAGTTGTGCATGGGGTGTGTTTGGAACATTTTGTCACCGGCCGACTCCAAAATTCAGCGATTCCCCATCTCAGCCCAGAAAGCAGGTAGAACAACTTTTGTGGTGTCTTTCAGATGCCTACCGGAGCAATGTAAAAACTACCAGGAGAACTCCTGTCTGGCACCTTCCCCGGTGGAGTTGTGCATGGGGTGTGTTTGGAACATTTTGTCACCAGCCGACTCCAAAATTCAGCGGTTCCCCATCTCAGCCCAGAAAGCAGGTAGAACAACTTTTGTGGTGCCTTTCAGCTGCCTACCAAGGTAGTGTAAAAACTACCAAGAGAACTCCTGTCTGGCACCTTCCCCGGTGGAGTTGTGCATGGGGTGTGTTTGGAACATTTTGTCACCGGCCGACTCCAAAATTCAGCGGTTCCCCATCTCAGCCCAGAAAGCAGGTAGAACAACTTTTGTGGTGTCTTTCAAATGCCTACCAAGGTAGTGTAAAAACTACCAGGAGAACTCCTGTCTGGCACCTTCCGTGGTGGAGTTGTGCATGGGGTGTGTTTGGAACATTTTGTCACCGGCCGACTCCAAAATTCAGCGGTTCCCCATCTCAGCCCAGAAAGCAGGTAGAACAACTTTTGTGGTGTCTTTCAAATGCCTACCAAGGTAGTGTAAAAACTACCAGGAGAACTCCTGTCTGGCACCTTCCGTGGTGGAGTTGTGCATGGGGTGTGTTTTGAACATTTTGTCACCGGCCGACTCCAAAATTCAGCGGTTCCCCATCTCAGCCCAGAAAGCAGGTAGAACAACTTTTTTGGTGCCTTTCAGCTGCCTACCAAGGTAGTGTAAAAACTACTAAGAGAACTCCTGTCTGGCACCTTCCCCGGTGGAGTTTTGCATGGGGTGTGTTTGGAACATTTTGTCACCGGCCGAGTCCAAAATTCAGCGATTCCCCATCTCAGCCCAGAAAGCAGGTAGAACAACTTCTGTGGTGTCTTTCAGATGCCTACCAAGGTAGTGTAAAAACTACTACCAGGAGAACTCCTGTCTGGCACCTTCCCCGGTGGAGTTGTGCATGGGGTGTGTTTGGAACATTTTGTCAACGGCCGAGTCCAAAATTCAGCGGTTCCCCATCTCAGCCCAGAAAGCAGGTAGAACAACTTTTGTGGTGCCTTTCAGCTGCCTACCAAGGTAGTGTAAAAACTACCAGGAGAACTCCTGTCTGGCACCTTCCGTGGTGGAGTTGTGCAGGGGGTGTGTTTGGAACATTTTGTCACCAGCCGAGTCCAAAATTCAGCGGTTCCCCATCTCAGCCCACAAAGCAGGTACAACAACTTTTGTGGTGCCTTTCAGCTGCCTACCAAGGTAGTGTAAAAACTACCAACAGAATTCGTTCCTGGCACCTTCCCCGGTGGAGTTGTGCATGGGGTGTGTTTGGAACATTTTGTCACCAGCCGACTCCAAAATTCAGCGGTTCCCCATCTCAGCCCAGAAAGCAGGTAGAACAACTTTTGTGGTGTCTTTCAGATGCCTACCAAGGTAGTGTAAAAACTACCAGGAGAACTCCTGTCTGGCACCTTCCCCGGTGGAGTTGTGCATGGGGTGTGTTTGGAACATTTTGTCACCAGCCGAGTCCAAAATTCAGCGTTTCCCCATCTCAGCCCAGAAAGCAGGTAGAACAACTTTTGTGGTGTCTTTCAGATGCCTACCGGAGCAATGTAAAAACTACCAGGAGAACTCCTGTCTGGCACCTTCCCCGGTGGAGTTGTGCAGGGGGTGTGTTTGGAACATTTTGTCACCGGCCGAGTCCAAAATTCAGCGGTTCCCCATCTCAGCCCAGAAAGCAGGTAGAACATCTTTTGTGGTATCTTTCAGATGCCTACCGGAGCAATGTAAAAACTACCAGGAGAACTCCTGTCTGGCACCTTCCCCGGTGGAGTTGTGCATGGGGTGTGTTTGGAACATTTTGTCAACGGCCGACTCCAAAATTCAGCTGTTCCCCATCTCAGCCCAGAAAGCAGGTAGAACAACTTTTGTGGTGTCTTTCAGATGCCTACTGGAGCAATGTAAAAACTACCAGGAGAACTCCTGTCTGGCACCTTCCCCGGTGGAGTTGTGCATGGGGTGTGTTTGGAACATTTTGTCACCAGCCGAGTCCAAAATTCAGCGGTTCCCCATCTCAGCCCAGAAAGCAGGTAGAACAACTTTTGTGGTGCCTTTCAGCTGCCTACCAAGGTAGTGTAAAAACTACCAACAGAATTCGTTCCTGGCACCTTCCCCGGTGGAGTTGTGCATGGGGTGTGTTTGGAACATTTTGTCACCAGCCGAGTCCAAAATTCAGCGTTTCCCCATCTCAGCCCAGAAAGCAGGTAGAACAACTTTTGTGGTGCCTTTCAGATGCCTACCAAGGTAGTGTAAAAACTACTAAGAGAACTCCTGTCTGGCACCTTCCCCGGTGGAGTTGTGCATGGGGTGTGTTTGGAACATTTTGTCACCGGCCGACTCCAAAATTCAGCGATTCCCCATCTCAGCCCAGAAAGCAGGTAGAACAACTTTTGTGGTGTCTTTCAGATGCCTACCAAGGTAGTGTAAAAACTACGAAGAGAACTCCTCTCTGGCACCTTCCCCGGTGGAGTTGTGCATGGGGTGTGTTTGGAACATTTTGTCACCAGCCGAGTCCAAAATTCAGCGGTTCCCCATCTCAGCCCAGAAAGCAGGAAGAACAACTTTTGTGGTGCCTTTCAAATGCCTACCAAGGTAGTGTAAAAACTAACAAGAGAACTCCTGTCTGGCACCTTCCCCGGTGGAGTTGTGCATGGGGTGTGTTTGGAACATTTTGTCACCGGCCGACTCCAAAATTCAGCTGTTCCCCATCTCAGCCCAGAAAGTAGGAAGAACAACTTTTGTGGTGCCTTTCAGATGCCTACCAAGGTAGTGTAAAAACTACCAAGAGAACTCCTGTCTGGCACCTTCCCCGGTGGAGTTGTGCATGGGGTGTGTTTGGAACATTTTGTCAACGGCCGAGTCCAAAATTCAGCGGTTCCCCATCTCAGCCCAGAAAGCAGGTAGAACAACTTTTGTGGTGCCTTTCAGCTGCCTACCAAGGTAGTGTAAAAACTACCAGGAGAACTCCTGTCTGGCACCTTCCGTGGTGGAGTTGTGCAGGGGGTGTGTTTGGAACATTTTGTCACCAGCCGAGTCCAAAATTCAGCGGTTCCCCATCTCAGCCCACAAAGCAGGTAGAACAACTTTTCTGGTGTCTTTCAGATGCCTACCAAGGTAGTGTAAAAACTACCAGGAGAACTCCTGTCTGGCACCTTCCCCGGTGGAGTTGTGCATGGGGTGTGTTTTGAACATTTTGTCACCGGCCGAGTCCAAAATTCAGCGTTTCCCCATCTCAGCCCAGAAAGCAGGTAGAACAACTTTTGTGGTGTCTTTCAGATGCCTACCGGAGCAATGTAAAAACTACCAGGAGAACTCCTGTCTGGCACCTTCCCCGGTGGAGTTGTGCAGGGGGTGTGTTTGGAACATTTTGTCACCGGCCGAGTCCAAAATTCAGCGGTTCCCCATCTCAGCCCAGAAAGCAGGTAGAACATCTTTTGTGGTATCTTTCAGATGCCTACCGGAGCAATGTAAAAACTACCAGGAGAACTCCTGTCTGGCACCTTCCCCGGTGGAGTTGTGCATGGGGTGTGTTTGGAACATTTTGTCAACGGCCGACTCCAAAATTCAGCTGTTCCCCATCTCAGCCCAGAAAGCAGGTAGAACAACTTTTGTGGTGTCTTTCAGATGCCTACTGGAGCAATGTAAAAACTACCAGGAGAACTCCTGTCTGGCACCTTCCCCGGTGGAGTTGTGCATGGGGTGTGTTTGGAACATTTTGTCACCAGCCGAGTCCAAAATTCAGCGGTTCCCCATCTCAGCCCAGAAAGCAGGTAGAACAACTTTTGTGGTGCCTTTCAGCTGCCTACCAAGGTAGTGTAAAAACTACCAACAGAATTCGTTCCTGGCACCTTCCCCGGTGGAGTTGTGCATGGGGTGTGTTTGGAACATTTTGTCACCAGCCGAGTCCAAAATTCAGCGTTTCCCCATCTCAGCCCAGAAAGCAGGTAGAACAACTTTTGTGGTGCCTTTCAGATGCCTACCAAGGTAGTGTAAAAACTACTAAGAGAACTCCTGTCTGGCACCTTCCCCGGTGGAGTTGTGCATGGGGTGTGTTTGGAACATTTTGTCACCGGCCGACTCCAAAATTCAGCGATTCCCCATCTCAGCCCAGAAAGCAGGTAGAACAACTTTTGTGGTGTCTTTCAGATGCCTACCAAGGTAGTGTAAAAACTACGAAGAGAACTCCTCTCTGGCACCTTCCCCGGTGGAGTTGTGCATGGGGTGTGTTTGGAACATTTTGTCACCAGCCGAGTCCAAAATTCAGCGGTTCCCCATCTCAGCCCAGAAAGCAGGAAGAACAACTTTTGTGGTGCCTTTCAAATGCCTACCAAGGTAGTGTAAAAACTAACAAGAGAACTCCTGTCTGGCACCTTCCCCGGTGGAGTTGTGCATGGGGTGTGTTTGGAACATTTTGTCACCGGCCGACTCCAAAATTCAGCTGTTCCCCATCTCAGCCCAGAAAGTAGGAAGAACAACTTTTGTGGTGCCTTTCAGATGCCTACCAAGGTAGTGTAAAAACTACCAAGAGAACTCCTGTCTGGCACCTTCCCCGGTGGAGTTGTGCATGGGGTGTGTTTGGAACATTTTGTCACCAGCCGAGTCCAAAATTCAGGGTTTCCCCATCTCAGCCCAGAAAGCAGGTACAACAACTTTTGTGGTGTCTTTCAGATGCCTACCGGAGCAATGTAAAAACTACCAGGAGAACTCCTGTCTGGCACCTTCCCCGGTGGAGTTGTGCATGGGGTGTGTTTGGAACATTTTGTCACCGGCCGACTCCAAAATTCAGCGGTTCCCCATCTCAGCCCAGAAAGCAGGTAGAACAACTTCTGTGGTGTCTTTCAGATGCCTACCAAGGTAGTGTAAAAACTACCAAGAGAACTCCTGTCTGGCACCTTCCCCGGTGGAGTTGTGCATGGGGTGTGTTTGGAACATTTTGTCACCAGCCGAGTCCAAAATTCAGCGTTTCCCCATCTCAGCCCAGAAAGCAGGTAGAACAACTTTTGTGGTGTCTTTCAGATGCCTACCAAGGTAGTGTAAAAACTACTAAGAGAACTCCTGTCTGGCACCTTCCCCGGTGGAGTTGTGCATGGGGTGTGTTTGGAACATTTTGTCACCGGCCGAGTCCAAAATTCAGCGGTTCCCCATCTCAGCCCAGAAAGCAGGTAGAACAACTTTTGTGGTGTCTTTCAGATGCCTACCGGAGCAATGTAAAAACTACCAGGAGAACTCCTGTCTGGCACCTTCCCCGGTGGAGTTGTGCATGGGGTGTGTTTGGAACATTTTGTCACCAGCCGACTCCAAAATTCAGCGGTTCCCCATCTCAGCCCAGAAAGCAGGTACAACAACTTTTGTGGTGCCTTTCAGCTGCCTACCAAGGTAGTGTAAAAACTACCAAGAGAACTCCTGTCTGGCACCTTCCCCGGTGGAGTTGTGCATGGGGTGTGTTTGGAACATTTTGTCACCGGCCGACTCCAAAATTCAGCGGTTCCCCATCTCAGCCCAGAAAGCAGGTAGAACAACTTTTGTGGTGTCTTTCAAATGCCTACCAAGGTAGTGTAAAAACTACCAGGAGAACTCCTGTCTGGCACCTTCCGTGGTGGAGTTGTGCATGGGGTGTGTTTTGAACATTTTGTCACCGGCCGACTCCAAAATTCAGCGTTTCCCCATCTCAGCCCAGAAAGCAGGTAGAACAACTTTTTTGGTGCCTTTCAGCTGCCTACCAAGGTAGTGTAAAAACTACTAAGAGAACTCCTGTCTGGCACCTTCCCCGGTGGAGTTTTGCATGGGGTGTGTTTGGAACATTTTGTCACCGGCCGACTCCAAAATTCAGCGATTCCCCATCTCAGCCCAGAAAGCAGGTAGAACAACTTCTGTGGTGTCTTTCAGATGCCTACCAAGGTAGTGTAAAAACTACCAGGAGAACTCCTGTCTGGCACCTTCCCCGGTGGAGTTGTGCATGGGGTGTGTTTGGAACATTTTGTCACCGGCCGAGTCCAAAATTCAGCGGTTCCCCATCTCAGCCCAGAAAGCAGGTAGAACATCTTTTGTGGTATCTTTCAGATGCCTACCGGAGCAATGTAAAAACTACCAGGAGAACTCCTGTCTGGCACCTTCCCCGGTGGAGTTGTGCATGGGGTGTGTTTGGAACATTTTGTCACCGGCCGAGTCCAAAATTCAGCGGTTCCCCATCTCAGCCCACAAAGCAGGTACAACAACTTTTGTGGTGCCTTTCAGCTGCCTACCAAGGTAGTGTAAAAACTACCAACAGAATTCGTTCCTGGCACCTTCCCCGGTGGAGTTGTGCATGGGGTGTGTTTGGAACATTTTGTCACCAGCCGACTCCAAAATTCAGCGGTTCCCCATCTCAGCCCAGAAAGCAGGTAGAACAACTTTTGTGGTGTCTTTCAGATGCCTACCAAGGTAGTGTAAAAACTACCAGGAGAACTCCTGTCTGGCACCTTCCCCGGTGGAGTTGTGCAGGGGGTGTGTTTGGAACATTTTGTCACCAGCCGACTCCAAAATTCAGCGATTCCCCATCTCAGCCCAGAAAGCAGGTAGAACAACTTTTGTGGTGTCTTTCAGATGCCTACCAAGGTAGTGTAAAAACTACCAGGAGAACTCCTGTCTGGGACCTTCCCCGGTGGAGCTGTGCATGGGGTGTGTTTGGAACATTTTGTCACCAGCCGAGTCCAAAATTCAGCGGTTCCCCATCTCAGCCCAGAAAGCAGGTAGAACAACTTTTGTGGTGCCTTTCAGCTGCCTACCAAGGTAGTGTAAAAACTACCAGGAGAACTCCTGTCTGGCACCTTCCCCGGTGGAGTTGTGCATGGGGTGTGTTTGGAACATTTTGTCAACGGCCGACTCCAAAATTCAGCTGTTCCCCATCTCAGCCCAGAAAGCAGGTAGAACAACTTTTGTGGTGTCTTTCAGATGCCTACCGGAGCAATGTAAAAACTACCAGGAGAACTCCTGTCTGGCACCTTCCCCGGTGGAGTTGTGCAAAGGTGTGTTTGGAACATTTTGTCACCAGCCGAGTCCAAAATTCAGCGTTTCCCCATCTCAGCCCAGAAAGCAGGTAGAACAACTTTTGTGGTGCCTTTCAGCTGCCTACCAAGGTAGTGTAAAAACTACCAAGAGAACTCCTGTCTGGCACCTTCCCCGGTGGAGTTGTGCATGGGGTGTGTTTGGAACATTTTGTCAACGGCCAAGTCCAAAATTCAGCGGTTCCCCATCTCAGCCCAGAAAGCAGGTAGAACAACTTTTGTGGTGTCTTTCAGATGCCTACCGGAGCAATGTAAAAACTACCAGGAGAACTCCTGTCTGGCACCTTCCCCGGTGGAGTTGTGCAGGGGGTGTGTTTGGAACATTTTGTCAACGGCCGAGTCCAAAATTCAGCGGTTCCCCATCTCAGCCCAGAAAGCAGGTAGAACATCTTTTGTGGTATCTTTCAGATGCCTACCGGAGCAATGTAAAAACTACCAGGAGAACTCCTGTCTGGCACCTTCCGTGGTGGAGTTGTGCAGGGGGTGTGTTTGGAACATTTTGTCACCAGCCGACTCCAAAATTCAGCGGTTCCCCATCTCAGCCCAGAAAGCAGGTAGAACAACTTTTGTGGTGTCTTTCAAATGCCTACCAAGGTAGTGTAAAAACTACCAGGAGAACTCCTGTCTGGCACCTTCCCCGGTGGAGTTGTGCATGGGGTGTGTTTGGAACATTTTGTCAACGGCCGACTCCAAAATTCAGCGGTTCCCCATCTCAGCCCAGAAAGCAGGTAGAACAACTTTTGTGGTGCCTTTCAGCTGCCTACCAAGGTAGTGTAAAAACTACCAAGAGAACTCCTGTCTGGCACCTTCCGTGGTGGAGTTGTGCATGGGGTGTGTTTGGAACATTTTGTCACCGGCCGAGTCCAAAATTCAGCGATTCCCCATCTCAGCCCAGAAAGCAGGTAGAACAACTTCTGTGGTGTCTTTCAGATGCCTACCAAGGTAGTGTAAAAACTACCAGGAGAACTCCTGTCTGGCACCTTCCCCGGTGGAGTTGTGCAGGGGGTGTGTTTGGAACATTTTGTCAACGGCCGAGTCCAAAATTCAGCGGTTCCCCATCTCAGCCCAGAAAGCAGGTAGAACAACTTTTGTGGTGTCTTTCAGATGCCTACCGGAGCAATGTAAAAACTACCAGGAGAACTCCTGTCTGGCACCTTCCCCGGTGGAGTTGTGCAGGGGGTGTGTTTGGAACATTTTGTCAACGGCCGAGTCCAAAATTCAGCGGTTCCCCATCTCAGCCCACAAAGCAGGTAGAACATCTTTTGTGGTATCTTTCAGATGCCTACCGGAGCAATGTAAAAACTACCAGGAGAACTCCTGTCTGGCACCTTCCCCGGTGGAGTTGTGCATGGGGTGTGTTTGGAACATTTTGTCAACGGCCGACTCCAAAATTCAGCGGTTCCCCATCTCAGCCCAGAAAGCAGGTAGAACAACTTTTGTGGTGCCTTTCAGCTGCCTACCAAGGTAGTGTAAAAACTACCAACAGAATTCGTTCCTGGCACCTTCCCCGGTGGAGTTGTGCATGGGGTGTGTTTGGAACATTTTGTCACCAGCCGACTCCAAAATTCAGCGGTTCCCCATCTCAGCCCAGAAAGCAGGTAGAACAACTTTTGTGGTGTCTTTCAGATGCCTACCAAGGTAGTGTAAAAACTACCAGGAGAACTCCTGTCTGGCACCTTCCCCGGTGGAGTTGTGCATGGGGTGTGTTTGGAACATTTTGTCACCAGCCGAGTCCAAAATTCAGCGTTTCCCCATCTCAGCCCAGAAAGCAGGTAGAACAACTTTTGTGGTGCCTTTCAGCTGCCTACCAAGGTAGTGTAAAAACTACCAAGAGAACTCCTGTCTGGCACCTTCCCCGGTGGAGTTGTGCATGGGGTGTGTTTGGAACATTTTGTCAACGGCCGAGTCCAAAATTCAGCGGTTCCCCATCTCAGCCCAGAAAGCAGGTAGAACAACTTTTGTGGTGTCTTTCAGATGCCTACCGGAGCAATGTAAAAACTACCAGGAGAACTCCTGTCTGGCACCTTCCCCGGTGGAGTTGTGCAGGGGGTGTGTTTGGAACATTTTGTCAACGGCCGAGTCCAAAATTCAGCGGTTCCCCATCTCAGCCCAGAAAGCAGGTAGAACATCTTTTGTGGTATCTTTCAGATGCCTACCGGAGCAATGTAAAAACTACCAGGAGAACTCCTGTCTGGCACCTTCCGTGGTGGAGTTGTGCAGGGGGTGTGTTTGGAACATTTTGTCACCAGCCGAGTCCAAAATTCAGCGGTTCCCCATCTCAGCCCACAAAGCAGGTACAACAACTTTTGTGGTGCCTTTCAGCTGCCTACCAAGGTAGTGTAAAAACTACCAACAGAATTCGTTCCTGGCACCTTCCCCGGTGGAGTTGTGCATGGGGTGTGTTTGGAACATTTTGTCAACGGCCGACTCCAAAATTCAGCGGTTCCCCATCTCAGCCCAGAAAGCAGGTAGAACAACTTTTGTGGTGTCTTTCAGATGCCTACCAAGGTAGTGTAAAAACTACCAGGAGAACTCCTGTCTGGCACCTTCCCCGGTGGAGTTGTGCATGGGGTGTGTTTTGAACATTTTGTCACCGGCCGAGTCCAAAATTCAGCGGTTCCCCATCTCAGCCCAGAAAGCAGGTACAACAACTTTTGTGGTGTCTTTCAGATGCCTACCGGAGCAATGTAAAAACTACCAGGAGAACTCCTGTCTGGCACCTTCCCCGGTGGAGTTGTGCATGGGGTGTGTTTGGAACATTTTGTCACCAGCCGACTCCAAAATTCAGCGGTTCCCCATCTCAGCCCAGAAAGCAGGTACAACAACTTTTGTGGTGCCTTTCAGCTGTCTACCAAGGTAGTGTAAAAACTACCAAGAGAACTCCTGTCTGGCACCTTCCGTGGTGGAGTTGTGCATGGGGTGTGTTTGGAACATTTTGTCACCGGCCGACTCCAAAATTCAGCGGTTCCCCATCTCAGCCCAGAAAGCAGGTAGAACAACTTTTGTGGTGTCTTTCAAATGCCTACCAAGGTAGTGTAAAAACTACCAGGAGAACTCCTGTCTGGCACCTTCCGTGGTGGAGTTGTGCATGGGGTGTGTTTTGAACATTTTGTCACCGGCCGAGTCCAAAATTCAGCGATTCCCCATCTCAGCCCAGAAAGCAGGTAGAACAACTTTTGTGGTGTCTTTCAAATGCCTACCAAGGTAGTGTAAAAACTACCAAGAGAACTCCTGTCTGGCACCTTCCCCGGTGGAGTTGTGCATGGGGTGTGTTTGGAACATTTTGTCACCGGCCGAGTCCAAAATTCAGCGATTCCCCATCTCAGCCCAGAAAGCAGGTAGAACAACTTTTGTGGTGTCTTTCAAATGCCTACCAAGGTAGTGTAAAAACTACCAGGAGAACTCCTGTCTGGCACCTTCCCCGGTGGAGTTGTGCATGGGGTGTGTTTGGAACATTTTGTCAACGGCCGACTCCAAAATTCAGCGGTTCCCCATCTCAGCCCAGAAAGCAGGTAGAACAACTTCTGTGGTGTCTTTCAGATGCCTACCGGAGCAATGTAAAAACTACCAGGAGAACTCCTGTCTGGCACCTTCCCCGGTGGAGTTGTGCAGGGGGTGTGTTTGGAACATTTTGTCAACGGCCGACTCCAAAATTCAGCGGTTCCCCATCTCAGCCCAGAAAGCAGGTAGAACATCTTTTGTGGTATCTTTCAGATGCCTACCGGAGCAATGTAAAAACTACCAGGAGAACTCCTGTCTGGCACCTTCCCCGGTGGAGTTGTGCATGGGGTGTGTTTGGAACATTTTGTCAACGGCCGACTCCAAAATTCAGCGGTTCCCCATCTCAGCCCAGAAAGCAGGTAGAACAACTTTTGTGGTGCCTTTCAGCTGCCTACCAAGGTAGTGTAAAAACTACCAACAGAATTCGTTCCTGGCACCTTCCCCGGTGGAGTTGTGCATGGGGTGTGTTTGGAACATTTTGTCACCAGCCGACTCCAAAATTCAGCGGTTCCCCATCTCAGCCCAGAAAGCAGGTAGAACAACTTTTGTGGTGTCTTTCAGATGCCTACCAAGGTAGTGTAAAAACTACTAAGAGAACTCCTGTCTGGCACCTTCCCCGGTGGAGTTGTGCAGGGGGTGTGTTTGGAACATTTTGTCACCGGCCGAGTCCAAAATTCAGCGATTCCCCATCTCAGCCCAGAAAGCAGGTAGAACAACTTTTGTGGTGTCTTTCAGATGCCTACCGGAGCAATGTAAAAACTACCAGGAGAACTCCTGTCTGGCACCTTCCCCGGTGGAGTTGTGCATGGGGTGTGTTTGGAACATTTTGTCACCAGCCGACTCCAAAATTCAGCGGTTCCCCATCTCAGCCCAGAAAGCAGGTAGAACAACTTCTGTGGTGTCTTTCAGATGCCTACCAAGGTACTGTAAAAACTACCAGGAGAACTCCTGTCTGGCACCTTCCCCGGTGGAGTTGTGCATGGGGTGTGTTTGGAACATTTTGTCACCAGCCGACTCCAAAATTCAGCGGTTCCCCATCTCAGCCCAGAAAGCAGGTAGAACAACTTTTGTGGTGTCTTTCAGATGCCTACCGGAGCAATGTAAAAACTACCAAGAGAACTCCTGTCTGGCACCTTCCCCGGTGGAGTTGTGCATGGGGTGTGTTTGGAACATTTTGTCAACGGCCGACTCCAAAATTCAGCGGTTCCCCATCTCAGCCCACAAAGCAGGTAGAACAACTTTTGTGGTGTCTTTCAAATGCCTACCAAGGTAGTGTAAAAACTACCAGGAGAACTCCTGTCTGGCACCTTCCCCGGTGGAGTTGTGCATGGGGTGTGTTTTGAACATTTTGTCACCGGCCGACTCCAAAATTCAGCGGATCCCCATCTCAGCCCAGAAAGCAGGTAGAACAACTTTTGTGGTGCCTTTCAGCTGCCTACCAAGGTAGTGTAAAAACTACTAAGAGAACTCCTGTCTGGCACCTTCCCCGGTGGAGTTGTGCAGGGGGTGTGTTTGGAACATTTTGTCACCGGCCGAGTCCAAAATTCAGCGATTCCCCATCTCAGCCCAGAAAGCAGGTAGAACAACTTTTGTGGTGTCTTTCAGATGCCTACCGGAGCAATGTAAAAACTACCAAGAGAACTCCTGTCTGGCACCTTCCCCGGTGGAGTTGTGCATGGGGTGTGTTTGGAACATTTTGTCAACGGCCGACTCCAAAATTCAGCGGTTCCCCATCTCAGCCCACAAAGCAGGTAGAACAACTTTTGTGGTGTCTTTCAGATGCCTACCAAGGTAGTGTAAAAACTACCAGGAGAACTCCTGTCTGGCACCTTCCCCGGTGGAGTTGTGCAGGGGGTGTGTTTGGAACATTTTGTCACCAGCCGACTCCAAAATTCAGCGGTTCCCCATCTCAGCCCAGAAAGCAGGTAGAACAACTTTTGTGGTGTCTTTCAGCTGCCTACCAAGGTAGTGTAAAAACTACCAAGAGAACTCCTGTCTGGCACCTTCCCCGGTGGAGTTGTGCATGGGGTGTGTTTGGATATTTTGTCACCGGCCGACTCCAAAATTCAGCGGTTCCCCATCTCAGCCCAGAAAGCAGGAAGAACAACTTTTGTGGTGTCTTTCAAATGCTTACCAAGGTAGTGTAAAAACTACCAGGAGAACTCTTGTCTGGCACCTTCCGTGGTGGAGTTGTGCATGGGGTGTGTTTGGTACATTTTGTCACCAGCCGACTCCAAAATTCAGCGGTTCCCCATCTCAGCCCAGAAAGCAGGAAGAACAACTTTTGTGGTGCCTTTCAGCTGCCTACCGGAGCAATGTAAAAACTACCAGGAGAACTCCTGTCTGGCACCTTCCCCGGTGGAGTTGTGCATGGGGTGTGTTTGGAACATTTTGTCAACGGCCGAGTCCAAAATTCAGCGGTTCCCCATCTCAGCCCAGAAAGCAGGTAGAACAACTTTTGTGGTGCCTTTCAGCTGCCTACCAAGGTAGTGTAAAAACTACCAACAGAATTCGTTCCTGGCACCTTCCCCGGTGGAGTTGTGCATGGGGTGTGTTTGGAACATTTTGTCACCAGCCGACTCCAAAATTCAGCGGTTCCCCATCTCAGCCCAGAAAGCAGGTAGAACAACTTTTGTGGTGTCTTTCAGATGCCTACCAAGGTAGTGTAAAAACTACTAAGAGAACTCCTGTCTGGCACCTTCCCCGGTGGAGTTGTGCATGGGGTGTGTTTGGAACATTTTGTCACCGGCCGACTCCAAAATTCAGCGATTCCCCATCTCAGCCCAGAAAGCAGGTAGAACAACTTTTGTGGTGTCTTTCAGATGCCTACCGGAGCAATGTAAAAACTACCAGGAGAACTCCTGTCTGGCACCTTCCCCGGTGGAGTTGTGCATGGGGTGTGTTTGGAACATTTTGTCACCAGCCGACTCCAAAATTCAGCGGTTCCCCATCTCAGCCCAGAAAGCAGGTACAACAACTTTTGTGGTGCCTTTCAGCTGCCTACCAAGGTAGTGTAAAAACTACCATGAGAACTCCTGTCTGGCACCTTCCCCGGTGGAGTTGTGCATGGGGTGTGTTTGGAACATTTTGTCACCGGCCGAGTCCAAAATTCAGCGATTCCCCATCTCAGCCCAGAAAGCAGGTAGAACAACTTTTGTGGTGTCTTTCAGCTGCCTACCAAGGTAGTGTAAAAACTACCAGGAGAACTCCTGTCTGGCACCTTCCGTGGTGGAGTTGTGCATGGGGTGTGTTTTGAACATTTTGTCACCGGCCGACTCCAAAATTCAGCGGTTCCCCATCTCAGCCCAGAAAGCAGGTAGAACAACTTTTGTGGTGTCTTTCAAATGCCTACCAAGGTAGTGTAAAAACTACCAGGAGAACTCCTGTCTGGCACCTTCCCCGGTGGAGTTGTGCATGGGGTGTGTTTGGAACATTTTGTCACCGGCCGAGTCCAAAATTCAGCGATTCCCCATCTCAGCCCAGAAAGCAGGTAGAACAACTTTTGTGGTGTCTTTCAGCTGCCTACCAAGGTAGTGTAAAAACTACCAGGAGAACTCCTGTCTGGCACCTTCCGTGGTGGAGTTGTGCATGGGGTGTGTTTTGAACATTTTGTCACCGGCCGACTCCAAAATTCAGCGGTTCCCCATCTCAGCCCAGAAAGCAGGTAGAACAACTTTTGTGGTGTCTTTCAAATGCCTACCAAGGTAGTGTAAAAACTACCAGGAGAACTCCTGTCTGGCACCTTCCCCGGTGGAGTTGTGCATGGGGTGTGTTTTGAACATTTTGTCACCGGCCAACTCCAAAATTCAGCGGTTCCCCATCTCAGCCCAGAAAGCAGGTAGAACAACTTTTGTGGTGCCTTTCAGCTGCCTACCATGGTAGTGTAAAAACTACTAAGAGAACTCCTGTCTGGCACCTTCCCCGGTGGAGTTGTGCATGGGGTGTGTTTGGAACATTTTGTCACCGGCCGAGTCCAAAATTCAGCGATTCCCCATCTCAGCCCAGAAAGCAGGTAGAACAACTTCTGTGGTGTCTTTCAGATGCCTACCAAGGTACTGTAAAAACTACCAGGAGAACTCCTGTCTGGCACCTTCCCCGGTGGAGTTGTGCAGGGGGTGTGTTTGGAACATTTTGTCACCGGCCGAGTCCAAAATTCAGCGGTTCCCCATCTCAGCCCAGAAAGCAGGTAGAACAACTTTTGTGGTGTCTTTCAGATGCCTACCGGAGCAATGTAAAAACTACCAGGAGAACTCCTGTCTGGCACCTTCCCCGGTGGAGTTGTGCATGGGGTGTGTTTGGAACATTTTGTCAACGGCCGACTCCAAAATTCAGCGGTTCCCCATCTCAGCCCACAAAGCAGGTACAACAACTTTTGTGGTGCCTTTCAGCTGCCTACCAAGGTAGTGTAAAAACTACCAACAGAATTCGTTCCTGGCACCTTCCCTGGTGGAGTTGTGCATGGGGTGTGTTTGGAACATTTTGTCACCGGCCGAGTCCAAAATTCAGCGATTCCCCATCTCAGCCCAGAAAGCAGGTAGAACAACTTTTGTGGTGTCTTTCAGATGCCTACCAAGGTAGTGTAAAAACTACCAGGAGAACTCCTGTCTGGCACCTTCCCCGGTGGAGTTGTGCAGGGGGTGTGTTTGGAACATTTTTTCACCAGCCGACTCCAAAATTCAGCGGTTCCCCATCTCAGCCCAGAAAGCAGGTACAACAACTTTTGTGGTGCCTTTCAGCTGCCTACCAAGGTAGTGTAAAAACTACCAAGAGAACTCCTGTCTGGCACCTTCCGTGGTGGAGTTGTGCATGGGGTGTGTTTGGATATTTTGTCACCGGCCGAGTCCAAAATTCAGCGGTTCCCCATCTCAGCCCAGAAAGCAGGAAGAACAACTTTTGTGGTGTCTTTCAAATGCTTACCAAGGTAGTGTAAAAACTACCAGGAGAACTCCTGTCTGGCACCTTCCCCGGTGGAGTTGTGCAGGGGGTGTGTTTGGAACATTTTGTCACCAGCCGAGTCCAAAATTCAGCGGTTCCCCATCTCAGCCCACAAAGCAGGTACAACAACTTTTGTGGTGCCTTTCAGCTGCCTACCAAGGTAGTGTAAAAACTACCAGGAGAACTCCTGTCTGGCACCTTCCGTGGTGGAGTTGTGCATGGGGTGTGTTTGGAACATTTTGTCAACGGCCGAGTCCAAAATTCAGCGGTTCCCCATCTCAGCCCAGAAAGCAGGTAGAACAACTTTTGTGGTGCCTTTCAGCTGCCTACCAAGGTAGTGTAAAAACTACCAAGAGAACTCCTGTCTGGCACCTTCCCCGGTGGAGTTGTGCATGGGGTGTGTTTGGAACATTTTGTCACCGGCCGACTCCAAAATTCAGCGGTTCCCCATCTCAGCCCAGAAAGCAGGTAGAACAACTTTTGTGGTGTCTTTCAGATGCCTACCGGAGCAATGTAAAAACTACCAGGAGAACTCCTGTCTGGCACCTTCCCCGGTGGAGTTGTGCAAAGGTGTGTTTGGAACATTTTGTCACCAGCCGAGTCCAAAATTCAGCATTTCCCCATCTCAGCCCAGAAAGCAGGTAGAACAACTTTTGTGGTGTCTTTCAGATGCCTACCGGAGCAATGTAAAAACTACCAGGAGAACTCCTGTCTGGCACCTTCCCCGGTGGAGTTGTGCAAAGGTGTGTTTGGAACATTTTGTCACCAGCCGAGTCCAAAATTCAGCATTTCCCCATCTCAGCCCAGAAAGCAGGTAGAACAACTTTTGTGGTGCCTTTCAGCTGCCTACCAAGGTAGTGTAAAAACTACCAAGAGAACTCCTGTCTGGCACCTTCCCCGGTGGAGTTGTGCATGGGGTGTGTTTGGAACATTTTGTCAACGGCCGAGTCCAAAATTCAGCGGTTCCCCATCTCAGCCCAGAAAGCAGGTAGAACAACTTTTGTGGTGTCTTTCAGATGCCTACCGGAGCAATGTAAAAACTACCAGGAGAACTCCTGTCTGGCACCTTCCCCGGTGGAGTTGTGCATGGGGTGTGTTTGGAACATTTTGTCAACGGCCGAGTCCAAAATTCAGCGGTTCCCCATCTCAGCCCAGAAAGCAGGTAGAACATCTTTTGTGGTATCTTTCAGATGCCTACCGGAGCAATGTAAAAACTACCAGGAGAACTCCTGTCTGGCACCTTCCCCGGTGGAGTTGTGCAGGGGGTGTGTTTGGAACATTTTGTCACCAGCCGAGTCCAAAATTCAGCGGTTCCCCATCTCAGCCCACAAAGCAGGTACAACAACTTTTGTGGTGCCTTTCAGCTGCCTACCAAGGTAGTGTAAAAACTACCAACAGAATTCGTTCCTGGCACCTTCCCCGGTGGAGTTGTGCAGGGGGTGTGTTTGGAACATTTTGTCACCGGCCGAGTCCAAAATTCAGCGGTTCCCCATCTCAGCCCAGAAAGCAGGTAGAACAACTTTTGTGGTGTCTTTCAGATGCCTACCAAGGTAGTGTAAAAACTACTAAGAGAACTCCTGTCTGGCACCTTCCGTGGTGGAGTTGTGCATGGGGTGTGTTTTGAACATTTTGTCACCGGCCGACTCCAAAATTCAGCGGTTCCCCATCTCAGCCCAGAAAGCAGGTAGAACAACTTTTGTGGTGCCTTTCAGCTGCCTACCAAGGTAGTGTAAAAACTACTAAGAGAACTCCTGTCTGGCACCTTCCCCGGTGGAGTTGTGCATGGGGTGTGTTTGGAACATTTTGTCACCGGCCGAGTCCAAAATTCAGCGATTCCCCATCTCAGCCCAGAAAGCAGGTAGAACAACTTCTGTGGTGTCTTTCAGATGCCTACCAAGGTAGTGTAAAAACTACCAGGAGAACTCCTGTCTGGCACCTTCCCCGGTGGAGTTGTGCATGGGGTGTGTTTGGAACATTTTGTCAACGGCCGAGTCCAAAATTCAGCGGTTCCCCATCTCAGCCCAGAAAGCAGGTAGAACAACTTTTGTGGTGTCTTTCAGATGCCTACCAAGGTAGTGTAAAAACTACCAGGAGAACTCCTGTCTGGCACCTTCCCCGGTGGAGTTGTGCATGGGGTGTGTTTGGAACATTTTGTCACCGGCCGAGTCCAAAATTCAGCGGTTCCCCATCTCAGCCCAGAAAGCAGGTAGAACAACTTTTGTGGTGCCTTTCAGCTGCCTACCAAGGTAGTGTAAAAACTACCAAGAGAACTCCTGTCTGGCACCTTCCCCGGTGGAGTTGTGCATGGGGTGTGTTTGGAACATTTTGTCAACGGCCGACTCCAAAATTCAGCGGTTCCCCATCTCAGCCCAGAAAGCAGGTAGAACAACTTTTGTGGTGTCTTTCAGATGCCTACCGGAGCAATGTAAAAACTACCAGGAGAACTCCTGTCTGGCACCTTCCCCGGTGGAGTTGTGCAAAGGTGTGTTTGGAACATTTTGTCACCGGCCGAGTCCAAAATTCAGCATTTCCCCATCTCAGCCCAGAAAGCAGGTAGAACAACTTTTGTGGTGCCTTTCAGCTGCCTACCAAGGTAGTGTAAAAACTACCAAGAGAACTCCTGTCTGGCACCTTCCCCGGTGGAGTTGTGCAGGGGGTGTGTTTGGAACATTTTGTCAACGGCCGAGTCCAAAATTCAGCGGTTCCCCATCTCAGCCCAGAAAGCAGGTAGAACAACTTTTGTGGTGCCTTTCTCTTGCCTACCGGGGTACTGTAAAAACTACAAACAGAACTCGTTTCTGGCACCTTACCCGGTGGAGTTGTGCATGGGGTGTGTTTGGAACATTTTGTCACCGGCCGAGTCCAAAATTCAGCGTTTCCCCATCTCAGCCCAGAAAGCAGGTAGAACAACTTTTGTGGTGTCTTTCAGATGCCTACCAAGGTAGTGTAAAAACTACTAAGAGAACTCCTGTCTGGCACCTTCCGTGGTGGAGTTGTGCATGGGGTGTGTTTTGAACATTTTGTCACCGGCCGACTCCAAAATTCAGCGGTTCCCCATCTCAGCCCAGAAAGCAGGTAGAACAACTTTTGTGGTGCCTTTCAGATGCCTACCAAGGTAGTGTAAAAACTACTAAGAGAACTCCTGTCTGGCACCTTCCCCGGTGGAGTTGTGCATGGGGTGTGTTTGGAACATTTTGTCACCGGCCGACTCCAAAATTCAGCGTTTCCCCATCTCAGCCCAGAAAGCAGGTAGAACAACTTCTGTGGTGTCTTTCAGATGCCTACCAAGGTAGTGTAAAAACTACCAGGAGAACTACTGTCTGGCACCTTCCCCGGTGGAGTTGTGCATGGGGTGTGTTTGGAACATTTTGTCACCAGCCGAGTCCAAAATTCAGCGGTTCCCCATCTCAGCCCAGAAAGCAGGTAGAACAACTTTTGTGGTGTCTTTCAGATGCCTACCGGAGCAATGTAAAAACTACCAGGAGAACTCCTGTCTGGCACCTTCCCCGGTGGAGTTGTGCATGGGGTGTGTTTGGAACATTTTGTCACCGGCCGAGTCCAAAATTCAGCGGTTCCCCATCTCAGCCCAGAAAGCAGGTAGAACAACTTTTGTGGTGTCTTTCAGATGCCTACCGGAGCAATGTAAAAACTACCAGGAGAACTCCTGTCTGGCACCTTCCCCGGTGGAGTTGTGCATGGGGTGTGTTTGGAACATTTTGTCAACGGCCGACTCCAAAATTCAGCGGTTCCCCATCTCAGCCCAGAAAGCAGGTAGAACAACTTTTGTGGTGTCTTTCAGATGCCTACCAAGGTAGTGTAAAAACTACTAAGAGAACTCCTGTCTGGCACCTTCCCCGGTGGAGTTGTGCATGGGGTGTGTTTGGAACATTTTGTCAACGGCCGAGTCCAAAATTCAGCGATTCCCCATCTCAGCCCAGAAAGCAGGTAGAACAACTTTTGTGGTGTCTTTCAGATGCCTACCAAGGTAGTGTAAAAACTACCAGGAGAACTCCTGTCTGGCACCTTCCCCGGTGGAGTTGTGCAGGGGGTGTGTTTGGAACATTTTGTCACCAGCCGAGTCCAAAATTCAGCGGTTCCCCATCTCAGCCCACAAAGCAGGTAGAACAACTTTTGTGGTGCCTTTCAGCTGCCTACCAAGGTAGTGTAAAAACTACCAAGAGAACTCCTGTCTGGCACCTTCCGTGGTGGAGTTGTGCATGGGGTGTGTTTGGAACATTTTGTCACCGGCCGAGTCCAAAATTCAGCGGTTCCCCATCTCAGCCCAGAAAGCAGGAAGAACAACTTTTGTGGTGTCTTTCAAATGCTTACCAAGGTAGTGTAAAAACTACCAGGAGAACTCCTGTCTGGCACCTTCCGTGGTGGAGTTGTGCATGGGGTGTGTTTGGAACATTTTGTCAACGGCCGACTCCAAAATTCAGCGGTTCCCCATCTCAGCCCAGAAAGCAGGTAGAACATCTTTTGTGGTATCTTTCAGATGCCTACCGGAGCAATGTAAAAACTACCAGGAGAACTCCTGTCTGGCACCTTCCCCGGTGGAGTTGTGCAGGGGGTGTGTTTGGAACATTTTGTCACCGGCCGACTCCAAAATTCCGCGGTTCCCCATCTCAGCCCAGAAAGCAGGAAGAACAACTTTTGTGGTGCCTTTCAGCTGCCTACCAAGGTAGTGTAAAAACTACCAACAGAATTCGTTCCTGGTACCTTCCCCGGTGGAGTTGTGCATGGGGTGTGTTTGGAACATTTTGTCAACGGCCGACTCCAAAATTCAGCGGTTCCCCATCTCAGCCCAGAAAGCAGGTAGAACAACTTTTGTGGTGCCTTTCAGCTGCCTACCAAGGTAGTGTAAAAACTACCAGGAGAACTCCTGTCTGGCACCTTCCCCGGTGGAGTTGTGCATGGGGTGTGTTTGGAACATTTTGTCAACGGCCGACTCCAAAATTCAGCGGTTCCCCATCTCAGCCCAGAAAGCAGGTAGAACAACTTTTGTGGTGTCTTTCAGATGCCTACTGGAGCAATGTAAAAACTACCAGGAGAACTCCTGTCTGGCACCTTCCCCGGTGGAGTTGTGCAAAGGTGTGTTTGGAACATTTTGTCACCAGCCGAGTCCAAAATTCAGCGGTTCCCCATCTCAGCCCAGAAAGCAGGTAGAACAACTTTTGTGGTGTCTTTCAGATGCCTACCGGAGCAATGTAAAAACTACCAGGAGAACTCCTGTCTGGCACCTTCCCCGGTGGAGTTGTGCAAAGGTGTGTTTGGAACATTTTGTCACCAGCCGAGTCCAAAATTCAGCATTTCCCCATCTCAGCCCAGAAAGCAGGTAGAACAACTTTTGTGGTGCCTTTCAGCTGCCTACCAAGGTAGTGTAAAAACTACCAAGAGAACTCCTGTCTGGCACCTTCCCCGGTGGAGTTGTGCATGGGGTGTGTTTGGAACATTTTGTCAACGGCCGAGTCCAAAATTCAGCGTTTCCCCATCTCAGCCCAGAAAGCAGGTAGAACAACTTTTGTGGTGTCTTTCAGATGCCTACCGGAGCAATGTAAAAACTACCAGGAGAACTCCTGTCTGGCACCTTCCCCGGTGGAGTTGTGCATGGGGTGTGTTTGGAACATTTTGTCAACGGCCGAGTCCAAAATTCAGCGGTTCCCCATCTCAGCCCAGAAAGCAGGTAGAACATCTTTTGTGGTATCTTTCAGATGCCTACCAGAGCAATGTAAAAACTACCAGGAGAACTCCTGTCTGGCACCTTCCCCGGTGGAGTTGTGCAGGGGGTGTGTTTGGAACATTTTGTCACCAGCCGAGTCCAAAATTCAGCGGTTCCCCATCTCAGCCCACAAAGCAGGTAGAACAACTTTTGTGGTGCCTTTCAGCTGCCTACCAAGGTAGTGTAAAAACTACCAAGAGAACTCCTGTCTGGCACCTTCCGTGGTGGAGTTGTGCATGGGGTGTGTTTGGAACATTTTGTCACCGGCCGAGTCCAAAATTCAGCGGTTCCCCATCTCAGCCCAGAAAGCAGGTAGAACAACTTTTGTGGTGTCTTTCAGATGCCTACCAAGGTAGTGTAAAAACTACTAAGAGAACTCCTGTCTGGCACCTTCCGTGGTGGAGTTGTGCATGGGGTGTGTTTTGAACATTTTGTCACCGGCCGACTCCAAAATTCAGCGGTTCCCCATCTCAGCCCAGAAAGCAGGTAGAACAACTTTTGTGGTGCCTTTCAGCTGCCTACCAAGGTAGTGTAAAAACTACCAAGAGAACTCCTGTCTGGCACCTTCCCCGGTGGAGTTGTGCATGGGGTGTGTTTGGAACATTTTGTCACCAGCCGAGTCCAAAATTCAGCGATTCCCCATCTCAGCCCAGAAAGCAGGTAGAACAACTTCTGTGGTGTCTTTCAGATGCCTACCAAGGTAGTGTAAAAACTACCAGGAGAACTCCTGTCTGGCACCTTCCCCGGTGGAGTTGTGCATGGGGTGTGTTTGGAACATTTTGTCACCGGCCGAGTCCAAAATTCAGCGGTTCCCCATCTCAGCCCAGAAAGCAGGTAGAACAACTTTTGTGGTGCCTTTCAGCTGCCTACCAAGGTAGTGTAAAAACTACCAAGAGAACTCCTGTCTGGCACCTTCCCCGGTGGAGTTGTGCATGGGGTGTGTTTGGAACATTTTGTCACCGGCCGACTCCAAAATTCAGCGGTTCCCCATCTCAGCCCAGAAAGCAGGTAGAACAACTTTTGTGGTGTCTTTCAGATGCCTACCGGAGCAATGTAAAAACTACCAGGAGAACTCCTGTCTGGCACCTTCCCCGGTGGAGTTGTGCAAAGGTGTGTTTGGAACATTTTGTCACCAGCCGAGTCCAAAATTCAGCGGTTCCCCATCTCAGCCCAGAAAGCAGGTAGAACAACTTTTGTGGTGCCTTTCAGCTGCCTACCAAGGTAGTGTAAAAACTACCAAGAGAACTCCTGTCTGGCACCTTCCGCGGTGGAGTTGTGCATGGGGTGTGTTTGGAACATTTTGTCACCGGCCGAGTCCAAAATTCAGCGGTTCCCCATCTCAGCCCAGAAAGCAGGTAGAACAACTTTTGTGGTGCCTTTCTCTTGCCTACCGGGGTACTGTAAAAACTACAAACAGAACTCGTTTCTGGCACCTTCCCCGGTGGAGTTGTGCATGGGGTGTGTTTGGAACATTTTGTCACCGGCCGAGTCCAAAATTCAGCGTTTCCCCATCTCAGCCCAGAAAGCAGGTAGAACAACTTTTGTGGTGTCTTTCAGATGCCTACCAAGGTAGTGTAAAAACTACTAAGAGAACTCCTGTCTGGCACCTTCCGTGGTGGAGTTGTGCATGGGGTGTGTTTTGAACATTTTGTCACCGGCCGACTCCAAAATTCAGCGGTTCCCCATCTCAGCCCAGAAAGCAGGTAGAACAACTTTTGTGGTGCCTTTCAGCTGCCTACCAAGGTAGTGTAAAAACTACTAAGAGAACTCCTGTCTGGCACCTTCCCCGGTGGAGTTGTGCATGGGGTGTGTTTGGAACATTTTGTCACCGGCCGAGTCCAAAATTCAGCGATTCCCCATCTCAGCCCAGAAAGCAGGTAGAACAACTTCTGTGGTGTCTTTCAGATGCCTACCAAGGTAGTGTAAAAACTACCAGGAGAACTACTGTCTGGCACCTTCCCCGGTGGAGTTGTGCATGGGGTGTGTTTGGAACATTTTGTCACCAGCCGAGTCCAAAATTCAGCGGTTCCCCATCTCAGCCCAGAAAGCAGGTAGAACAACTTTTGTGGTGTCTTTCAGATGCCTACCGGAGCAATGTAAAAACTACCAGGAGAACTCCTGTCTGGCACCTTCCCCGGTGGAGTTGTGCAGGGGGTGTGTTTGGAACATTTTGTCACCGGCCGAGTCCAAAATTCAGCGGTTCCCCATCTCAGCCCAGAAAGCAGGTAGAACATCTTTTGTGGTATCTTTCAGATGCCTACCGGAGCAATGTAAAAACTACCAGGAGAACTCCTGTCTGGCACCTTCCCCGGTGGAGTTGTGCATGGGGTGTGTTTGGAACATTTTGTCAACGGCCGACTCCAAAATTCAGCGGTTCCCCATCTCAGCCCAGAAAGCAGGTAGAACAACTTTTGTGGTGTCTTTCAGATGCCTACCAAGGTAGTGTAAAAACTACTAAGAGAACTCCTGTCTGGCACCTTCCCCGGTGGAGTTGTGCATGGGGTGTGTTTGGAACATTTTGTCAACGGCCGAGTCCAAAATTCAGCGATTCCCCATCTCAGCCCAGAAAGCAGGTAGAACAACTTTTGTGGTGTCTTTCAGATGCCTACCAAGGTAGTGTAAAAACTACCAGGAGAACTCCTGTCTGGCACCTTCCCCGGTGGAGTTGTGCAGGGGGTGTGTTTGGAACATTTTGTCACCAGCCGAGTCCAAAATTCAGCGGTTCCCCATCTCAGCCCACAAAGCAGGTAGAACAACTTTTGTGGTGCCTTTCAGCTGCCTACCAAGGTAGTGTAAAAACTACCAAGAGAACTCCTGTCTGGCACCTTCCGTGGTGGAGTTGTGCATGGGGTGTGTTTGGAACATTTTGTCACCGGCCGAGTCCAAAATTCAGCGGTTCCCCATCTCAGCCCAGAAAGCAGGAAGAACAACTTTTGTGGTGTCTTTCAAATGCTTACCAAGGTAGTGTAAAAACTACCAGGAGAACTCCTGTCTGGCACCTTCCGTGGTGGAGTTGTGCATGGGGTGTGTTTGGAACATTTTGTCAACGGCCGAGTCCAAAATTCAGCGGTTCCCCATCTCAGCCCAGAAAGCAGGTAGAACATCTTTTGTGGTATCTTTCAGATGCCTACCGGAGCAATGTAAAAACTACCAGGAGAACTCCTCCCTGGCACCTTCCCCGGTGGAGTTGTGCATGGGGTGTGTTTGGAACATTTTGTCAACGGCCGAGTCCAAAATTCAGCGGTTCCCCATCTCAGCCCAGAAAGCAGGTAGAACAACTTTTGTGGTGCCTTTCTCTTGCCTACCGGGGTACTGTAAAAACTACAAACAGAACTCGTTTCTGGCACCTTCCCCGGTGGAGTTGTGCATGGGGTGTGTTTGGAACATTTTGTCACCGGCCGAGTCCAAAATTCAGCGTTTCCCCATCTCAGCCCAGAAAGCAGGTAGAACAACTTTTGTGGTGTCTTTCAGATGCCTACCAAGGTAGTGTAAAAACTACTAAGAGAACTCCTGTCTGGCACCTTCCGTGGTGGAGTTGTGCATGGGGTGTGTTTTGAACATTTTGTCACCGGCCGACTCCAAAATTCAGCGGTTCCCCATCTCAGCCCAGAAAGCAGGTAGAACAACTTCTGTGGTGCCTTTCAGCTGCCTACCAAGGTAGTGTAAAAACTACTAAGAGAACTCCTGTCTGGCACCTTCCCCGGTGGAGTTGTGCATGGGGTGTGTTTGGAACATTTTGTCACCGGCCGAGTCCAAAATTCAGCGATTCCCCATCTCAGCCCAGAAAGCAGGTAGAACAACTTCTGTGGTGTCTTTCAGATGCCTACCAAGGTAGTGTAAAAACTACCAGGAGAACTCCTGTCTGGCACCTTCCCCGGTGGAGTTGTGCAGGGGGTGTGTTTGGAACATTTTGTCACCAGCCGAGTCCAAAATTCAGCGGTTCCCCATCTCAGCCCACAAAGCAGGTAGAACAACTTTTGTGGTGCCTTTCAGCTGCCTACCAAGGTAGTGTAAAAACTACCAAGAGAACTCCTGTCTGGCACCTTCCGTGGTGGAGTTGTGCATGGGGTGTGTTTGGAACATTTTGTCACCGGCCGAGTCCAAAATTCAGCGGTTCCCCATCTCAGCCCAGAAAGCAGGAAGAACAACTTTTGTGGTGTCTTTCAAATGCTTACCAAGGTAGTGTAAAAACTACCAGGAGAACTCCTGTCTGGCACCTTCCGTGGTGGAGTTGTGCATGGGGTGTGTTTGGAACATTTTGTCAACGGCCGAGTCCAAAATTCAGCGGTTCCCCATCTCAGCCCAGAAAGCAGGTAGAACATCTTTTGTGGTATCTTTCAGATGCCTACCGGAGCAATGTAAAAACTACCAGGAGAACTCCTCCCTGGCACCTTCCCCGGTGGAGTTGTGCATGGGGTGTGTTTGGAACATTTTGTCAACGGCCGAGTCCAAAATTCAGCGGTTCCCCATCTCAGCCCAGAAAGCAGGTAGAACAACTTTTGTGGTGCCTTTCTCTTGCCTACCGGGGTACTGTAAAAACTACAAACAGAACTCCTGTCTGGCACCTTCCCCGGTGGAGTTGTGCAGGGGGTGTGTTTGGAACATTTTGTCACCAGCCGAGTCCAAAATTCAGCGGTTCCCCATCTCAGCCCACAAAGCAGGTAGAACAACTTTTGTGGTGCCTTTCAGCTGCCTACCAAGGTAGTGTAAAAACTACCAAGAGAACTCCTGTCTGGCACCTTCCGTGGTGGAGTTGTGCATGGGGTGTGTTTGGAACATTTTGTCACCGGCCGAGTCCAAAATTCAGCGGTTCCCCATCTCAGCCCAGAAAGCAGGAAGAACAACTTTTGTGGTGTCTTTCAAATGCTTACCAAGGTAGTGTAAAAACTACCAGGAGAACTCCTGTCTGGCACCTTCCGTGGTGGAGTTGTGCATGGGGTGTGTTTGGAACATTTTGTCAACGGCCGAGTCCAAAATTCAGCGGTTCCCCATCTCAGCCCAGAAAGCAGGTAGAACATCTTTTGTGGTATCTTTCAGATGCCTACCGGAGCAATGTAAAAACTACCAGGAGAACTCCTGTCTGGCACCTTCCCCGGTGGAGTTGTGCATGGGGTGTGTTTGGAACATTTTGTCACCGGCCGAGTCCAAAATTCAGCGGTTCCCCATCTCAGCCCAGAAAGCAGGTAGAACATCTTTTGTGGTATCTTTCAGATGCCTACCGGAGCAATGTAAAAACTACCAGGAGAACTCCTGTCTGGCACCTTCCCCGGTGGAGTTGTGCATGGGGTGTGTTTGGAACATTTTGTCAACGGCCGACTCCAAAATTCAGCGGTTCCCCATCTCAGCCCAGAAAGCAGGTAGAACAACTTTTGTGGTGTCTTTCAGATGCCTACCAAGGTAGTGTAAAAACTACTAAGAGAACTCCTGTCTGGCACCTTCCCCGGTGGAGTTGTGCATGGGGTGTGTTTGGAACATTTTGTCACCGGCCGAGTCCAAAATTCAGCGATTCCCCATCTCAGCCCAGAAAGCAGGTAGAACAACTTTTGTGGTGTCTTTCAGATGCCTACCAAGGTAGTGTAAAAACTACCAGGAGAACTCCTGTCTGGCACCTTCCCCGGTGGAGTTGTGCATGGGGTGTGTTTGGAACATTTTGTCACCGGCCGACTCCAAAATTCAGCGGTTCCCCATCTCAGCCCAGAAAGCAGGTAGAACAACTTTTGTGGTGCCTTTCAGCTGCCTACCAAGGTAGTGTAAAAACTACCAAGAGAACTCCTGTCTGGCACCTTCCCCGGTGGAGTTGTGCATGGGGTGTGTTTGGAACATTTTGTCAACGGCCGACTCCAAAATTCAGCGGTTCCCCATCTCAGCCCAGAAAGCAGGTAGAACAACTTTTGTGGTGTCTTTCAGATGCCTACCGGAGCAATGTAAAAACTACCAGGAGAACTCCTGTCTGGCACCTTCCCCGGTGGAGTTGTGCAAAGGTGTGTTTGGAACATTTTGTCACCAGCCGAGTCCAAAATTCAGCGGTTCCCCATCTCAGCCCAGAAAGCAGGTAGAACAACTTTTGTGGTGCCTTTCAGCTGCCTACCAAGGTAGTGTAAAAACTACCAAGAGAACTCCTGTCTGGCACCTTCCCCGGTGGAGTTGTGCATGGGGTGTGTTTGGAACATTTTGTCAACGGCCGAGTCCAAAATTCAGCGGTTCCCCATCTCAGCCCAGAAAGCAGGTAGAACATCTTTCGTGGTATCTTTCAGATGCCTACCGGAGCAATGTAAAAACTACCAGGAGAACTCCTGTCTGGCACCTTCCCCGGTGGAGTTGTGCAGGGGGTGTGTTTGGAACATTTTGTCACCAGCCGAGTCCAAAATTCAGCGGTTCCCCATCTCAGCCCACAAAGCAGGTACAACAACTTTTGTGGTGCCTTTCAGCTGCCTACCAAGGTAGTGTAAAAACTACCAACAGAATTCGTTCCTGGCACCTTCCCCGGTGGAGTTGTGCATGGGGTGTGTTTGGAACATTTTGTCACCGGCCGAGTCCAAAATTCAGCGGTTCCCCATCTCAGCCCAGAAAGCAGGTAGAACAACTTTTGTGGTGCCTTTCAGCTGCCTACCAAGGTAGTGTAAAAACTACTAAGAGAACTCCTGTCTGGCACCTTCCCCGGTGGAGTTGTGCATGGGGTGTGTTTGGAACATTTTGTCACCGGCCGACTCCAAAATTCAGCGGTTCCCCATCTCAGCCCAGAAAGCAGGTAGAACAACTTTTGTGGTGTCTTTCAGATGCCTACCAAGGTAGTGTAAAAACTACGAAGAGAACTCCTGTCTGGCACCTTCCCCGGTGGAGTTGTGCATGGGGTGTGTTTGGAACATTTTGTCACCGGCCGAGTCCAAAATTCAGCGGTTCCCCATCTCAGCCCAGAAAGCAGGAAGAACAACTTTTGTGGTGCCTTTCAGCTGCCTACCAAGGTAGTGTAAAAACTACCAAGAGAACTCCTGTCTGGCACCTTCCCCGGTGGAGTTGTGCATGGGGTGTGTTTGGAACATTTTGTCACCGGCCGACTCCAAAATTCAGCGGTTCCCCATCTCAGCCCAGAAAGCAGGAAGAACAACTTTTGTGGTGCCTTTCAAATGCTTACCAAGGTAGTGTAAAAACTACCAGGAGAACTCCTGTCTGGCACCTTCCCCGGTGGAGTTGTGCATGGGGTGTGTTTGGAACATTTTGTCACCAGCCGACTCCAAAATTCAGCGGTTCCCCATCTCAGCCCAGAAAGCAGGAAGAACAACTTTTGTGGTGCCTTTCAAATGCCTACCAAGGTAGTGTAAAAACTACCAAGAGAACTCCTGTCTGGCACCTTCCCCGGTGGAGTTGTGCATGGGGTGTGTTTGGAACATTTTGTCAACGGCCGACTCCAAAATTCAGCGGTTCCCCATCTCAGCCCAGAAAGCAGGTAGAACAACTTTTGTGGTGTCTTTCAGATGCCTACCGGAGCAATGTAAAAACTACCAGGAGAACTCCTGTCTGGCACCTTCCCCGGTGGAGTTGTGCAGGGGGTGTGTTTGGAACATTTTGTCAACGGCCGAGTCCAAAATTCAGCGGTTCCCCATCTCAGCCCAGAAAGCAGGTAGAACAACTTTTGTGGTGTCTTTCAGATGCCTACCGGAGCAATGTAAAAACTACCAGGAGAACTCCTGTCTGGCACCTTCCCCGGTGGAGTTGTGCAGGGGGTGTGTTTGGAACATTTTGTCAACGGCCGAGTCCAAAATTCAGCGGTTCCCCATCTCAGCCCAGAAAGCAGGTAGAACATCTTTTGTGGTATCTTTCAGATGCCTACCGGAGCAATGTAAAAACTACCAGGAGAACTCCTGTCTGGCACCTTCCCCGGTGGAGTTGTGCAAAGGTGTGTTTGGAACATTTTGTCACCAGCCGACTCCAAAATTCAGCGGTTCCCCATCTCAGCCCAGAAAGCAGGTAGAACAACTTTTGTGGTGCCTTTCAGCTGCCTACCAAGGTAGTGTAAAAACTACCAAGAGAACTCCTGTCTGGCACCTTCCCCGGTGGAGTTGTGCATGGGGTGTGTTTGGAACATTTTGTCAACGGCCGACTCCAAAATTCAGCGGTTCCCCATCTCAGCCCAGAAAGCAGGTAGAACATCTTTTGTGGTATCTTTCAGATGCCTACCGGAGCAATGTAAAAACTACCAGGAGAACTCCTGTCTGGCACCTTCCCCGGTGGAGTTGTGCAGGGGGTGTGTTTGGAACATTTTGTCACCAGCCGAGTCCAAAATTCAGCGGTTCCCCATCTCAGCCCACAAAGCAGGTACAACAACTTTTGTGGTGCCTTTCAGCTGCCTACCAAGGTAGTGTAAAAACTACCAACAGAATTCGTTCCTGGCACCTTCCCCGGTGGAGTTGTGCATGGGGTGTGTTTGGAACATTTTGTCACCGGCCGAGTCCAAAATTCAGCGTTTCCCCATCTCAGCCCAGAAAGCAGGTAGAACAACTTTTGTGGTGTCTTTCAGATGCCTACCAAGGTAGTGTAAAAACTACTAAGAGAACTCCTGTCTGGCACCTTCCCCGGTGGAGTTGTGCATGGGGTGTGTTTGGAACATTTTGTCACCGGCCGACTCCAAAATTCAGCGGTTCCCCATCTCAGCCCAGAAAGCAGGTAGAACAACTTTTGTGGTGTCTTTCAGATGCCTACCAAGGTAGTGTAAAAACTACGAAGAGAACTCCTGTCTGGCACCTTCCCCGGTGGAGTTGTGCATGGGGTGTGTTTGGAACATTTTGTCACCGGCCGACTCCAAAATTCAGCGGTTCCCCATCTCAGCCCAGAAAGCAGGTAGAACAACTTTTGTGGTGTCTTTCAGCTGCCTACCAAGGTAGTGTAAAAACTACCAAGAGAACTCCTGTCTGGCACCTTCCCCGGTGGAGTTGTGCATGGGGTGTGTTTGGAACATTTTGTCACCGGCCGACTCCAAAATTCAGCGGTTCCCCATCTCAGCCCAGAAAGCAGGTAGAACAACTTTTGTGGTGCCTTTCAAATGCTTACCAAGGTAGTGTAAAAACTACCAGGAGAACTCCTGTCTGGCACCTTCCCCGGTGGAGTTGTGCATGGGGTGTGTTTGGAACATTTTGTCACCAGCCGACTCCAAAATTCAGCGGTTCCCCATCTCAGCCCAGAAAGCAGGAAGAACAACTTTTGTGGTGCCTTTCAAATGCCTACCAAGGTAGTGTAAAAACTACCAAGAGAACTCCTTTCTGGCACCTTCCCCGGTGGAGTTGTGCATGGGGTGTGTTTGGAACATTTTGTCACCGGCCGAGTCCAAAATTCAGCGGTTCCCCATCTCAGCCCAGAAAGCAGGAAGAACAACTTTTGTGGTGCCTTTCAGATGCCTACCAAGGTAGTGTAAAAACTACCAAGAGAACTCCTGTCTGGCACCTTCCCCGGTGGAGTTGTGCATGGGGTGTGTTTGGAACATTTTGTCACCAGCCGAGTCCAAAATTCAGCGTTTCCCCATCTCAGCCCAGAAAGCAGGTAGAACAACTTTTGTGGTGTCTTTCAGATGCCTACCAAGGTAGTGTAAAAACTACTAAGAGAACTCCTGTCTGGCACCTTCCCCGGTGGAGTTGTGCATGGGGTGTGTTTGGAACATTTTTTCACCGGCCGAGTCCAAAATTCAGCGATTCCCCATCTCAGCCCAGAAAGCAGGTAGAACAACTTTTGTGGTGCCTTTCAGCTGCCTACCAAGGTATTGTAAAAACTACCAAGAGAACTCCTTTCTGGCACCTTCCGCGGTGGAGTTGTGCATGGGGTGTGTTTGGAACATTTTGTCACCGGCCGAGTCCAAAATTCAGCGGTTCCCCATCTCAGCCCAGAAAGCAGGTAGAACAACTTTTGTGGTGCCTTTCAGCTGCCTACCAAGGTAGTGTAAAAACTACCAAGAGAACTCCTGTCTGGCACCTTCCGTGGTGGAGTTGTGCATGGGGTGTGTTTGGAACATTTTGTCACCGGCCGTCTCCAAAATTCAGCGGTTCCCCATCTCAGCCCAGAAAGCAGGTAGAACAACTTTTGTGGTGCCTTTCAGCTGCCTACCAAGGTAGTGTAAAAACTACCAAGAGAACTCCTGTCTGGCACCTTCCCCGGTGGAGTTGTGCATGGGGTGTGTTTGGAACATTTTGTCACCGGCCGAGTCCAAAATTCAGCGGTTCCCCATCTCAGCCCAGAAAGCAGGAAGAACAACTTTTGTGGTGTCTTTCAGATGCCTACCAAGGTAGTGTAAAAACTACCAGGAGAACTCCTGTCTGGCACCTTCCCCGGTGGAGTTGTGCATGGGGTGTGTTTGGAACATTTTGTCAACGGCCGAGTCCAAAATTCAGCGGTTCCCCATCTCAGCCCAGAAAGCAGGTAGAACACCTTTTGTGGTGTCTTTCAGATGCCTACCAGAGCAATGTAAAAACTACCAGGAGAACTCCTGTCTGGCACCTTCCCCGGTGGAGTTGTGCATGGGGTGTGTTTGGAACATTTTGTCACCGGCCGACTCCAAAATTCAGCGGTTCCCCATCTCAGCCCAGAAAGCAGGTAGAACAACTTTTGTGGTGCCTTTCAAATGCTTACCAAGGTAGTGTAAAAACTACCAGGAGAACTCCTGTCTGGCACCTTCCCCGGTGGAGTTGTGCATGGGGTGTGTTTGGAACATTTTGTCACCGGCCGACTCCAAAATTCAGCGGTTCCCCATCTCAGCCCAGAAAGCAGGAAGAACAACTTTTGTGGTGCCTTTCAGATGCCTACCAAGGTAGTGTAAAAACTACCAAGAGAACTCCTGTCTGGCACCTTCCCCGGTGGAGTTGTGCATGGGGTGTGTTTGGAACATTTTGTCACCAGCCGAGTCCAAAATTCAGCGGTTCCCCATCTCAGCCCAGAAAGCAGGTAGAACAACTTTTGTGGTGCCTTTCAGCTGCCTACCAAGGTAGTGTAAAAACTACCAAGAGAACTCCTGTCTGGCACCTTCCGTGGTGGAGTTGTGCATGGGGTGTGTTTGGAACATTTTGTCACCGGGCGACTCCAAAATTCAGCGGTTCCCCATCTCAGCCCAGAAAGCAGGTAGAACATCTTTTGTGGTGCCTTTCAGGTGCCTACCAAGGTAGTGTAAAAACTACCAAGAGAACTCCTGTCTGGCACCTTCCCCGGTGGAGTTGTGCAGGGGGTGTGTTTGGAACATTTTGTCACCGGCCGAGTCCAAAATTCAGCGGTTCCCCATCTCAGCCCAGAAAGCAGGAAGAACAACTTTTGTGGTGTCTTTCAGATGCCTACCAAGGTAGTGTAAAAACTACCAGGAGAACTCCTGTCTGGCACCTTCCCCGGTGGAGTTGTGCATGGGGTGTGTTTGGAACATTTTGTCAACGGCCGAGTCCAAAATTCAGCGGTTCCCCATCTCAGCCCAGAAAGCAGGTAGAACACCTTTTGTGGTGTCTTTCAGATGCCTACCGGAGCAATGTAAAAACTACCAGGAGAACTCCTGTCTGGCACCTTCCCCGGTGGAGTTGTGCAGGGGGTGTGTTTGGAACATTTTGTCACCGGCCGAGTCCAAAATTCAGCGGTTCCCCATCTCAGCCCAGAAAGCAGGTAGAACATCTTTTGTGGTATCTTTCAGATGCCTACCGGAGCAATGTAAAAACTACCAGGAGAACTCCTGTCTGGCACCTTCCCCGGTGGAGTTGTGCAGGGGGTGTGTTTGGAACATTTTGTCACCAGCCGAGTCCAAAATTCAGCGGTTCCCCATCTCAGCCCACAAAGCAGGTAGAACAACTTTTGTGGTGCCTTTCAGCTGCCTACCAAGGTAGTGTAAAAACTACCAACAGAATTCGTTCCTGGCACCTTCCCCGGTGGAGTTGTGCATGGGGTGTGTTTGGAACATTTTGTCACCAGCCGAGTCCAAAATTCAGCGTTTCCCCATCTCAGCCCAGAAAGCAGGTAGAACAACTTTTGTGGTGTCTTTCAGATGCCTACCGGAGCAATGTAAAAACTACCAGGAGAACTCCTGTCTGGCACCTTCCCCGGTGGAGTTGTGCAGGGGGTGTGTTTGGAACATTTTGTCACCGGCCGAGTCCAAAATTCAGCGGTTCCCCATCTCAGCCCAGAAAGCAGGTAGAACAACTTTTGTGGTGCCTTTCAGCTGCCTACCAAGGTAGTGTAAAAACTACCAAGAGAACTCCTGTCTGGCACCTTCCCCGGTGGTGTTGTGCATGGGGTGTGTTTGGAACATTTTGTCACCGGCCGAGTCCAAAATTCAGCGGTTCCCCATCTCAGCCCAGAAAGCAGGTAGAACAACTTTTGTGGTGTCTTTCAGATGCCTACCGGAGCAATGTAAAAACTACCAGGAGAACTCCTGTCTGGCACCTTCCCCGGTGGAGTTGTGCATGGGGTGTGTTTGGAACATTTTGTCACCGGCCGAGTCCAAAATTCAGCGGTTCCCCATCTCAGCCCAGAAAGCAGGTAGAACAACTTTTGTGGTGTCTTTCAGATGCCTACAAAGGCAGTGTAAAAACTACCAGGAGAACTCCTGTCTGGCACCTTCCGTGGTGGAGTTGTGCATGGGGTGTGTTTGGAACTTTTTGTCACCAGCCGAGTCCAAAATTCAGCGTTTCCCCATCTCAGCCCAGAAAGCAGGTAGAACAACTTTTGTGGTGTCTTTCAGATGCCTACCGGAGCAATGTAAAAACTACCAGGAGAACTCCTGTCTGGCACCTTCCCCGGTGGAGTTGTGCAGGGGGTGTGTTTGGAACATTTTGTCACCAGCCGAGTCCAAAATTCAGCGGTTCCCCATCTCAGCCCAGAAAGCAGGTACAACAACTTTTGTGGTGTCTTTCAGCTGCCTACCAAGGTAGTGTAAAAACTACCAGGAGAACTCCTGTCTGGCACCTTCCCCGGTGGTGTTGTGCATGGGGTGTGTTTGGAACACTTTGTCACCGGCCGAGTCCAAAATTCAGCGGTTCCCCATCTCAGCCCACAAAGCAGGTAGAACAACTTTTGTGGTGTCTTTCAGCTGCCTACCAAGGTAGTGTAAAAACTACCAGGAGAACTCCTGTCTGGCACCTTCCCCGGTGGAGTTGTGCATGGGGTGTGTTTGGAACATTTTGTCAGCAGCCGACTCCAAAATTCAGCGTTTCCCCATCTCAGCCCAGAAAGCAGGTAGAACAACTTTTGTGGTGCCTTTCAGCTGCCTACCAAGGTAGTGTAAAAACTACCAGGAGAACTCCTGTCTGGCACCTTCCCCGGTGGAGTTGTGCATGGGGTGTGTTTGGAACATTTTGTCACCAGCCGAGTCCAAAATTCAGCGATTCCCCATCTCAGCCCAGAAAGCAGGTAGAACAACTTTTGTGGTGTCTTTCAGATGCCTACAAAGGCAGTGTAAAAACTACCAGGAGAACTCCTGTCTGGCACCTTCCCCGGTGGAGTTGTGCAGGGGGTGTGTTTGGAACATTTTGTCACCGGCCGAGTCCAAAATTCAGCGGTTCCCCATCTCAGCCCAGAAAGCAGGTAGAACAACTTTTGTGGTGCCTTTCAGCTGCCTACCAAGGTAGTGTAAAAACTACCAACAGAACTCCTGTCTGGCACCTTCCCCGGTGGTGTTGTGCATGGGGTGTGTTTGGAACATTTTGTCACCGGCCGAGTCCAAAATTCAGCTGTTCCCCATCTCAGCCCAGAAAGCAGGTAGAACAACTTTTGTGGTGTCTTTCAGATGCCTACCGGAGCAATATAAAAACTACCAGGAGAACTCCTGTCTGGCACCTTCCCCGGTGGAGTTGTGCATGGGGTGTGTTTGGAACATTTTGTCACCGGCCGAGTCCAAAATTCAGCGGTTCCCCATCTCAGCCCAGAAAGCAGGTAGAACAACTTTTGTGGTGCCTTTCAGCTGCCTACCGGAGCAATGTAAAAACTACCAGGAGAACTCCTGTCTGGCACCTTCCCCGGTGGAGTTGTGCAGGGGGTGTGTTTGGAACATTTTGTCACCGGCCGACTCCAAAATTCAGCAGTTCCCCATCTCAGCCCACAAAGCAGGTACAACAACTTTTCTTGTGCCTTTCAGCTGCCTACCAAGGTAGTGTAAATCTACCAAAAGAATTCGTTCCTGGCACCTTCCCCGGTGGAGTTGTGCATGGGGTGTCTGTGGAACATTTTGTCACCGGCCGACTCCAAAATTCAGCGGTTCCCCATCTCAGCCCACAAAGCAGGTAGAACAACTTTTGTGGTGTCTTTCAGATGCCTACCGGAGCAATGTAAAAACTACAAGGAGAACTCCTGTCTGGCACCTTCCCCGGTGGAGTTGTGCATGGGGTGTGTTTGGAACATTTTGTCACCAGCCGAGTCCAAAATTCAGCTGTTCCCCATCTCAGCCCAGAAAGCAGGTAGAACAACTTTTGTGGTGTCTTTCAGATGCCTACCAAGGTAGTGTAAAAACTACCAGGAGAACTCCTGTCTGGCACCTTCCCCGGTGGAGTTGTGCATGGGGTGTGTTTGGAACATTTTGTCACCAGCCGACTCCAAAATTCAGCGTTTCCCCATCTCAGCCCAGAAAGCAGGTAGAACAACTTTTGTGGTGTCTTTCAGATGCCTACCAAGGTAGTGTAAAAACTACCAGGAGAACTCCTGTCTGGCACCTTCCCCGGTGGAGTTGTGCATGGGGTGTGTTTGGAACATTTTGTCACCGGCCGAGTCCAAAATTCAGCGGTTCCCCATCTCAGCCCAGAAAGCAGGTACAACAACTTTTGTGGTGTCTTTCAGATGCCTACCAAGGTAGTGTAAAAACTACCAGGAGAACTCCTGTCTGGCACCTTCCCCGGTAGAGTTGTGCATGGGGTGTGTTTGGAACATTTTGTCACCAGCCGAGTCCAAAATTCAGCGTTTCCCCATCTCAGCCCAGAAAGCAGGTAGAACAACTTTTGTGGTGTCTTTCAGATGCCTACAAAGGCAGTGTAAAAACTACCAGGAGAACTCCTGTCTGGCACCTTCCCCGGTGGTGTTGTGCATGGGGTGTGTTTGGAACATTTTGTCACCGGCCGAGTCCAAAATTCAGCTGTTCCCCATCTCAGCCCAGAAAGCAGGTAGAACAACTTTTGTGGTGTCTTTCAGATGCCTACCGGAGCAATATAAAAACTACCAGGAGAACTCCTGTCTGGCACCTTCCCCGGTGGAGTTGTGCATGGGGTGTGTTTGGAACATTTTGTCACCGGCCGAGTCCAAAATTCAGCGGTTCCCCATCTCAGCCCAGAAAGCAGGTAGAACAACTTTTGTGGTGCCTTTCAGCTGCCTACCGGAGCAATGTAAAAACTACCAGGAGAACTCCTGTCTGGCACCTTCCCCGGTGGAGTTGTGCAGGGGGTGTGTTTGGAACATTTTGTCACCGGCCGACTCCAAAATTCAGCAGTTCCCCATCTCAGCCCACAAAGCAGGTACAACAACTTTTCTTGTGCCTTTCAGCTGCCTACCAAGGTAGTGTAAATCTACCAAAAGAATTCGTTCCTGGCACCTTCCCCGGTGGAGTTGTGCATGGGGTGTCTGTGGAACATTTTGTCACCGGCCGACTCCAAAATTCAGCGGTTCCCCATCTCAGCCCACAAAGCAGGTAGAACAACTTTTGTGGTGTCTTTCAGATGCCTACCGGAGCAATGTAAAAACTACCAGGAGAACTCCTGTCTGGCACCTTCCCCGGTGGAGTTGTGCAGGGGGTGTGTTTGGAACATTTTGTCACCAGCCGAGTCCAAAATTCAGCGGTTCCCCATCTCAGCCCACAAAGCAGGTAGAACAACTTTTGTGGTGCCTTTCAGCTGCCTACCAAGGTAGTGTAAAAACTACCAAGAGAACTCCTGTCTGGCACCTTCCCCGGTGGTGTTGTGCATGGGGTGTGTTTGGAACATTTTGTCACCGGCCGAGTCCAAAATTCAGCGGTTCCCCATCTCAGCCCAGAAAGCAGGTAGAACAACTTTTGTGGTGTCTTTCAGATGCCTACCGGAGCAATGTAAAAACTACCAGGAGAACTCCTGTCTGGCACCTTCCGTGGTGGAGTTGTGCATGGGGTGTGTTTGGAACATTTTGTCACCGGCCGAGTCCAAAATTCAGCGGTTCCCCATCTCAGCCCAGAAAGCAGGTAGAACAACTTTTGTGGTGTCTTTCAGATGCCTACAAAGGCAGTGTAAAAACTACCAGGAGAACTCCTGTCTGGCACCTTCCGTGGTGGAGTTGTGCATGGGGTGTGTTTGGAACTTTTTGTCACCAGCCGAGTCCAAAATTCAGCGTTTCCCCATCTCAGCCCAGAAAGCAGGTAGAACAACTTTTGTGGTGTCTTTCAGATGCCTACCGGAGCAATGTAAAAACTACCAGGAGAACTCCTGTCTGGCACCTTCCCCGGTGGAGTTGTGCAGGGGGTGTGTTTGGAACATTTTGTCACCAGCCGAGTCCAAAATTCAGCGGTTCCCCATCTCAGCCCAGAAAGCAGGTACAACAACTTTTGTGGTGTCTTTCAGCTGCCTACCAAGGTAGTGTAAAAACTACCAGGAGAACTCCTGTCTGGCACCTTCCCCGGTGGTGTTGTGCATGGGGTGTGTTTGGAACACTTTGTCACCGGCCGAGTCCAAAATTCAGCGGTTCCCCATCTCAGCCCACAAAGCAGGTAGAACAACTTTTGTGGTGTCTTTCAGCTGCCTACCAAGGTAGTGTAAAAACTACCAGGAGAACTCCTGTCTGGCACCTTCCCCGGTGGAGTTGTGCATGGGGTGTGTTTGGAACATTTTGTCAGCAGCCGACTCCAAAATTCAGCGTTTCCCCATCTCAGCCCAGAAAGCAGGTAGAACAACTTTTGTGGTGCCTTTCAGCTGCCTACCAAGGTAGTGTAAAAACTACCAGGAGAACTCCTGTCTGGCACCTTCCCCGGTGGAGTTGTGCATGGGGTGTGTTTGGAACATTTTGTCACCAGCCGAGTCCAAAATTCAGCGATTCCCCATCTCAGCCCAGAAAGCAGGTAGAACAACTTTTGTGGTGTCTTTCAGATGCCTACAAAGGCAGTGTAAAAACTACCAGGAGAACTCCTGTCTGGCACCTTCCCCGGTGGAGTTGTGCAGGGGGTGTGTTTGGAACATTTTGTCACCGGCCGAGTCCAAAATTCAGCGGTTCCCCATCTCAGCCCAGAAAGCAGGTAGAACAACTTTTGTGGTGCCTTTCAGCTGCCTACCAAGGTAGTGTAAAAACTACCAACAGAACTCCTGTCTGGCACCTTCCCCGGTGGTGTTGTGCATGGGGTGTGTTTGGAACATTTTGTCACCGGCCGAGTCCAAAATTCAGCTGTTCCCCATCTCAGCCCAGAAAGCAGGTAGAACAACTTTTGTGGTGTCTTTCAGATGCCTACCGGAGCAATATAAAAACTACCAGGAGAACTCCTGTCTGGCACCTTCCCCGGTGGAGTTGTGCATGGGGTGTGTTTGGAACATTTTGTCACCGGCCGAGTCCAAAATTCAGCGGTTCCCCATCTCAGCCCAGAAAGCAGGTAGAACAACTTTTGTGGTGCCTTTCAGCTGCCTACCGGAGCAATGTAAAAACTACCAGGAGAACTCCTGTCTGGCACCTTCCCCGGTGGAGTTGTGCAGGGGGTGTGTTTGGAACATTTTGTCACCGGCCGACTCCAAAATTCAGCAGTTCCCCATCTCAGCCCACAAAGCAGGTACAACAACTTTTCTTGTGCCTTTCAGCTGCCTACCAAGGTAGTGTAAATCTACCAAAAGAATTCGTTCCTGGCACCTTCCCCGGTGGAGTTGTGCATGGGGTGTCTGTGGAACATTTTGTCACCGGCCGACTCCAAAATTCAGCGGTTCCCCATCTCAGCCCACAAAGCAGGTAGAACAACTTTTGTGGTGTCTTTCAGATGCCTACCGGAGCAATGTAAAAACTACAAGGAGAACTCCTGTCTGGCACCTTCCCCGGTGGAGTTGTGCATGGGGTGTGTTTGGAACATTTTGTCACCAGCCGAGTCCAAAATTCAGCTGTTCCCCATCTCAGCCCAGAAAGCAGGTAGAACAACTTTTGTGGTGTCTTTCAGATGCCTACCAAGGTAGTGTAAAAACTACCAGGAGAACTCCTGTCTGGCACCTTCCCCGGTGGAGTTGTGCATGGGGTGTGTTTGGAACATTTTGTCACCAGCCGACTCCAAAATTCAGCGTTTCCCCATCTCAGCCCAGAAAGCAGGTAGAACAACTTTTGTGGTGTCTTTCAGATGCCTACCAAGGTAGTGTAAAAACTACCAGGAGAACTCCTGTCTGGCACCTTCCCCGGTGGAGTTGTGCATGGGGTGTGTTTGGAACATTTTGTCACCGGCCGAGTCCAAAATTCAGCGGTTCCCCATCTCAGCCCAGAAAGCAGGTACAACAACTTTTGTGGTGTCTTTCAGATGCCTACCAAGGTAGTGTAAAAACTACCAGGAGAACTCCTGTCTGGCACCTTCCCCGGTAGAGTTGTGCATGGGGTGTGTTTGGAACATTTTGTCACCAGCCGAGTCCAAAATTCAGCGTTTCCCCATCTCAGCCCAGAAAGCAGGTAGAACAACTTTTGTGGTGTCTTTCAGATGCCTACAAAGGCAGTGTAAAAACTACCAGGAGAACTCCTGTCTGGCACCTTCCCCGGTGGAGTTGTGCAGGGGGTGTGTTTGGAACATTTTGTCACCGGCCGAGTCCAAAATTCAGCGGTTCCCCATCTCAGCCCAGAAAGCAGGTAGAACAACTTTTGTGGTGCCTTTCAGCTGCCTACCAAGGTAGTGTAAAAACTACCAACAGAACTCCTGTCTGGCACCTTCCCCGGTGGTGTTGTGCATGGGGTGTGTTTGGAACATTTTGTCACCGGCCGAGTCCAAAATTCAGCTGTTCCCCATCTCAGCCCAGAAAGCAGGTAGAACAACTTTTGTGGTGTCTTTCAGATGCCTACCGGAGCAATATAAAAACTACCAGGAGAACTCCTGTCTGGCACCTTCCCCGGTGGAGTTGTGCATGGGGTGTGTTTGGAACATTTTGTCACCGGCCGAGTCCAAAATTCAGCGGTTCCCCATCTCAGCCCAGAAAGCAGGTAGAACAACTTTTGTGGTGCCTTTCAGCTGCCTACCGGAGCAATGTAAAAACTACCAGGAGAACTCCTGTCTGGCACCTTCCCCGGTGGAGTTGTGCAGGGGGTGTGTTTGGAACATTTTGTCACCGGCCGACTCCAAAATTCAGCAGTTCCCCATCTCAGCCCACAAAGCAGGTAGAACAACTTTTCTTGTGCCTTTCAGCTGCCTACCAAGGTAGTGTAAATCTACCAAAAGAATTCGTTCCTGGCACCTTCCCCGGTGGAGTTGTGCATGGGGTGTCTGTGGAACATTTTGTCACCGGCCGACTCCAAAATTCAGCGGTTCCCCATCTCAGCCCACAAAGCAGGTAGAACAACTTTTGTGGTGTCTTTCAGATGCCTACCGGAGCAATGTAAAAACTACAAGGAGAACTCCTGTCTGGCACCTTCCCCGGTGGAGTTGTGCATGGGGTGTGTTTGGAACATTTTGTCACCAGCCGAGTCCAAAATTCAGCTGTTCCCCATCTCAGCCCAGAAAGCAGGTAGAACAACTTTTGTGGTGTCTTTCAGATGCCTACCAAGGTAGTGTAAAAACTACCAGGAGAACTCCTGTCTGGCACCTTCCCCGGTGGAGTTGTGCATGGGGTGTGTTTGGAACATTTTGTCACCAGCCGACTCCAAAATTCAGCGTTTCCCCATCTCAGCCCAGAAAGCAGGTAGAACAACTTTTGTGGTGTCTTTCAGATGCCTACCAAGGTAGTGTAAAAACTACCAGGAGAACTCCTGTCTGGCACCTTCCCCGGTGGAGTTGTGCATGGGGTGTGTTTGGAACATTTTGTCACCGGCCGAGTCCAAAATTCAGCGATTCCCCATCTCAGCCCAGAAAGCAGGTAGAACAACTTTTGTGGTGTCTTTCAGATGCCTACCAAGGTAGTGTAAAAACTACCAGGAGAACTCCTGTCTGGCACCTTCCCCGGTAGAGTTGTGCATGGGGTGTGTTTGGAACATTTTGTCACCAGCCGAGTCCAAAATTCAGCGTTTCCCCATCTCAGCCCAGAAAGCAGGTAGAACAACTTTTGTGGTGCCTTTCAGCTGCCTACCAAGGTAGTGTAAAAACTACCAAGAGAACTCCTGTCTGGCACCTTCCGTGGTGGAGTTGTGCATGGGGTGTGTTTGGAACATTTTGTCACCAGCCGAGTCCAAAATTCAGCGGTTCCCCATCTCAGCCCAGAAAGCAGGTAGAACAACTTTTGTGGTGTCTTTCAGATGCCTACCAAGGTAGTGTAAAAACTACCAGGAGAACTCCTGTCTGGCACCTTCCCCGGTGGAGTTGTGCAGGGGGTGTGTTTGGAACATTTTGTCACCGGCCGAGTCCAAAATTCAGCGGTTCCCTATCTCAGCCCAGAAAGCAGGTAGAACAACTTTTGTGGTGCCTTTCAGCTGCCTACCGGAGCAATGTAAAAACTACCAGGAGAACTCCTGTCTGGCACCTTCCCCGGTGGAGTTGTGCATGGGGTGTGTTTGGAACATTTTTTCACCAGCCGACTCCAAAATTCAGCGGTTCCCCATCTCAGCCCACAAAGCAGGTACAACAACTTTTGTGGTGCCTTTCAGCTGCCTACCAAGGTAGTGTAAATCTACCAACAGAATTCGTTCCTGGCACCTTCCCCGGTGGAGTTGTGCAGGGGGTGTGTTTGGAACATTTTGTCACCGGCCGACTCCAAAATTCAGCGGTTCCCCATCTCAGCCCAGAAAGCAGGTAGAACAACTTTTGTGGTGTCTTTCAGATGCCTACCGGAGCAATGTAAAAACTACCAGGAGAACTCCTGTCTGGCACCTTCCCCGGTGGAGTTGTGCAGGGGGTGTGTTTGGAACATTTTGTCACCGGCCGAGTCCAAAATTCAGCGGTTCCCTATCTCAGCCCAGAAAGCAGGTAGAACAACTTTTGTGGTGTCTTTCAGCTGCCTACCGGAGCAATGTAAAAACTACCAGGAGAACTCCTGTCTGGCACCTTCCCCGGTGGAGTTGTGCAGGGGGTGTGTTTGGAACATTTTTTCACCAGCCGACTCCAAAATTCAGCGGTTCCCCATCTCAGCCCACAAAGCAGGTACAACAACTTTTGTGGTGCCTTTCAGCTGCCTACCAAGGTAGTGTAAATCTACCAACAGAATTCGTTCCTGGCACCTTCCCCGGTGGAGTTGTGCATGGGGTGTGTTTGGAACATTTTGTCACCGGCCGACTCCAATATTCAGCGTTTCCCCATCTCAGCCCAGAAAGCAGGTAGAACAACTTTTGTGGTGTCTTTCAGATGCCTACCGGAGCAATGTAAAAACTACCAGGAGAACTCCTGTCTGGCACCTTCCCCGGTGGAGTTGTGCAGGGGGTGTGTTTGGAACATTTTGTCACCGGCCGAGTCCAAAATTCAGCGGTTCCCTATCTCAGCCCAGAAAGCAGGTAGAACAACTTTTGTGGTGCCTTTCAGCTGCCTACCGGAGCAATGTAAAAACTACCAGGAGAACTCCTGTCTGGCACCTTCCCCGGTGGAGTTGTGCAGGGGGTGTGTTTGGAACATTTTTTCACCAGCCGACTCCAAAATTCAGCGGTTCCCCATCTCAGCCCACAAAGCAGGTACAACAACTTTTGTGGTGCCTTTCAGCTGCCTACCAAGGTAGTGTAAATCTACCAACAGAATTCGTTCCTGGCACCTTCCCCGGTGGAGTTGTGCATGGGGTGTGTTTGGAACATTTTGTCACCGGCCGACTCCAATATTCAGCGTTTCCCCATCTCAGCCCAGAAAGCAGGTAGAACAACTTTTGTGGTGTCTTTCAGATGCCTACCGGATCAATGTAAAAACTACCAGGAGAACTCCTGTCTGGCACCTTCCCCGGTGGAGTTGTGCATGGGGTGTGTTTGGAACATTTTGTCACCAGCCGACTCCAAAATTCAGCGGTTCCCCATCTCAGCCCAGAAAGCAGGTAGAACAACTTTTGTGGTGTCTTTCAGCTGCCTACCAAGGTAGTGTAAAAACTACCAGGAGAACTCCTGTCTGGCACCTTCCCCGGTGGAGTTGTGCATGGGGTGTGTTTGGAACATTTTGTCACCGGCCGACTCCAAAATTCAGCGGTTCCCCATCTCAGCCCAGAAAGCAGGTAGAACAACTTTTGTGGTGTCTTTCAGATGCCTACCGGATCAATGTAAAAACTACCAGGAGAACTCCTGTCTGGCACCTTCCCCGGTGGAGTTGTGCATGGGGTGTGTTTGGAACATTTTGTCACCGGCCGAGTCCAAAATTCAGCGGTTCCCCATCTCAGCCCAGAAAGCAGGTAGAACAACTTTTGTGGTGCCTTTCAGCTGCCTACCAAGGTAGTGTAAAAACTACCAGGAGAACTCCTGTCTGGCACCTTCCCCGGTGGAGTTGTGCAGGGGGTGTGTTTGGAACATTTTGTCACCAGCCGACTCCAAAATTCAGCGGTTCCCCATCTCAGCCCACAAAGCAGGTACAACAACTTTTCTTGTGCCTTTCAGCTGCCTACCAAGGTAGTGTAAATCTACCAAAAGAATTCGTTCCTGGCACCTTCCCCGGTGGAGTTGTGCATGGGGTGTGTTTGGAACATTTTGTCACCGGCCGACTCCAAAATTCAGCGGTTCCCCATCTCAGCCCACAAAGCAGGTAGAACAACTTTTGTGGTGTCTTTCAGATGCCTACAAAGGCAATGTAAAAACTACCAGGAGAACTCCTGTCTGGCACCTTCCGTGGTGGAGTTGTGCATGGGGTGTGTTTGGAACATTTTGTCAGCAGCCGACTCCAAAATTCAGCGTTTCCCCATCTCAGCCCAGAAAGCAGGTAGAACAACTTTTGTGGTGCCTTTCAGCTGCCTACCAAGGTAGTGTAAAAACTACCAGGAGAACTCCTGTCTGGCACCTTCCCCGGTGGAGTTGTGCATGGGGTGTGTTTGGAACATTTTGTCACCAGCCGAGTCCAAAATTCAGCGATTCCCCATCTCAGCCCAGAAAGCAGGTAGAACAACTTTTGTGGTGTCTTTCAGATGCCTACAAAGGCAGTGTAAAAACTACCAGGAGAACTCCTGTCTGGCACCTTCCCCGGTGGAGTTGTGCAGGGGGTGTGTTTGGAACATTTTGTCACCGGCCGAGTCCAAAATTCAGCGGTTCCCCATCTCAGCCCAGAAAGCAGGTAGAACAACTTTTGTGGTGCCTTTCAGCTGCCTACCAAGGTAGTGTAAAAACTACCAACAGAACTCCTGTCTGGCACCTTCCCCGGTGGTGTTGTGCATGGGGTGTGTTTGGAACATTTTGTCACCGGCCGAGTCCAAAATTCAGCTGTTCCCCATCTCAGCCCAGAAAGCAGGTAGAACAACTTTTGTGGTGTCTTTCAGATGCCTACCGGAGCAATATAAAAACTACCAGGAGAACTCCCGTCTGGCATCTTCCCCGGTGGAGTTGTGCATGGGGTGTGTTTGGAACATTTTGTCACCGGCCGAGTCCAAAATTCAGCGATTCCCCATCTCAGCCCAGAAAGCAGGTAGAACAACTTTTGTGGTGCCTTTCAGCTGCCTACCGGAGCAATGTAAAAACTACCAGGAGAACTCCTGTCTGGCACCTTCCCCGGTGGAGTTGTGCAAAGGTGTGTTTGGAACATTTTGTCACCAGCCGACTCCAAAATTCAGCAGTTCCCCATCTCAGCCCACAAAGCAGGTACAACAACTTTTCTTGTGCCTTTCAGCTGCCTACCAAGGTAGTGTAAATCTACCAAAAGAATTCGTTCCTGGCACCTTCCCCGGTGGAGTTCTGCATGGGTTGTCTGTGGAACATTTTGTCACCGGCCGACTCCAAAATTCAGCGGTTCCCCATCTCAGCCCACAAAGCAGGTAGAACAACTTTTGTGGTGTCTTTCAGATGCCTACCGGAGCAATGTAAAAACTACCAGGAGAACTCCTGTCTGGCACCTTCCCCGGTGGAGTTGTGCATGGGGTGTGTTTGGAACATTTTGTCACCAGCCGAGTCCAAAATTCAGCTGTTCCCCATCTCAGCCCAGAAAGCAGGTAGAACAACTTTTGTGGTGTCTTTCAGATGCCTACCAAGGTAGTGTAAAAACTACCAGGAGAACTCCTGTCTGGCACCTTCCCCGGTGGAGTTGTGCATGGGGTGTGTTTGGAACATTTTGTCACCAGCCGACTCCAAAATTCAGCATTTCCCCATCTCAGCCCAGAAAGCAGGTAGAACAACTTTTGTGGTGTCTTTCAGATGCCTACCAAGGTAGTGTAAAAACTACCAGGAGAACTCCTGTCTGGCACCTTCCCCGGTGGAGTTGTGCATGGGGTGTGTTTGGAACATTTTGTCACCGGCCGAGTCCAAAATTCAGCGATTCCCCATCTCAGCCCAGAAAGCAGGTAGAACAACTTTTGTGGTGTCTTTCAGATGCCTACCAAGGTAGTGTAAAAACTACCAGGAGAACTCCTGTCTGGCACCTTCCGTGGTGGAGTTGTGCATGGGGTGTGTTTGGAACATTTTGTCACCAGCCGAGTCCAAAATTCAGCGTTTCCCCATCTCAGCCCAGAAAGCAGGTAGAACAACTTTTGTGGTGCCTTTCAGCTGCCTACCAAGGTAGTGTAAAAACTACCAAGAGAACTCCTTTCTGGCACCTTCCGTGGTGGAGTTGTGCATGGGGTGTGTTTGGAACATTTTGTCACCAGCCGAGTCCAAAATTCAGCGGTTCCCTATCTCAGCCCAGAAAGCAGGTAGAACAACTTTTGTGGTGCCTTTCAGCTGCCTACCGGAGCAATGTAAAAACTACCAGGAGAACTCCTGTCTGGCACCTTCCCCGGTGGAGTTGTGCATGGGGTGTGTTTGGAACATTTTTTCACCAGCCGACTCCAAAATTCAGCGGTTCCCCATCTCAGCCCACAAAGCAGGTACAACAACTTTTGTGGTGCCTTTCAGCTGCCTACCAAGGTAGTGTAAATCTACCAACAGAATTCGTTCCTGGCACCTTCCCCGGTGGAGTTGTGCATGGGGTGTGTTTGGAACATTTTGTCACCGGCCGACTCCAATATTCAGCGTTTCCCCATCTCAGCCCAGAAAGCAGGTAGAACAACTTTTGTGGTGTCTTTCAGATGCCTACCGGAGCAATGTAAAAACTACCAGGAGAACTCCTGTCTGGCACCTTCCCCGGTGGAGTTGTGCAGGGGGTGTGTTTGGAACATTTTGTCACCGGCCGAGTCCAAAATTCAGCGGTTCCCTATCTCAGCCCAGAAAGCAGGTAGAACAACTTTTGTGGTGCCTTTCAGCTGCCTACCGGAGCAATGTAAAAACTACCAGGAGAACTCCTGTCTGGCACCTTCCCCGGTGGAGTTGTGCAGGGGGTGTGTTTGGAACATTTTTTCACCAGCCGACTCCAAAATTCAGCGGTTCCCCATCTCAGCCCACAAAGCAGGTACAACAACTTTTGTGGTGCCTTTCAGCTGCCTACCAAGGTAGTGTAAATCTACCAACAGAATTCGTTCCTGGCACCTTCCCCGGTGGAGTTGTGCATGGGGTGTGTTTGGAACATTTTGTCACCGGCCGACTCCAATATTCAGCGTTTCCCCATCTCAGCCCAGAAAGCAGGTAGAACAACTTTTGTGGTGTCTTTCAGATGCCTACCGGAGCAATGTAAAAACTACCAGGAGAACTCCTGTCTGGCACCTTCCCCGGTGGAGTTGTGCAGGGGGTGTGTTTGGAACATTTTGTCACCGGCCGAGTCCAAAATTCAGCGGTTCCCTATCTCAGCCCAGAAAGCAGGTAGAACAACTTTTGTGGTGCCTTTCAGCTGCCTACCGGAGCAATGTAAAAACTACCAGGAGAACTCCTGTCTGGCACCTTCCCCGGTGGAGTTGTGCAGGGGGTGTGTTTGGAACATTTTTTCACCAGCCGACTCCAAAATTCAGCGGTTCCCCATCTCAGCCCACAAAGCAGGTACAACAACTTTTGTGGTGCCTTTCAGCTGCCTACCAAGGTAGTGTAAATCTACCAACAGAATTCGTTCCTGGCACCTTCCCCGGTGGAGTTGTGCATGGGGTGTGTTTGGAACATTTTGTCACCGGCCGACTCCAATATTCAGCGTTTCCCCATCTCAGCCCAGAAAGCAGGTAGAACAACTTTTGTGGTGTCTTTCAGATGCCTACCGGATCAATGTAAAAACTACCAGGAGAACTCCTGTCTGGCACCTTCCCCGGTGGAGTTGTGCATGGGGTGTGTTTGGAACATTTTGTCACCAGCCGACTCCAAAATTCAGCGGTTCCCCATCTCAGCCCAGAAAGCAGGTAGAACAACTTTTGTGGTGTCTTTCAGCTGCCTACCAAGGTAGTGTAAAAACTACCAGGAGAACTCCTGTCTGGCACCTTCCCCGGTGGAGTTGTGCATGGGGTGTGTTTGGAACATTTTGTCACCGGCCGACTCCAAAATTCAGCGGTTCCCCATCTCAGCCCAGAAAGCAGGTAGAACAACTTTTGTGGTGTCTTTCAGATGCCTACCGGATCAATGTAAAAACTACCAGGAGAACTCCTGTCTGGCACCTTCCCCGGTGGAGTTGTGCATGGGGTGTGTTTGGAACATTTTGTCACCGGCCGAGTCCAAAATTCAGCGGTTCCCCATCTCAGCCCAGAAAGCAGGTAGAACAACTTTTGTGGTGCCTTTCAGCTGCCTACCAAGGTAGTGTAAAAACTACCAGGAGAACTCCTGTCTGGCACCTTCCCCGGTGGAGTTGTGCAGGGGGTGTGTTTGGAACATTTTGTCACCAGCCGACTCCAAAATTCAGCGGTTCCCCATCTCAGCCCACAAAGCAGGTACAACAACTTTTCTTGTGCCTTTCAGCTGCCTACCAAGGTAGTGTAAATCTACCAAAAGAATTCGTTCCTGGCACCTTCCCCGGTGGAGTTGTGCATGGGGTGTGTTTGGAACATTTTGTCACCGGCCGACTCCAAAATTCAGCGGTTCCCCATCTCAGCCCACAAAGCAGGTAGAACAACTTTTGTGGTGTCTTTCAGATGCCTACAAAGGCAATGTAAAAACTACCAGGAGAACTCCTGTCTGGCACCTTCCGTGGTGGAGTTGTGCATGGGGTGTGTTTGGAACATTTTGTCAGCAGCCGACTCCAAAATTCAGCGTTTCCCCATCTCAGCCCAGAAAGCAGGTAGAACAACTTTTGTGGTGCCTTTCAGCTGCCTACCAAGGTAGTGTAAAAACTACCAGGAGAACTCCTGTCTGGCACCTTCCCCGGTGGAGTTGTGCATGGGGTGTGTTTGGAACATTTTGTCACCAGCCGAGTCCAAAATTCAGCGATTCCCCATCTCAGCCCAGAAAGCAGGTAGAACAACTTTTGTGGTGTCTTTCAGATGCCTACAAAGGCAGTGTAAAAACTACCAGGAGAACTCCTGTCTGGCACCTTCCCCGGTGGAGTTGTGCAGGGGGTGTGTTTGGAACATTTTGTCACCGGCCGAGTCCAAAATTCAGCGGTTCCCCATCTCAGCCCAGAAAGCAGGTAGAACAACTTTTGTGGTGCCTTTCAGCTGCCTACCAAGGTAGTGTAAAAACTACCAACAGAACTCCTGTCTGGCACCTTCCCCGGTGGTGTTGTGCATGGGGTGTGTTTGGAACATTTTGTCACCGGCCGAGTCCAAAATTCAGCTGTTCCCCATCTCAGCCCAGAAAGCAGGTAGAACAACTTTTGTGGTGTCTTTCAGATGCCTACCGGAGCAATATAAAAACTACCAGGAGAACTCCCGTCTGGCATCTTCCCCGGTGGAGTTGTGCATGGGGTGTGTTTGGAACATTTTGTCACCGGCCGAGTCCAAAATTCAGCGATTCCCCATCTCAGCCCAGAAAGCAGGTAGAACAACTTTTGTGGTGCCTTTCAGCTGCCTACCGGAGCAATGTAAAAACTACCAGGAGAACTCCTGTCTGGCACCTTCCCCGGTGGAGTTGTGCAAAGGTGTGTTTGGAACATTTTGTCACCAGCCGACTCCAAAATTCAGCAGTTCCCCATCTCAGCCCACAAAGCAGGTACAACAACTTTTCTTGTGCCTTTCAGCTGCCTACCAAGGTAGTGTAAATCTACCAAAAGAATTCGTTCCTGGCACCTTCCCCGGTGGAGTTCTGCATGGGTTGTCTGTGGAACATTTTGTCACCGGCCGACTCCAAAATTCAGCGGTTCCCCATCTCAGCCCACAAAGCAGGTAGAACAACTTTTGTGGTGTCTTTCAGATGCCTACCGGAGCAATGTAAAAACTACCAGGAGAACTCCTGTCTGGCACCTTCCCCGGTGGAGTTGTGCATGGGGTGTGTTTGGAACATTTTGTCACCAGCCGAGTCCAAAATTCAGCTGTTCCCCATCTCAGCCCAGAAAGCAGGTAGAACAACTTTTGTGGTGTCTTTCAGATGCCTACCAAGGTAGTGTAAAAACTACCAGGAGAACTCCTGTCTGGCACCTTCCCCGGTGGAGTTGTGCATGGGGTGTGTTTGGAACATTTTGTCACCAGCCGACTCCAAAATTCAGCATTTCCCCATCTCAGCCCAGAAAGCAGGTAGAACAACTTTTGTGGTGTCTTTCAGATGCCTACCAAGGTAGTGTAAAAACTACCAGGAGAACTCCTGTCTGGCACCTTCCCCGGTGGAGTTGTGCATGGGGTGTGTTTGGAACATTTTGTCACCGGCCGAGTCCAAAATTCAGCGATTCCCCATCTCAGCCCAGAAAGCAGGTAGAACAACTTTTGTGGTGTCTTTCAGATGCCTACCAAGGTAGTGTAAAAACTACCAGGAGAACTCCTGTCTGGCACCTTCCCCGGTGGAGTTGTGCAGGGGGTGTGTTTGGAACATTTTGTCACCAGCCGAGTCCAAAATTCAGCGATTCCCCATCTCAGCCCAGAAAGCAGGTAGAACAACTTTTGTGGTGTCTTTCAGATGCCTACAAAGGCAGTGTAAAAACTACCAGGAGAACTCCTGTCTGGCACCTTCCCCGGTGGAGTTGTGCAGGGGGTGTGTTTGGAACATTTTGTCACCGGCCGAGTCCAAAATTCAGCGGTTCCCCATCTCAGCCCAGAAAGCAGGTAGAACAACTTTTGTGGTGCCTTTCAGCTGCCTACCAAGGTAGTGTAAAAACTACCAACAGAACTCCTGTCTGGCACCTTCCCCGGTGGTGTTGTGCATGGGGTGTGTTTGGAACATTTTGTCACCGGCCGAGTCCAAAATTCAGCTGTTCCCCATCTCAGCCCAGAAAGCAGGTAGAACAACTTTTGTGGTGTCTTTCAGATGCCTACCGGAGCAATATAAAAACTACCAGGAGAACTCCCGTCTGGCATCTTCCCCGGTGGAGTTGTGCATGGGGTGTGTTTGGAACATTTTGTCACCGGCCGAGTCCAAAATTCAGCGATTCCCCATCTCAGCCCAGAAAGCAGGTAGAACAACTTTTGTGGTGCCTTTCAGCTGCCTACCGGAGCAATGTAAAAACTACCAGGAGAACTCCTGTCTGGCACCTTCCCCGGTGGAGTTGTGCAAAGGTGTGTTTGGAACATTTTGTCACCAGCCGACTCCAAAATTCAGCAGTTCCCCATCTCAGCCCACAAAGCAGGTACAACAACTTTTCTTGTGCCTTTCAGCTGCCTACCAAGGTAGTGTAAATCTACCAAAAGAATTCGTTCCTGGCACCTTCCCCGGTGGAGTTCTGCATGGGTTGTCTGTGGAACATTTTGTCACCGGCCGACTCCAAAATTCAGCGGTTCCCCATCTCAGCCCACAAAGCAGGTAGAACAACTTTTGTGGTGTCTTTCAGATGCCTACCGGAGCAATGTAAAAACTACCAGGAGAACTCCTGTCTGGCACCTTCCCCGGTGGAGTTGTGCATGGGGTGTGTTTGGAACATTTTGTCACCAGCCGAGTCCAAAATTCAGCTGTTCCCCATCTCAGCCCAGAAAGCAGGTAGAACAACTTTTGTGGTGTCTTTCAGATGCCTACCAAGGTAGTGTAAAAACTACCAGGAGAACTCCTGTCTGGCACCTTCCCCGGTGGAGTTGTGCATGGGGTGTGTTTGGAACATTTTGTCACCAGCCGACTCCAAAATTCAGCATTTCCCCATCTCAGCCCAGAAAGCAGGTAGAACAACTTTTGTGGTGTCTTTCAGATGCCTACCAAGGTAGTGTAAAAACTACCAGGAGAACTCCTGTCTGGCACCTTCCCCGGTGGAGTTGTGCATGGGGTGTGTTTGGAACATTTTGTCACCGGCCGAGTCCAAAATTCAGCGATTCCCCATCTCAGCCCAGAAAGCAGGTAGAACAACTTTTGTGGTGTCTTTCAGATGCCTACCAAGGTAGTGTAAAAACTACCAGGAGAACTCCTGTCTGGCACCTTCCGTGGTGGAGTTGTGCATGGGGTGTGTTTGGAACATTTTGTCACCAGCCGAGTCCAAAATTCAGCGTTTCCCCATCTCAGCCCAGAAAGCAGGTAGAACAACTTTTGTGGTGCCTTTCAGCTGCCTACCAAGGTAGTGTAAAAACTACCAAGAGAACTCCTTTCTGGCACCTTCCGTGGTGGAGTTGTGCATGGGGTGTGTTTGGAACATTTTGTCACCAGCCGAGTCCAAAATTCAGCGGTTCCCTATCTCAGCCCAGAAAGCAGGTAGAACAACTTTTGTGGTGCCTTTCAGCTGCCTACCAAGGTAGTGTAAAAACTACCAGGAGAACTCCTGTCTGGCACCTTCCCCGGTGGAGTTGTGCATGGGGTGTGTTTGGAACATTTTGTCACCGGCCGAGTCCAAAATTCAGCGGTTCCCCATCTCAGCCCAGAAAGCAGGTAGAACAACTTTTGTGGTGTCTTTCAGATGCCTACCGGAGCAATGTAAAAACTACCAGGAGAACTCCTGTCTGGCACCTTCCCCGGTGGAGTTGTGCAGGGGGTGTGTTTGGAACATTTTGTCACCCCCCGAGTCCAAAATTCAGCGGTTCCCTATCTCAGCCCAGAAAGCAGGTAGAACAACTTTTGTGGTGCCTTTCAGCTGCCTACCGGAGCAATGTAAAAACTACCAGGAGAACTCCTGTCTGGCACCTTCCCCGGTGGAGTTGTGCAGGGGGTGTGTTTGGAACATTTTTTCACCAGCCGACTCCAAAATTCAGCGGTTCCCATCTCAGCCCACAAAGCAGGTACAACAACTTTTGTGGTGCCTTTCAGCTGCCTACCAAGGTAGTGTAAATCTACCAACAGAATTCGTTCCTGGCACCTTCCCCGGTGGAGTTGTGCATGGGGTGTGTTTGGAACATTTTGTCACCGGCCGACTCCAATATTCAGCGTTTCCCCATCTCAGCCCACAAAGCAGGTAGAACAACTTTTGTGGTGTCTTTCAGATGCCTACCGGAGCAATGTAAAAACTACCAGGAGAACTCCTGTCTGGCACCTTCCCCGGTGGAGTTGTGCATGGGGTGTGTTTGGAACATTTTGTCACCAGCCGACTCCAAAATTCAGCGGTTCCCCATCTCAGCCCAGAAAGCAGGTAGAACAACTTTTGTGGTGTCTTTCAAATGCCTACCAAGGTAGCGTAAAAACTACCAGGAGAACTCCTGTCTGGCACCTTCCCCGGTGGAGTTGTGCATGGGGTGTGTTTGGAACATTTTGTCACCGGCCGAGTCCAAAATTCAGCGGTTCCCTATCTCAGCCCAGAAAGCAGGTAGAACAACTTTTGTGGTGTCTTTCAGCTGCCTACCAAGGTAGTGTAAAAACTACCAGGAGAACTCCTGTCTGGCACCTTCCCCGGTGGTGTTGTGCATGGGGTGTGTTTGGAACATTTTGTCACCGGCCGACTCCAAAATTCAGCGGTTCCCCATCTCAGCCCAGAAAGCAGGTAGAACAACTTTTGTGGTGTCTTTCAGATGCCTACCGGATCAATGTAAAAACTATCAAGAGAACTCCTGTCTGGCACCTTCCGTGGTGGAGTTGTGCATGGGGTGTGTTTGGAACATTTTGTCACCGGCCGACTCCAAAATTCAGCGGTTCCCCATCTCAGCCCAGAAAGCAGGTAGAACAACTTTTGTGGTGCCTTTCAGCTGCCTACCAAGGTAGTGTAAAAACTACCAGGAGAACTCCTGTCTGGCACCTTCCCCGGTGGAGTTGTGCAGGGGGTGTGTTTGGAACATTTTGTCACCAGCCGACTCCAAAATTCAGCGGTTCCCCATCTCAGCCCACAAAGCAGGTACAACAACTTTTGTGGTGCCTTTCAGCTGCCTACCAAGGTAGTGTAAAAACTACCAACAGAATTCGTTCCTGGCACCTTCCCCGGTGGAGTTGTGCATGGGGTGTGTTTGGAACATTTTGTCACCGGCCGACTCCAAAATTCAGCGGTTCCCCATCTCAGCCCACAAAGCAGGTAGAACAACTTTTGTGGTGTCTTTCAGCTGCCTACCAAGGTAGTGTAAAAACTACCAGGAGAACTCCTGTCTGGCACCTTCCCCGGTGGTGTTGTGCATGGGGTGTGTTTGGAACATTTTGTCACCGGCCGAGTCCAAAATTCAGCTGTTCCCCATCTCAGCCCAGAAAGCAGGTAGAACAACTTTTGTGGTGTCTTTCAGATGCCTACCGGAGCAATGTAAAAACTACCAGGAGAACTCCTGTCTGGCACCTTCCCCGGTGGAGTTGTGCATGGGGTGTGTTTGGAACATTTTGTCACCGGCCGAGTCCAAAATTCAGCGGTTCCCCATCTCAGCCCAGAAAGCAGGTAGAACAACTTTTGTGGTGCCTTTCAGCTGCCTACCGGAGCAATGTAAAAACTACCAGAAGAACTCCTGTCTGGCACCTTCCCCGGTGGAGTTGTGCAGGGGGTGTGTTTGGAACATTTTTTCACCAGCCGACTCCAAAATTCAGCGGTTCCCCATCTCAGCCCACAAAGCAGGTACAACAACTTTTCTTGTGCCTTTCAGCTGCCTACAAGGGTAGTGTAAATCTACCAAAAGAATTCGTTCCTGGCACCTTCCCCGGTGGAGTTGTGCATGGGGTGTCTGTGGAACATTTTGTCACCGGCCGAGTCCAAAATTCAGCGGTTCCCCATCTCAGCCCACAAAGCAGGTAGAACAACTTTTGTGGTGTCTTTCAGATGCCTACCGGAGCAATGTAAAAACTACCAGGAGAACTCCTGTCTGGCACCTTCCCCGGTGGAGTTGTGCATGGGGTGTGTTTGGAACATTTTGTCACCAGCCGAGTCCAAAATTCAGCTGTTCCCCATCTCAGCCCAGAAAGCAGGTAGAACAACTTTTGTGGTGTCTTTCAGATGCCTACCAAGGTAGTGTAAAAACTACTAAGAGAACTCCTGTCTGGCACCTTCCCCGGTGGAGTTGTGCATGGGGTGTGTTTGGAACATTTTGTCACCAGCCGACTCCAAAATTCAGCGTTTCCCCATCTCAGCCCAGAAAGCAGGTAGAACAACTTTTGTGGTGTCTTTCAGATGCCTACCAAGGTAGTGTAAAAACTACCAAGAGAACTCCTGTCTGGCACCTTCCGTGGTGGAGTTGTGCATGGGGTGTGTTTGGTACATTTTGTCACCAGCCGAGTCCAAAATTCAGCGATTCCCCATCTCAGCCCAGAAAGCAGGTAGAACAACTTTTGTGGTGCCTTTCAGCTGCCTACCAAGGTAGTGTAAAAACTACCAAGAGAACTCCTGTCTGGCACCTTCCCCGGTGGAGTTGTGCATGGGGTGTGTTTGGAACATTTTGTCACCGGCCGAGTCCAAAATTCAGCGGTTCCCCATCTCAGCCCAGAAAGCAGGTAGAACAACTTTTGTGGTGTCTTCCAGATGCCTACCGGAGCAATGTAAAAACTACCAGGAGAACTCCTGTCTGGCACCTTCCCCGGTGGAGTTGTGCAGGGGGTGTGTTTGGAACATTTTGTCACCGGCCGAGTCCAAAATTCAGCGGTTCCCCATCTCAGCCCAGAAAGCAGGTAGAACAACTTTTGTGGTGCCTTTCAGCTGCCTACCGGAGCAATGTAAAAACTACCAGGAGAACTCCTGTCTGGCACCTTCCCCGGTGGAGTTGTGCAGGGGGTGTGTTTGGAACATTTTGTCACCAGCCGACTCCAAAATTCAGCGATTCCCCATCTCAGCCCACAAAGCAGGTACAACAACTTTTCTTGTGCCTTTCAGCTGCCTACCAAGGTAGTGTAAATCTACCAACAGAATTCGTTCCTGGCACCTTCCCCGGTGGAGTTGTGCATGGGGTGTCTGTGGAACATTTTGTCACCGGCCGAGTCCAAAATTCAGCGGTTCCCCATCTCAGCCCACAAAGCAGGTAGAACAACTTCTGTGGTGTCTTTCAGATGCCTACCGGAGCAATGTAAAAACTACAAGGAGAACTCCTGTCTGGCACCTTCCCCGGTGGAGTTGTGCATGGGGTGTGTTTGGAACATTTTGTCACCAGCCGACTCCAAAATTCAGCGTTTCCCCATCTCAGCCCAGAAAGCAGGAAGAACAACTTTTGTGGTGTCTTTCAGATGCCTACCGGAGCAATGTAAAAACTACCAGGAGAACTCCTGTCTGGCACCTTCCCCGGTGGAGTTGTGCAGGGGGTGTGTTTGGAACATTTTGTCACCAGCCGAGTCCAAAATTCAGCGTTTCCCCATCTCAGCCCAGAAAGCAGGTAGAACAACTTTTGTGGTGCCTTTCAGCTGCCTACCAAGGTAGTGTAAAAACTACCAACAGAATTCGTTCCTGGCACCTTCCCCGGTGGAGTTGTGCATGGGGTGTGTTTGGAACATTTTGTCACCGGCCGAGTCCAAAATTCAGCGGTTCCCCATCTCAGCCCAGAAAGCAGGTAGAACAACTTTTGTGGTGTCTTTCAGATGCCTACCGGAGCAATGTAAAAACTACCAGGAGAACTCCTGTCTGGCACCTTCCCCGGTGGAGTTGTGCATGGGGTGTGTTTGGAACATTTTGTCACCGGCCGAGTCCAAAATTCAGCGGTTCCCCATCTCAGCCCAGAAAGCAGGTAGAACAACTTTTGTGGTGTCTTTCAGATGCCTACCAGAGCAATGTAAAAACTACCAGGAGAACTCCTGTCTGGCACCTTCCCCGGTGGAGTTGTGCAGGGGGTGTGTTTGGAACATTTTGTCACCGGCCGAGTCCAAAATTCAGCGGTTCCCCATCTCAGCCCAGAAAGCAGGTAGAACAACTTTTGTGGTGCCTTTCAGCTGCCTACCGGAGCAATGTAAAAACTACCAGGAGAACTCCTGTCTGGCACCTTCCCCGGTGGAGTTGTGCAGGTGGTGTGTTTGGAACATTTTGTCACCGGCCGACTCCAAAATTCAGCGATTCCCCATCTCAGCCCAGAAAGCAGGTAGAACAACTTTTGTGGTGCCTTTCAGCTGCCTACCAAGGTAGTGTAAATCTACCAACAGAATTCGTTCCTGGCACCTTCCCCGGTGGAGTTGTGCATGGGGTGTCTGTGGAACATTTTGTCACCGGCCGAGTCCAAAATTCAGCGTTTCCCCATCTCAGCCCACAAAGCAGGTAGAACAACTTTTGTGGTGTCTTTCAGATGCCTACCGGAGCAATGTAAAAACTACCAGGAGAACTCCTGTCTGGCACCTTCCCCGGTGGAGTTGTGCAGGGGGTGTGTTTGGAACATTTTGTCACCAGCCGAGTCCAAAATTCAGCTGTTCCCCATCTCAGCCCAGAAAGCAGGTAGAACAACTTTTGTGGTGTCTTTCAGATGCCTACCAAGGTAGTGTAAAAACTACCAGGAGAACTCCTGTCTGGCACCTTCCCCGGTGGAGTTGTGCATGGGGTGTGTTTGGAACATTTTGTCACCAGCCGACTCCAAAATTCAGCGTTTCCCCATCTCAGCCCAGAAAGCAGGTAGAACAACTTTTGTGGTGTCTTTCAGATGCCTACCAAGGTAGTGTAAAAACTACCAGGAGAACTCCTGTCTGGCACCTTCCCCGGTGGAGTTGTGCATGGGGTGTGTTTGGAACATTTTGTCACCGGCCGAGTCCAAAATTCAGCGATTCCCCATCTCAGCCCAGAAAGCAGGTAGAACAACTTTTGTGGTGTCTTTCAGATGCCTACCAAGGTAGTGTAAAAACTACCAACAGAATTCGTTCCTGGCACCTTCCCCGGTGGAGTTGTGCATGGGGTGTGTTTGGAACATTTTGTCACCAGCCGAGTCCAAAATTCAGCGTTTCCCCATCTCAGCCCAGAAAGCAGGTAGAACAACTTTTGTGGTGCCTTTCAGCTGCCTACCAAGGTAGTGTAAAAACTACCAAGAGAACTCCTGTCTGGCACCTTCCCCGGTGGAGTTGTGCATGGGGTGTGTTTGGAACATTTTGTCACCGGCCGAGTCCAAAATTCAGCGGTTCCCCATCTCAGCCCACAAAGCAGGTACAACAACTTTTGTGGTGCCTTTCAGCTGCCTACCAAGGTAGTGTAAAAACTACCAACAGAATTCGTTCCTGGCACCTTCCCCGGTGGAGTTGTGCATGGGGTGTGTTTGGAACATTTTGTCACCAGCCGACTCCAAAATTCAGCGGTTCCCCATCTCAGCCCAGAAAGCAGGTAGAACAACTTTTGTGGTGTCTTTCAGATGCCTACCAAGGTAGTGTAAAAACTACTAAGAGAACTCCTGTCTGGCACCTTCCCCGGTGGAGTTGTGCAGGGGGTGTGTTTGGAACATTTTGTCACCGGCCGACTCCAAAATTCAGCGGTTCCCCATCTCAGCCCAGAAAGCAGGAAGAACAACTTTTGTGGTGCCTTTCAAATGCTTACCAAGGTAGTGTAAAAACTACCAGGAGAACTCCTGTCTGGCACCTTCCCCGGTGGAGTTGTGCATGGGGTGTGTTTGGAACATTTTGTCACCGGCCGAGTCCAAAATTCAGCGTTTCCCCATCTCAGCCCAGAAAGCAGGTAGAACAACTTTTGTGGTGCCTTTCAGCTGCCTACCAAGGTAGTGTAAAAACTACCAAGAGAACTCCTTTCTGGCACCTTCCCCGGTGGAGTTGTGCATGGGGTGTGTTTGGAACATTTTGTCACCGGCCGAGTCCAAAATTCAGCGGTTCCCCATCTCAGCCCAGAAAGCAGGTAGAACAACTTTTGTGGTGTCTTTCAGATGCCTACCAAGGTAGTGTAAAAACTACCAGGAGAACTCCTGTCTGGCACCTTCCCCGGTGGAGTTGTGCATGGGGTGTGTTTGGAACATTTTGTCACCGGCCGAGTCCAAAATTCAGCGGTTCCCCATCTCAGCCCAGAAAGCAGGAAGAACAACTTTTGTGGTGCCTTTCAGCTGCCTACCAAGGTAGTGTAAAAACTACCAAGAGAACTCCTGTCTGGCACCTTCCCCGGTGGAGTTGTGCATGGGGTGTGTTTGGAACATTTTGTCACCAGCCGAGTCCAAAATTCAGCGTTTCCCCATCTCAGCCCAGAAAGCAGGTAGAACAACTTTTGTGGTGTCTTTCAGATGCCTACCGGAGCAATGTAAAAACTACCAGGAGAACTCCTGTCTGGCACCTTCCCCGGTGGAGTTGTGCATGGGGTGTGTTTGGAACATTTTGTCACCAGCCGAGTCCAAAATTCAGCGTTTCCCCATCTCAGCCCAGAAAGCAGGAAGAACAACTTTTGTGGTGTCTTTCAGATGCCTACCGGAGCAATGTAAAAACTACCAGGAGAACTCCTGTCTGGCACCTTCCCCGGTGGAGTTGTGCAGGGGGTGTGTTTGGAACATTTTGTCACCAGCCGAGTCCAAAATTCAGCGTTTCCCCATCTCAGCCCAGAAAGCAGGTAGAACAACTTTTGTGGTGTCTTTCAGATGCCTACCAAGGTAGTGTAAAAACTACCAAGAGAACTCCTTTCTGGCACCTTCCCCGGTGGAGTTGTGCATGGGGTGTGTTTGGAACATTTTGTCACCGGCTGAGTCCAAAATTCAGCGGTTCCCCATCTCAGCCCAGAAAGCAGGTAGAACAACTTTTGTGGTGTCTTTCAGATGCCTACCGGAGCAATGTAAAAACTACCAGGAGAACTCCTGTCTGGCACCTTCCCCGGTGGAGTTGTGCAGGGGGTGTGTTTGGAACATTTTGTCACCGGCCGAGTCCAAAATTCAGCGGTTCCCCATCTCAGCCCAGAAAGCAGGTAGAACAACTTTTGTGGTGTCTTTCAGATGCCTACCGGAGCAATGTAAAAACTACCAGGAGAACTCCTGTCTGGCACCTTCCCCGGTGGAGTTGTGCAGGGGGTGTGTTTGGAACATTTTGTCACCGGCCGAGTCCAAAATTCAGCGGTTCCCCATCTCAGCCCAGAAAGCAGGTAGAACAACTTTTGTGGTGCCTTTCAGCTGCCTACCGGAGCAATGTAAAAACTACCAGGAGAACTCCTGTCTGGCACCTTCCCCGGTGGAGTTGTGCAGGGGGTGTGTTTGGAACATTTTGTCACTGGCCGACTCCAAAATTCAGCGATTCCCCATCTCAGCCCACAAAGCAGGTACAACAACTTTTCTTGTGCCTTTCAGCTGCCTACCAAGGTAGTGTAAATCTACCAACAGAATTCGTTCCTGGCACCTTCCCCGGTGGAGTTGTGCATGGGGTGTCTGTGGAACATTTTGTCACCAGCCGAGTCCAAAATTCAGCTGTTCCCCATCTCAGCCCAGAAAGCAGGTAGAACAACTTTTGTGGTGTCTTTCAGATGCCTACCAAGGTAGTGTAAAAACTACCAGGAGAACTCCTGTCTGGCACCTTCCCCGGTGGAGTTGTGCATGGGGTGTGTTTGGAACATTTTGTCACCAGCCGACTCCAAAATTCAGCGTTTCCCCATCTCAGCCCAGAAAGCAGGTAGAACAACTTTTGTGGTGTCTTTCAGATGCCTACCAAGGTAGTGTAAAAACTACCAGGAGAACTCCTGTCTGGCACCTTCCCCGGTGGAGTTGTGCATGGGGTGTGTTTGGAACATTTTGTCACCGGCCGAGTCCAAAATTCAGCGATTCCCCATCTCAGCCCAGAAAGCAGGTAGAACAACTTTTGTGGTGTCTTTCAGATGCCTACCAAGGTAGTGTAAAAACTACCAGGAGAACTCCTGTCTGGCACCTTCCGTGGTGGAGTTGTGCATGGGGTGTGTTTGGAACATTTTGTCACCAGCCGAGTCCAAAATTCAGCGTTTCCCCATCTCAGCCCAGAAAGCAGGTAGAACAACTTTTGTGGTGCCTTTCAGCTGCCTACCAAGGTAGTGTAAAAACTACCAAGAGAACTCCTGTCTGGCACCTTCCCCGGTGGAGTTGTGCATGGGGTGTGTTTGGAACATTTTGTCACCGGCCGAGTCCAAAATTCAGCGGTTCCCCATCTCAGCCCACAAAGCAGGTAGAACAACTTTTGTGGTGCCTTTCAGCTGCCTACCAAGGTAGTGTAAAAACTACCAACAGAATTCGTTCCTGGCACCTTCCCCGGTGGAGTTGTGCATGGGGTGTGTTTGGAACATTTTGTCACCAGCCGACTCCAAAATTCAGCGGTTCCCCATCTCAGCCCAGAAAGCAGGTAGAACAACTTTTGTGGTGTCTTTCAGATGCCTACCAAGGTAGTGTAAAAACTACTAAGAGAACTCGTTTCTTGCACCTTCCCCGGTGGAGTTTTGCATGGGGTGTGTTTGGAACATTTTGTCACCGGCCGACTCCAAAATTCAGCGGTTCCCCATCTCAGCCCAGAAAGCAGGTAGAACAACTTTTGTGGTGTCTTTCAGATGCCTACCAAGGTAGTGTAAAAACTACTAAGAGAACTCCTGTCTGGCACCTTCCCCGGTGGAGTTGTGCAGGGGGTGTGTTTGGAACATTTTGTCACCGGCCGACTCCAAAATTCAGCGGTTCCCCATCTCAGCCCAGAAAGCAGGAAGAACAACTTTTGTGGTGCCTTTCAAATGCTTACCAAGGTAGTGTAAAAACTACCAGGAGAACTCCTGTCTGGCACCTTCCCCGGTGGAGTTGTGCATGGGGTGTGTTTGGAACATTTTGTCACCGGCCGACTCCAAAATTCAGCGTTTCCCCATCTCAGCCCAGAAAGCAGGTAGAACAACTTTTGTGGTGCCTTTCAAATGCCTACCAAGGTAGTGTAAAAACTACCAAGAGAACTCCTGTCTGGCACCTTCCCCGGTGGAGTTGTGCATGGGGTGTGTTTGGAACATTTTGTCAGCAGCCGACTCCAAAATTCAGCGTTTCCCCATCTCAGCCCACAAAGCAGGTAGAACAACTTTTGTGGTGTCTTTCAGATGCCTACCAAGGTAGTGTAAAAACTACCAGGAGAACTCCTGTCTGGCACCTTCCCCGGTGGAGTTGTGCATGGGGTGTGTTTGGAACATTTTGTCACCGGCCGAGTCCAAAATTCAGCGGTTCCCCATCTCAGCCCAGAAAGCAGGAAGAACAACTTTTGTGGTGCCTTTCAGCTGCCTACCAAGGTAGTGTAAAAACTACCAAGAGAACTCCTGTCTGGCACCTTCCCCGGTGGAGTTGTGCATGGGGTGTGTTTGGAACATTTTGTCACCAGCCGAGTCCAAAATTCAGCGTTTCCCCATCTCAGCCCAGAAAGCAGGTAGAACAACTTTTGTGGTGTCTTTCAGATGCCTACCGGAGCAATGTAAAAACTACCAGGAGAACTCCTGTCTGGCACCTTCCCCGGTGGAGTTGTGCATGGGGTGTGTTTGGAACATTTTGTCACCGGCCGAGTCCAAAATTCAGCGATTCCCCATCTCAGCCCAGAAAGCAGGTAGAACAACTTTTGTGGTACCTTTCAGCTGCCTACCAAGGTAGTGTAAAAACTACCAAGAGAACTGCTGTCTGGCACCTTCCCCGGTGGTGTTGTGCATGGGGTGTGTTTGGAACATTTTGTCACCGGCCGAGTCCAAAATTCAGCGGTTCCCCATCTCAGCCCAGAAAGCAGGTAGAACAACTTTTGTGGTGTCTTTCAGATGCCTACCGGAGCAATGTAAAAACTACCAGGAGAACTCCTGTCTGGCACCTTCCCCGGTGGAGTTGTGCAGGGGGTGTGTTTGGAACATTTTGTCACCGGCCGGGTCCAAAATTCAGCGGTTCCCCATCTCAGCCCAGAAAGCAGGTAGAACAACTTTGTGGTGCCTTTCAGATGCCTACCGGAGCAATGTAAAAACTACCAGGAGAACTCCTGTCTGGCACCTTCCCCGGTGGAGTTGTGCAGGGGGTGTGTTTGGAACATTTTGTCACCGGCCGAGTCCAAAATTCAGCGTTTCCCCATCTCAGCCCAGAAAGCAGGTAGAACAACTTTTGTGGTGCCTTTCAGCTGCCTACCAAGGTAGTGTAAAAACTACCAAGAGAACTCCTGTCTGGCACCTTCCCCGGTGGAGTTGTGCATGGGGTGTGTTTGGAACATTTTGTCACCAGCCGAGTCCAAAATTCAGCGGTTCCCTATCTCAGCCCAGAAAGCAGGTAGAACAACTTTTGTGGTGCCTTTCAGCTGCCTACCAAGGTAGTGTAAAAACTACCAAGAGAACTCCTGTCTGGCACCTTCCCCGGTGGAGTTGTGCATGGGGTGTGTTTGGAACATTTTGTCACCGGCCGACTCCAAAATTCAGCGGTTCCCCATCTCAGCCCAGAAAGCAGGTAGAACAACTTTTGTGGTGTCTTTCAGATGCCTACCGGAGCAATGTAAAAACTACCAGGAGAACTCCTGTCTGGCACCTTCCCCGGTGGAGTTGTGCAGGGGGTGTGTTTGGAACATTTTGTCACCGGCCGGGTCCAAAATTCAGCGGTTCCCCATCTCAGCCCAGAAAGCAGGTAGAACAACTTTTGTGGTGCCTTTCAGATGCCTACCGGAGCAATGTAAAAACTACCAGGAGAACTCCTGTCTGGCACCTTCCCCGGTGGAGTTGTGCATGGGGTGTGTTTGGAACATTTTGTCACCAGCCGACTCCAAAATTCAGCGGTTCCCCATCTCAGCCCAGAAAGCAGGTAGAACAACTTTTGTGGTGTCTTTCAGATGCCTACCGGAGCAATGTAAAAACTACCAGGAGAACTCCTGTCTGGCACCTTCCCCGGTGGAGTTGTGCAGGGGGTGTGTTTGGAACATTTTGTCACCGGCCGGGTCCAAAATTCAGCGGTTCCCCATCTCAGCCCAGAAAGCAGGTAGAACAACTTTTGTGGTGCCTTTCAGATGCCTACCGGAGCAATGTAAAAACTACCAGGAGAACTCCTGTCTGGCACCTTCCCCGGTGGAGTTGTGCAGGGGGTGTGTTTGGAACATTTTGTCACCAGCCGACTCCAAAATTCAGCGGTTCCCCATCTCAGCCCACAAAGCAGGTACAACAACTTTTCTTGTGCCTTTCAGCTGCCTACCAAGGTAGTGTAAAAACTACCAACAGAATTCGTTCCTGGCACCTTCCCCGGTGGAGTTGTGCATGGGGTGTGTTTGGAACATTTTGTCACCAGCCGAGTCCAAAATTCAGCGTTTCCCCATCTCAGCCCAGAAAGCAGGTAGAACAACTTTTGTGGTGTCTTTCAGATGCCTACCAAGGTAGTGTAAAAACTACCAAGAGAACTCCTGCCTGGCACCTTCCCCGGTGGAGTTGTGCATGGGGTGTGTTTGGAACATTTTGTCACCAGCCGAGTCCAAAATTCAGCGGTTCCCTATCTCAGCCCAGAAAGCAGGTAGAACAACTTTTGTGGTGCCTTTCAGCTGCCTACCAAGGTAGTGTAAAAACTACCAAGAGAACTCCTGTCTGGCACCTTCCCCGGTGGAGTTGTGCATGGGGTGTGTTTGGAACATTTTGTCACCGGCCGAGTCCAAAATTCAGCGGTTCCCCATCTCAGCCCAGAAAGCAGGTAGAACAACTTTTGTGGTGTCTTTCAGATGCCTACCGGAGCAATGTAAAAACTACCAGGAGAACTCCTGTCTGGCACCTTCCCCGGTGGAGTTGTGCAGGGGGTGTGTTTGGAACATTTTGTCACCAGCCGAGTCCAAAATTCAGCGTTTCCCCATCTCAGCCCAGAAAGCAGGTAGAACAACTTTTGTGGTGTCTTTCAGATGCCTACCGGAGCAATGTAAAAACTACCAGGAGAACTCCTGTCTGGCACCTTCCCCGGTGGAGTTGTGCATGGGGTGTGTTTGGAACATTTTGTCACCGGCCGAGTCCAAAATTCAGCGATTCCCCATCTCAGCCCAGAAAGCAGGTAGAACAACTTTTGTGGTGTCTTTCAGATGCCTACAAAGGCAGTGTAAAAACTACCAGGAGAACTCCTGTCTGGCACCTTCCCCGGTGGAGTTGTGCATGGGGTGTGTTTGGAACATTTTGTCACCAGCCGACTCCAAAATTCAGCGGTTCCCCATCTCAGCCCAGAAAGCAGGAAGAACAACTTTTGTGGTGCCTTTCAAATGCCTACCAAGGTAGTGTAAAAACTACCAGGAGAACTCCTGTCTGGCACCTTCCCCGGTGGAGTTGTGCATGGGGTGTGTTTGGAACATTTTGTCACCAGCCGACTCCAAAATTCAGCGATTCCCCATCTCAGCCCAGAAAGCAGGTAGAACAACTTTTGTGGTGTCTTTCAGATGCCTACCAAGGTAGTGTAAAAACTACCAGGAGAACTCCTGTCTGGCACCTTCCGTGGTGGAGTTGTGCATGGGGTGTGTTTGGAACATTTTGTCACCAGCCGAGTCCAAAATTCAGCGTTTCCCCATCTCAGCCCAGAAAGCAGGTAGAACAACTTTTGTGGTGTCTTTCAGATGCCTACCGGAGCAATGTAAAAACTACCAGGAGAACTCCTGTCTGGCACCTTCCCCGGTGGAGTTGTGCAGGGGGTGTGTTTGGAACATTTTGTCACCGGCCGAGTCCAAAATTCAGCGGTTCCCCATCTCAGCCCAGAAAGCAGGTAGAACAACTTTTGTGGTGCCTTTCAGCTGCCTACCGGAGCAATGTAAAAACTACCAGGAGAACTCCTGTCTGGCACCTTCCCCGGTGGAGTTGTGCAGGGGGTGTGTTTGGAACATTTTGTCACCAGCCGAGTCCAAAATTCAGCGGTTCCCCATCTCAGCCCAGAAAGCAGGTAGAACAACTTTTGTGGTGTCTTTCAGATGCCTACCGGAGCAATGTAAAAACTACCAGGAGAACTCCTGTCTGGCACCTTCCCCGGTGGAGTTGTGCAGGGGGTGTGTTTGGAACATTTTGTCACCAGCCGACTCCAAAATTCAGCGGTTCCCCATCTCAGCCCAGAAAGCAGGTAGAACAACTTTTGTGGTGTCTTTCAGATGCCTACCGGAGCAATGTAAAAACTACCAGGAGAACTCCTGTCTGGCACCTTCCCCGGTGGAGTTGTGCATGGGGTGTGTTTGGAACATTTTGTCACCGGCCGAGTCCAAAATTCAGCGGTTCCCCATCTCAGCCCAGAAAGCAGGTAGAACAACTTTTGTGGTGCGTTTCAGCTGCCTACCGGAGCAATGTAAAAACTACCAGGAGAACTCCTGTCTGGCACCTTCCCCGGTGGAGTTGTGCAGGGGGTGTGTTTGGAACATTTTGTCACCAGCCGAGTCCAAAATTCAGCGTTTCCCCATCTCAGCCCAGAAAGCAGGTAGAACAACTTTTGTGGTGTCTTTCAGCTGCCTACCAAGGTAGTGTAAATCTACCAAAAGAATTCGTTCCTGGCACCTTCCCCGGTGGAGTTGTGCATGGGGTGTCTGTGGAACATTTTGTCACCGGCCGAGTCCAAAATTCAGCGGTTCCCCATCTCAGCCCACAAAGCAGGTAGAACAACTTTTGTGGTGTCTTTCAGATGCCTACCAGAGCAATGTAAAAACTACCAGGAGAACTCCTGTCTGGCACCTTCCCCGGTGGAGTTGTGCATGGGGTGTGTTTGGAACATTTTGTCACCAGCCGACTCCAAAATTCAGCGATTCCCCATCTCAGCCCAGAAAGCAGGTAGAACAACTTTTGTGGTGTCTTTCAGATGCCTACCAAGGTAGTGTAAAAACTACCAGGAGAACTCCTGTCTGGCACCTTCCGTGGTGGAGTTGTGCATGGGGTGTGTTTGGAACATTTTGTCACCAGCCGAGTCCAAAATTCAGCGTTTCCCCATCTCAGCCCAGAAAGCAGGTAGAACAACTTTTGTGGTGTCTTTCAGATGCCTACCGGAGCAATGTAAAAACTACCAGGAGAACTCCTGTCTGGCACCTTCCCCGGTGGAGTTGTGCAGGGGGTGTGTTTGGAACATTTTGTCACCGGCCGAGTCCAAAATTCAGCGGTTCCCCATCTCAGCCCAGAAAGCAGGTAGAACAACTTTTGTGGTGCCTTTCAGCTGCCTACCGGAGCAATGTAAAAACTACCAGGAGAACTCCTGTCTGGCACCTTCCCCGGTGGAGTTGTGCAGGGGGTGTGTTTGGAACATTTTGTCACCAGCCGAGTCCAAAATTCAGCGGTTCCCCATCTCAGCCCAGAAAGCAGGTAGAACAACTTTTGTGGTGTCTTTCAGATGCCTACCGGAGCAATGTAAAAACTACCAGGAGAACTCCTGTCTGGCACCTTCCCCGGTGGAGTTGTGCAGGGGGTGTGTTTGGAACATTTTGTCACCAGCCGAGTCCAAAATTCAGCGTTTCCCCATCTCAGCCCAGAAAGCAGGTAGAACAACTTTTGTGGTGTCTTTCAGATGCCTACCGGAGCAATGTAAAAACTACCAGGAGAACTCCTGTCTGGCACCTTCCCCGGTGGAGTTGTGCATGGGGTGTGTTTGGAACATTTTGTCACCGGCCGAGTCCAAAATTCAGCGGTTCCCCATCTCAGCCCAGAAAGCAGGTAGAACAACTTTTGTGGTGCGTTTCAGCTGCCTACCGGAGCAATGTAAAAACTACCAGGAGAACTCCTGTCTGGCACCTTCCCCGGTGGAGTTGTGCAGGGGGTGTGTTTGGAACATTTTGTCACCAGCCGAGTCCAAAATTCAGCGTTTCCCCATCTCAGCCCAGAAAGCAGGTAGAACAACTTTTGTGGTGTCTTTCAGCTGCCTACCAAGGTAGTGTAAATCTACCAAAAGAATTCGTTCCTGGCACCTTCCCCGGTGGAGTTGTGCATGGGGTGTCTGTGGAACATTTTGTCACCGGCCGAGTCCAAAATTCAGCGGTTCCCCATCTCAGCCCACAAAGCAGGTAGAACAACTTTTGTGGTGTCTTTCAGATGCCTACCAGAGCAATGTAAAAACTACCAGGAGAACTCCTGTCTGGCACCTTCCCCGGTGGAGTTGTGCATGGGGTGTGTTTGGAACATTTTGTTACCAGCCGACTCCAAAATTCAGCTGTTCCCCATCTCAGCCCAGAAAGCAGGTAGAACAACTTTTGTGGTGTCTTTCAGATGCCTACCAAGGTAGTGTAAAAACTACCAGGAGAACTCCTGTCTGGCACCTTCCCCGGTGGAGTTGTGCATGGGGTGTGTTTGGAACATTTTGTCACCAGCCGACTCCAAAATTCAGCGTTTCCCCATCTCAGCCCAGAAAGCAGGTAGAACAACTTTTGTGGTGTCTTTCAGATGCCTACCAAGGTAGTGTAAAAACTACCAGGAGAACTCCTGTCTGGCACCTTCCGTGGTGGAGTTGTGCATGGGGTGTGTTTGGAACATTTTGTCACCGGCCGAGTCCAAAATTCAGCGATTCCCCATCTCAGCCCAGAAAGCAGGTAGAACAACTTTTGTGGTGTCTTTCAGATGCCTACCAAGGTAGTGTAAAAACTACCAGGAGAACTCCTGTCTGGCACCTTCCCCGGTGGAGTTGTGCATGGGGTGTGTTTGGAACATTTTGTCACCAGCCGAGTCCAAAATTCAGCGATTCCCCATCTCAGCCCAGAAAGCAGGTAGAACAAGTTTTGTGGTGCCTTTCAGCTGCCTACCAAGGTAGTGTAAAAACTACCAAGAGAACTCCTGTCTGGCACCTTCCCCGGTGGAGTTGTGCATGGGGTGTGTTTGGAACATTTTGTCACCGGCCGACTCCAAAATTCAGTTGTTCCCCATCTCAGCCCAGAAAGCAGGTAGAACAACTTTTGTGGTGTCTTTCAGATGCCTACCGGAGCAATGTAAAAACTACCAGGAGAACTCCTGTCTGGCACCTTCCCCGGTGGAGTTGTGCATGGGGTGTGTTTGGAACATTTTGTCACCAGCCGAGTCCAAAATTCAGCTGTTCCCCATCTCAGCCCAGAAAGCAGGTAGAACAACTTTTGTGGTGTCTTTCAGATGCCTACCAAGGTAGTGTAAAAACTACCAGGAGAACTCCTGTCTGGCACCTTCCCCGGTGGAGTTGTGCATGGGGTGTGTTTGGAACATTTTGTCACCAGCCGACTCCAAAATTCAGCGTTTCCCCATCTCAGCCCAGAAAGCAGGTAGAACAACTTTTGTGGTGTCTTTCAGATGCCTACCGGAGCAATGTAAAAACTACCAGGAGAACTCCTGTCTGGCACCTTCCCCGGTGGAGTTGTGCATGGGGTGTGTTTGGAACATTTTGTCACCGGCCGAGTCCAAAATTCAGCGGTTCCCCATCTCAGCCCAGAAAGCAGGTAGAACAACTTTTGTGGTGCCTTTCAGCTGCCTACCGGAGCAATGTAAAAACTACCAGGAGAACTCCTGTCTGGCACCTTCCCCGGTGGAGTTGTGCAGGGGGTGTGTTTGGAACATTTTGTCACCAGCCGAGTCCAAAATTCAGCGGTTCCCCATCTCAGCCCACAAAGCAGGTACAACAACTTTTCTTGTGCCTTTCAGCTGCCTACCAAGGTAGTGTAAATCTACCAAAAGAATTCGTTCCTGGCACCTTCCCCGGTGGAGTTGTGCATGGGGTGTCTGTGGAACATTTTGTCACCGGCCCGACTCCAAAATTCAGCGGTTCCCCATCTCAGCCCACAAAGCAGGTAGAACAACTTTTGTGGTGTCTTTCAGATGCCTACCGGAGCAATGTAAAAACTACCAGGAGAACTCCTGTCTGGCACCTTCCCCGGTGGAGTTGTGCATGGGGTGTGTTTGGAACATTTTGTCACCAGCCGAGTCCAAAATTCAGCTGTTCCCCATCTCAGCCCAGAAAGCAGGTAGAACAACTTTTGTGGTGTCTTTCAGATGCCTACCAAGGTAGTGTAAAAACTACCAGGAGAACTCCTGTCTGGCACCTTCCCCGGTGGAGTTGTGCATGGGGTGTGTTTGGAACATTTTGTCACCAGCCGACTCCAAAATTCAGCGGTTCCCCATCTCAGCCCAGAAAGCAGGTAGAACAACTTTTGTGGTGTCTTTCAGATGCCTACCAAGGTAGTGTAAAAACTACCAGGAGAACTCCTGTCTGGCACCTTCCGTGGTGGAGTTGTGCATGGGGTGTGTTTGGAACATTTTGTCACCAGCCGAGTCCAAAATTCAGCGATTCCCCATCTCAGCCCAGAAAGCAGGTAGAACAACTTTTGTGGTGTCTTTCAGATGCCTACCAAGGTAGTGTAAAAACTACCAGGAGAACTCCTGTCTGGCACCTTCCGTGGTGGAGTTGTGCATGGGGTGTGTTTGGAACATTTTGTCACCAGCCGAGTCCAAAATTCAGCGTTTCCCCATCTCAGCCCACAAAGCAGGTAGAACAAATTTTGTGGTGCCTTTCAGCTGCCTACCAAGGTAGTGTAAAAACTACCAAGAGAACTCCTTTCTGGCACCTTCCCCGGTGGAGTTGTGCATGGGGTGTGTTTGGAACATTTTGTCACCAGCCGAGTCCAAAATTCAGCGGTTCCCTATCTCAGCCCAGAAAGCAGGTAGAACAACTTTTGTGGTGCCTTTCAGCTGCCTACCAAGGTAGTGTAAAAACTACCAAGAGAACTCCTTTCTGGCACCTTCCCCGGTGGAGTTGTGCATGGGGTGTCTGTGGAACATTTTGTCACCGCCGAGTCCAAAATTCAGCGTTTCCCCATCTCAGCCCACAAAGCAGGTAGAACAACTTTTGTGGTGTCTTTCAGATGCCTACCGGAGCAATGTAAAAACTACCAGGAGAACTCCTGTCTGGCACCTTCCCCGGTGGAGTTGTGCATGGGGTGTGTTTGGAACATTTTGTCACCAGCCGAGTCCAAAATTCAGCTGTTCCCCATCTCAGCCCAGAAAGCAGGTAGAACAACTTTTGTGGTTTCTTTCAGATGCCTACCAAGGTAGTGTAAAAACTACCAGGAGAACTCCTGTCTGGCACCTTCCCCGGTGGAGTTGTGCAGGGGGTGTGTTTGGAACATTTTGTCACCAGCCGACTCCAAAATTCAGCGTTTCCCCCATCTCAGCCCAGAAAGCAGGTAGAACAACTTTTGTGGTGTCTTTCAGATGCCTACCAAGGTAGTGTAAAAACTACCAGGAGAACTCCTGTCTGGCACCTTCCCCGGTGGAGTTGTGCATGGGGTGTGTTTGGAACATTTTGTCACCGGCCGAGTCCAAAATTCAGCGATTCCCCATCTCAGCCCAGAAAGCAGGTAGAACAACTTTTGTGGTGTCCTTTCAGATGCCTACCAAGGTAGTGTAAAAACTACCAGGAGAACTCCTGTCTGGCACCTTCCGTGGTGGAGTTGTGCATGGGGTGTGTTTGGAACATTTTGTCACCAGCCGAGTCCAAAATTCAGCGTTTCCCCATCTCAGCCCAGAAAGCAGGTAGAACAACTTTTGTGGTGCCTTTCAGCTGCCTACCAAGGTAGTGTAAAAACTACCAAGAGAACTCCTGTCTGGCACCTTCCCCGGTGGAGTTGTGCATGGGGTGTGTTTGGAACATTTTGTCACCAGCCGAGTCCAAAATTCAGCGGTTCCCCATCTCAGCCCACAAAGCAGGTACAACAACTTTTGTGGTGCCTTTCAGCTGCCTACCAAGGTAGTGTAAAAACTACCAAGAGAACTCCTTTCTGGCACCTTCCCCGGTGGAGTTGTGCATGGGGTGTCTGTGGAACATTTTGTCACCGGCCGAGTCCAAAATTCAGCGTTTCCCCATCTCAGCCCACAAAGCAGGTAGAACAACTTTTGTGGTGTCTTTCAGATGCCTACCGGAGCAATGTAAAAACTACCAGGAGAACTCCTGTCTGGCACCTTCCCCGGTGGAGTTGTGCATGGGGTGTGTTTTGGAACATTTTGTCACCAGCCGAGTCCAAAATTCAGCTGTTCCCCATCTCAGCCCAGAAAGCAGGTAGAACAACTTATGTGGTTTCTTTCAGATGCCTACCAAGGTAGTGTAAAAACTACCAGGAGAACTCCTGTCTGGCACCTTCCCCGGTGGAGTTGTGCATGGGGTGTGTTTGGAACATTTTGTCACCAGCCGACTCCAAAATTCAGCGTTTCCCCATCTCAGCCCAGAAAGCAGGTAGAACAACTTTTGTGGTGTCTTTCAGATGCCTACCAAGGTAGTGTAAAAACTACCAGGAGAACTCCTGTCTGGCACCTTCCCCGGTGGAGTTGTGCATGGGGTGTGTTTGGAACATTTTGTCACCGGCCGAGTCCAAAATTCAGCGATTCCCCATCTCAGCCCAGAAAGCAGGTAGAACAACTTTTGTGGTGTCTTTCAGATGCCTACCAAGGTAGTGTAAAAACTACCAGGAGAACTCCTGTCTGGCACCTTCCGTGGTGGAGTTGTGCATGGGGTGTGTTTGGAACATTTTGTCACCAGCCGAGTCCAAAATTCAGCGTTTCCCCATCTCAGCCCAGAAAGCAGGTAGAACAACTTTTGTGGTGCCTTTCAGCTGCCTACCAAGGTAGTGTAAAAACTACCAAGAGAACTCCTGTCTGGCACCTTCCCCGGTGGAGTTGTGCATGGGGTGTGTTTGGAACATTTTGTCACCGGCCGAGTCCAAAATTCAGTTGTTCCCCATCTCAGCCCACAAAGCAGGTACAACAACTTTTGTGGTGCCTTTCAGCTGCCTACCAAGGTAGTGTAAAAACTACCAACAGAATTCGTTCCTGGCACCTTCCCCGGTGGAGTTGTGCATGGGGTGTGTTTGGAACATTTTGTCACCGGCCGACTCCAAAATTCAGCGGTTCCCCATCTCAGCCCAGAAAGCAGGTAGAACAACTTCTGTGGTGTCTTTCAGATGCCTACCAAGGTAGTGTAAAAACTACTAAGAGAACTCCTGTCTGGCACCTTCCCCGGTGGAGTTGTGCAGGGGGTGTGTTTGGAACATTTTGTCACCGGCCGACTCCAAAATTCAGCGGTTCCCCATCTCAGCCCAGAAAGCAGGTAGAACAACTTTTGTGGTGTCTTTCAGATGCCTACCGGAGCAATGTAAAAACTACCAGGAGAACTCCTGTCTGGCACCTTCCCCGGTGGAGTTGTGCATGGGGTGTGTTTGGAACATTTTGTCACCGGCCGAGTCCAAAATTCAGCGTTTCCCCATCTCAGCCCAGAAAGCAGGTAGAACAACTTTTGTGGTGCCTTTCAAATGCCTACCAAGGTAGTGTAAAAACTACCAAGAGAACTCCTTTCTGGCACCTTCCCCGGTGGAGTTGTGCATGGGGTGTGTTTGGAACATTTTGTCACCAGCCGACTCCAAAATTCAGCGTTTCCCCATCTCAGCCCACAAAGCAGGTAGAACAACTTTTGTGGTGTCTTTCAGATGCCTACCAAGGTAGTGTAAAAACTACCAGGAGAACTCCTGTCTGGCACCTTCCCCGGTGGAGTTGTGCATGGGGTGTGTTTGGAACATTTTGTCACCGGCCGAGTCCAAAATTCAGCGGTTCCCCATCTCAGCCCAGAAAGCAGGAAGAACAACTTTTGTGGTGCCTTTCAGCTGCCTACCAAGGTAGTGTAAAAACTACCAAGAGAACTCCTGTCTGGCACCTTCCCCGGTGGAGTTGTGCATGGGGTGTGTTTGGAACATTTTGTCACCAGCCGAGTCCAAAATTCAGCGTTTCCCCATCTCAGCCCAGAAAGCAGGTAGAACAACTTTTGTGGTGTCTTTCAGATGCCTACCGGAGCAATGTAAAAACTACCAGGAGAACTCCTGTCTGGCACCTTCCCCGGTGGAGTTGTGCATGGGGTGTGTTTGGAACATTTTGTCACCGGCCGAGTCCAAAATTCAGCGATTCCCCATCTCAGCCCAGAAAGCAGGTAGAACAACTTTTGTGGTACCTTTCAGCTGCCTACCAAGGTAGTGTAAAAACTACCAAGAGAACTGCTGTCTGGCACCTTCCCCGGTGGTGTTGTGCATGGGGTGTGTTTGGAACATTTTGTCACCGGCCGAGTCCAAAATTCAGCGTTTCCCCATCTCAGCCCAGAAAGCAGGTAGAACAACTTTTGTGGTGCCTTTCAAATGCCTACCAAGGTAGTGTAAAAACTACCAAGAGAACTCCTGTCTGGCACCTTCCCCGGTGGAGTTGTGCAGGGGGTGTGTTAGGAACATTTTGTCAGCAGCCGACTCCAAAATTCAGCGTTTCCCCATCTCAGCCCACAAAGCAGGTAGAACAACTTTTGTGGTGTCTTTCAGATGCCTACCAAGGTAGTGTAAAAACTACCAGGAGAACTCCTGTCTGGCACCTTCCCCGGTGGAGTTGTGCATGGGGTGTGTTTGGAACATTTTGTCACCGGCCGAGTCCAAAATTCAGCGGTTCCCCATCTCAGCCCAGAAAGCAGGAAGAACAACTTTTGTGGTGCCTTTCAGCTGCCTACCAAGGTAGTGTAAAAACTACCAAGAGAACTCCTGTCTGGCACCTTCCCCGGTGGAGTTGTGCATGGGGTGTGTTTGGAACATTTTGTCACCAGCCGAGTCCAAAATTCAGCGTTTCCCCATCTCAGCCCAGAAAGCAGGTAGAACAACTTTTGTGGTGTCTTTCAGATGCCTACCGGAGCAATGTAAAAACTACCAGGAGAACTCCTGTCTGGCACCTTCCCCGGTGGAGTTGTGCATGGGGTGTGTTTGGAACATTTTGTCACCGGCCGAGTCCAAAATTCAGCGTTTCCCCATCTCAGCCCAGAAAGCAGGAAGAACAACTTTTGTGGTGTCTTTCAGATGCCTACCGGAGCAATGTAAAAACTACCAGGAGAACTCCTGTCTGGCACCTTCCCCGGTGGAGTTGTGCAGGGGGTGTGTTTGGAACATTTTGTCACCAGCCGAGTCCAAAATTCAGCGTTTCCCCATCTCAGCCCAGAAAGCAGGTAGAACAACTTTTGTGGTGCCTTTCAGCTGCCTACCAAGGTAGTGTAAAAACTACCAAGAGAACTCCTTTCTGGCACCTTCCCCGGTGGAGTTGTGCATGGGGTGTGTTTGGAACATTTTGTCACCGGCTGAGTCCAAAATTCAGCGGTTCCCCATCTCAGCCCAGAAAGCAGGTAGAACAACTTTTGTGGTGTCTTTCAGATGCCTACCGGAGCAATGTAAAAACTACCAGGAGAACTCCTGTCTGGCACCTTCCCCGGTGGAGTTGTGCAGGGGGTGTGTTTGGAACATTTTGTCACCGGCCGGGTCCAAAATTCAGCGGTTCCCCATCTCAGCCCAGAAAGCAGGTAGAACAACTTTTGTGGTGCCTTTCAGATGCCTACCGGAGCAATGTAAAAACTACCAGGAGAACTCCTGTCTGGCACCTTCCCCGGTGGAGTTGTGCATGGGGTGTGTTTGGAACATTTTGTCACCGGCCGAGTCCAAAATTCAGCGGTTCCCCATCTCAGCCCAGAAAGCAGGTAGAACAACTTTTGTGGTGCCTTTCAGCTGCCTACCGGAGCAATGTAAAAACTACCAGGAGAACTCCTGTCTGGCACCTTCCCCGGTGGAGTTGTGCAGGGGGTGTGTTTGGAACATTTTGTCACCGGCCGGGTCCAAAATTCAGCGTTTCCCCATCTCAGCCCAGAAAGCAGGTAGAACAACTTTTGTGGTGCCTTTCAGATGCCTACCAGAGCAATGTAAAAACTACCAGGAGAACTCCTGTCTGGCACCTTCCCCGGTGGAGTTGTGCAGGGGGTGTGTTTGGAACATTTTGTCACCAGCCGACTCCAAAATTCAGCGGTTCCCCATCTCAGCCCACAAAGCAGGTACAACAACTTTTCTTGTGCCTTTCAGCTGCCTACCAAGGTAGTGTAAATCTACCAAAAGAATTCGTTCCTGGCACCTTGCCCGGTGGAGTTGTGCATGGGGTGTGTTTGGAACATTTTGTCACCAGCCGAGTCCAAAATTCAGCGTTTCCCCATCTCAGCCCAGAAAGCAGGTAGAACAACTTTTGTGGTGCCTTTCAGCTGCCTACCAAGGTAGTGTAAAAACTACCAAGAGAACTCCTGCCTGGCACCTTCCCCGGTGGAGTTGTGCATGGGGTGTGTTTGGAACATTTTGTCACCAGCCGAGTCCAAAATTCAGCGGTTCCCTATCTCAGCCCAGAAAGCAGGTAGAACAACTTTTGTGGTGCCTTTCAGCTGCCTACCAAGGTAGTGTAAAAACTACCAAGAGAACTCCTGTCTGGCACCTTCCCCGGTGGAGTTGTGCATGGGGTGTGTTTGGAACATTTTGTCACCGGCCGACTCCAAAATTCAGCGGTTCCCCATCTCAGCCCAGAAAGCAGGTAGAACAACTTTTGTGGTGTCTTTCAGATGCCTACCGGAGCAATGTAAAAACTACCAGGAGAACTCCTGTCTGGCACCTTCCCCGGTGGAGTTGTGCAGGGGGTGTGTTTGGAACATTTTGTCACCAGCCGAGTCCAAAATTCAGCGTTTCCCCATCTCAGCCCAGAAAGCAGGTAGAACAACTTTTGTGGTGTCTTTCAGATGCCTACCGGAGCAATGTAAAAACTACCAGGAGAACTCCTGTCTGGCACCTTCCCCGGTGGAGTTGTGCATGGGGTGTGTTTGGAACATTTTGTCACCGGCCGAGTCCAAAATTCAGCGATTCCCCATCTCAGCCCAGAAAGCAGGTAGAACAACTTTTGTGGTGTCTTTCAGATGCCTACAAAGGCAGTGTAAAAACTACCAGGAGAACTCCTGTCTGGCACCTTCCCCGGTGGAGTTGTGCAGGGGGTGTGTTTGGAACATTTTGTCACCAGCCGAGTCCAAAATTCAGCGGTTCCCCATCTCAGCCCAGAAAGCAGGTAGAACAACTTTTGTGGTGTCTTTCAGATGCCTACCAAGGTAGTGTAAAAACTACCAGGAGAACTCCTGTCTGGCACCTTCCCCGGTGGAGTTGTGCATGGGGTGTGTTTGGAACATTTTGTCACCAGCCGACTCCAAAATTCAGCGATTCCCCATCTCAGCCCAGAAAGCAGGTAGAACAACTTTTGTGGTGTCTTTCAGATGCCTACCAAGGTAGTGTAAAAACTACCAGGAGAACTCCTGTCTGGCACCTTCCGTGGTGGAGTTGTGCATGGGGTGTGTTTGGAACATTTTGTCACCAGCCGACTCCAAAATTCAGCGTTTCCCCATCTCAGCCCAGAAAGCAGGTAGAACAACTTTTGTGGTGTCTTTCAGATGCCTACCGGAGCAATGTAAAAACTACCAGGAGAACTCCTGTCTGGCACCTTCCCCGGTGGAGTTGTGCATGGGGTGTGTTTGGAACATTTTGTCACCGGCCGAGTCCAAAATTCAGCGGTTCCCCATCTCAGCCCAGAAAGCAGGTAGAACAACTTTTGTGGTGCCTTTCAGCTGCCTACCGGAGCAATGTAAAAACTACCAGGAGAACTCCTGTCTGGCACCTTCCCCGGTGGAGTTGTGCATGGGGTGTGTTTGGAACATTTTGTCTCCAGCCGACTCCAAAATTCAGCGATTCCCCATCTCAGCCCAGAAAGCAGGTAGAACAACTTTTGTGGTGTCTTTCAGATGCCTACCAAGGTAGTGTAAAAACTACCAGGAGAACTCCTGTCTGGCACCTTCCGTGGTGGAGTTGTGCATGGGGTGTGTTTGGAACATTTTGTCACCAGCCGACTCCAAAATTCAGCGTTTCCCCATCTCAGCCCAGAAAGCAGGTAGAACAACTTTTGTGGTGTCTTTCAGATGCCTACCGGAGCAATGTAAAAACTACCAGGAGAACTCCTGTCTGGCACCTTCCCCGGTGGAGTTGTGCATGGGGTGTGTTTGGAACATTTTGTCACCGGCCGAGTCCAAAATTCAGCGGTTCCCCATCTCAGCCCAGAAAGCAGGTAGAACAACTTTTGTGGTGCCTTTCAGCTGCCTACCGGAGCAATGTAAAAACTACCAGGAGAACTCCTGTCTGGCACCTTCCCCGGTGGAGTTGTGCAGGGGGTGTGTTTGGAACATTTTGTCACCAGCCGAGTCCAAAATTCAGCGGTTCCCCATCTCAGCCCAGAAAGCAGGTAGAACAACTTTTGTGGTGTCTTTCAGATGCCTACCGGAGCAATGTAAAAACTACCAGGAGAACTCCTGTCTGGCACCTTCCCCGGTGGAGTTGTGCAGGGGGTGTGTTTGGAACATTTTGTCACCAGCCGAGTCCAAAATTCAGCGTTTCCCCATCTCAGCCCAGAAAGCAGGTAGAACAACTTTTGTGGTGTCTTTCAGATGCCTACCGGAGCAATGTAAAAACTACCAGGAGAACTCCTGTCTGGCACCTTCCCCGGTGGAGTTGTGCATGGGGTGTGTTTGGAACATTTTGTCACCGGCCGAGTCCAAAATTCAGCGGTTCCCCATCTCAGCCCAGAAAGCAGGTAGAACAACTTTTGTGGTGCGTTTCAGCTGCCTACCGGAGCAATGTAAAAACTACCAGGAGAACTCCTGTCTGGCACCTTCCCCGGTGGAGTTGTGCATGGGGTGTGTTTGGAACATTTTGTCACCAGCCGAGTCCAAAATTCAGCGGTTCCCCATCTCAGCCCAGAAAGCAGGTAGAACAACTTTTGTGGTGTCTTTCAGCTGCCTACCAAGGTAGTGTAAATCTACCAAAAGAATTCGTTCCTGGCACCTTCCCCGGTGGAGTTGTGCATGGGGTGTCTGTGGAACATTTTGTCACCGGCCGAGTCCAAAATTCAGCGGTTCCCCATCTCAGCCCACAAAGCAGGTAGAACAACTTTTGTGGTGTCTTTCAGATGCCTACCGGAGCAATGTAAAAACTACCAGGAGAACTCCTGTCTGGCACCTTCCCCGGTGGAGTTGTGCATGGGGTGTGTTTGGAACATTTTGTTACCAGCCGAGTCCAAAATTCAGCTGTTCCCCATCTCAGCCCAGAAAGCAGGTAGAACAACTTTTGTGGTGTCTTTCAGATGCCTACCAAGGTAGTGTAAAAACTACCAGGAGAACTCCTGTCTGGCACCTTCCCCGGTGGAGTTGTGCATGGGGTGTGTTTGGAACATTTTGTCACCAGCCGACTCCAAAATTCAGCGTTTCCCCATCTCAGCCCAGAAAGCAGGTAGAACAACTTTTGTGGTGTCTTTCAGATGCCTACCAAGGTAGTGTAAAAACTACCAGGAGAACTCCTGTCTGGCACCTTCCGTGGTGGAGTTGTGCATGGGGTGTGTTTGGAACATTTTGTCACCGGCCGAGTCCAAAATTCAGCGGTTCCCCATCTCAGCCCAGAAAGCAGGTAGAACAACTTTTGTGGTGTCTTTCAGATGCCTACCAAGGTAGTGTAAAAACTACTAAGAGAACTCCTGTCTGGCACCTTCCCCGGTGGAGTTGTGCATGGGGTGTGTTTGGAACATTTTGTCACCAGCCGAGTCCAAAATTCAGCGATTCCCCATCTCAGCCCAGAAAGCAGGTAGAACAAGTTTTGTGGTGCCTTTCAGCTGCCTACCAAGGTAGTGTAAAAACTACCAAGAGAACTCCTGTCTGGCACCTTCCCCGGTGGTGTTGTGCATGGGGTGTGTTTGGAACATTTTGTCACCGGCCGAGTCCAAAATTCAGCTGTTCCCCATCTCAGCCCAGAAAGCAGGTAGAACAACTTTTGTGGTGTCTTTCAGATGCCTACCGGAGCAATGTAAAAACTACCAGGAGAACTCCTGTCTGGCACCTTCCCCGGTGGAGTTGTGCATGGGGTGTGTTTGGAACATTTTGTCACCAGCCGAGTCCAAAATTCAGCTGTTCCCCATCTCAGCCCAGAAAGCAGGTAGAACAACTTTTGTGGTGTCTTTCAGATGCCTACCAAGGTAGTGTAAAAACTACCAGGAGAACTCCTGTCTGGCACCTTCCCCGGTGGAGTTGTGCATGGGGTGTGTTTGGAACATTTTGTCACCAGCCGACTCCAAAATTCAGCGGTTCCCCATCTCAGCCCAGAAAGCAGGTAGAACAACTTTTGTGGTGCCTTTCAGCTGCCTACCGGAGCAATGTAAAAACTACCAGGAGAACTCCTGTCTGGCACCTTCCCCGGTGGAGTTGTGCAGGGGGTGTGTTTGGAACATTTTGTCACCAGCCGAGTCCAAAATTCAGCTGTTCCCCATCTCAGCCCAGAAAGCAGGTAGAACAACTTTTGTGGTGTCTTTCAGATGCCTACCAAGGTAGTGTAAAAACTACCAGGAGAACTCCTGTCTGGCACCTTCCCCGGTGGAGTTGTGCATGGGGTGTGTTTGGAACATTTTGTCACCAGCCGACTCCAAAATTCAGCGTTTCCCCATCTCAGCCCAGAAAGCAGGTAGAACAACTTTTGTGGTGTCTTTCAGATGCCTACCGGAGCAATGTAAAAACTACCAGGAGAACTCCTGTCTGGCACCTTCCCCGGTGGAGTTGTGCATGGGGTGTGTTTGGAACATTTTGTCACCAGCCGACTCCAAAATTCAGCGGTTCCCCATCTCAGCCCAGAAAGCAGGTAGAACAACTTTTGTGGTGCCTTTCAGCTGCCTACCGGAGCAATGTAAAAACTACCAGGAGAACTCCTGTCTGGCACCTTCCCCGGTGGAGTTGTGCAGGGGGTGTGTTTGGAACATTTTGTCACCAGCCGAGTCCAAAATTCAGCGGTTCCCCATCTCAGCCCACAAAGCAGGTACAACAACTTTTCTTGTGCCTTTCAGCTGCCTACCAAGGTAGTGTAAATCTACCAAAAGAATTCGTTCCTGGCACCTTCCCCGGTGGAGTTGTGCATGGGGTGTCTGTGGAACATTTTGTCACCGGCCGACTCCAAAATTCAGCGGTTCCCCATCTCAGCCCAGAAAGCAGGTAGAACAACTTTTGTGGTGTCTTTCAGATGCCTACCGGAGCAATGTAAAAACTACCAGGAGAACTCCTGTCTGGCACCTTCCCCGGTGGAGTTGTGCATGGGGTGTGTTTGGAACATTTTGTCACCAGCCGAGTCCAAAATTCAGCTGTTCCCCATCTCAGCCCAGAAAGCAGGTAGAACAACTTTTGTGGTGTCTTTCAGATGCCTACCAAGGTAGTGTAAAAACTACCAGGAGAACTCCTGTCTGGCACCTTCCCCGGTGGAGTTGTGCATGGGGTGTGTTTGGAACATTTTGTCACCAGCCGACTCCAAAATTCAGCGGTTCCCCATCTCAGCCCAGAAAGCAGGTAGAACAACTTTTGTGGTGTCTTTCAGATGCCTACCAAGGTAGTGTAAAAACTACCAGGAGAACTCCTGTCTGGCACCTTCCGTGGTGGAGTTGTGCATGGGGTGTGTTTGGAACATTTTGTCACCGGCCGAGTCCAAAATTCAGCGATTCCCCATCTCAGCCCAGAAAGCAGGTAGAACAACTTTTGTGGTGTCTTTCAGATGCCTACCAAGGTAGTGTAAAAACTACCAGGAGAACTCCTGTCTGGCACCTTCCGTGGTGGAGTTGTGCATGGGGTGTGTTTGGAACATTTTGTCACCAGCCGAGTCCAAAATTCAGCGTTTCCCCATCTCAGCCCAGAAAGCAGGTAGAACAACTTTTGTGGTGCCTTTCAGCTGCCTACCAAGGTAGTGTAAAAACTACCAAGAGAACTCCTTTCTGGCACCTTCCCCGGTGGAGTTGTGCATGGGGTGTGTTTGGAACATTTTGTCACCAGCCGAGTCCAAAATTCAGCGGTTCCCTATCTCAGCCCAGAAAGCAGGTAGAACAACTTTTGTGGTGCCTTTCAGCTGCCTACCAAGGTAGTGTAAAAACTACCAAGAGAACTCCTGTCTGGCACCTTCCCCGGTGGAGTTGTGCATGGGGTGTGTTTGGAACATTTTGTCACCGGCCGACTCCAAAATTCAGCGGTTCCCCATCTCAGCCCAGAAAGCAGGTAGAACAACTTTTGTGGTGTCTTTCAGATGCCTACCAAGGTAGTGTAAAAACTACCAGGAGAACTCCTGTCTGGCACCTTCCCCGGTGGAGTTGTGCATGGGGTGTGTTTGGAACATTTTGTCACCAGCCGACTCCAAAATTCAGCGTTTCCCCATCTCAGCCCAGAAAGCAGGTAGAACAACTTTTGTGGTGCCTTTCAGATGCCTACCGGAGCAATGTAAAAACTACCAGGAGAACTCCTGTCTGGCACCTTCCCCGGTGGAGTTGTGCAGGGGGTGTGTTTGGAACATTTTGTCACCAGCCGAGTCCAAAATTCAGCGGTTCCCCATCTCAGCCCACAAAGCAGGTACAACAACTTTTCTTGTGCCTTTCAGCTGCCTACCAAGGTAGTGTAAATCTACCAAAAGAATTCGTTCCTGGCACCTTCCCCGGTGGAGTTGTGCATGGGGTGTCTGTGGAACATTTTGTCACCGGCCGACTCCAAAATTCAGCGGTTCCCCATCTCAGCCCACAAAGCAGGTAGAACAACTTTTGTGGTGTCTTTCAGATGCCTACCGGAGCAATGTAAAAACTACCAGGAGAACTCCTGTCTGGCACCTTCCCCGGTGGAGTTGTGCATGGGGTGTGTTTGGAACATTTTGTCACCAGCCGACTCCAAAATTCAGCTGTTCCCCATCTCAGCCCAGAAAGCAGGTAGAACAACTTTTGTGGTGTCTTTCAGATGCCTACCAAGGTAGTGTAAAAACTACTAAGAGAACTCCTGTCTGGCACCTTCCCCGGTGGAGTTGTGCATGGGGTGTGTTTGGAACATTTTGTCACCAGCCGACTCCAAAATTCAGCGGTTCCCCATCTCAGCCCAGAAAGCAGGTAGAACAACTTTTGTGGTGTCTTTCAGATGCCTACCAAGGTAGTGTAAAAACTACCAGGAGAACTCCTGTCTGGCACCTTCCGTGGTGGAGTTGTGCATGGGGTGTGTTTGGAACATTTTGTCACCGGCCGAGTCCAAAATTCAGCGATTCCCCATCTCAGCCCAGAAAGCAGGTAGAACAACTTTTGTGGTGTCTTTCAGATGCCTACCAAGGTAGTGTAAAAACTACCAGGAGAACTCCTGTCTGGCACCTTCCCCGGTGGAGTTGTGCATGGGGTGTGTTTGGAACATTTTGTCACCAGCCGAGTCCAAAATTCAGCGTTTCCCCATCTCAGCCCAGAAAGCAGGTAGAACAACTTTTGTGGTGCCTTTCAGCTGCCTACCAAGGTAGTGTAAAAACTACCAAGAGAACTCCTTTCTGGCACCTTCCCCGGTGGAGTTGTGCATGGGGTGTGTTTGGAACATTTTGTCACCAGCCGAGTCCAAAATTCAGCGGTTCCCTATCTCAGCCCAGAAAGCAGGAAGAACAACTTTTGTGGTGCCTTTCAGCTGCCTACCAAGGTAGTGTAAAAACTACCAAGAGAACTCCTGTCTGGCACCTTCCCCGGTGGAGTTGTGCATGGGGTGTGTTTGGAACATTTTGTCACCGGCCGACTCCAAAATTCAGCGGTTCCCCATCTCAGCCCAGAAAGCAGGTAGAACAACTTTTGTGGTGTCTTTCAGATGCCTACCAAGGTAGTGTAAAAACTACCAGGAGAACTCCTGTCTGGCACCTTCCCCGGTGGAGTTGTGCATGGGGTGTGTTTGGAACATTTTGTCACCAGCCGACTCCAAAATTCAGCGTTTCCCCATCTCAGCCCAGAAAGCAGGTACAACAACTTTTGTGGTGTCTTTCAGATGCCTACCGGAGCAATGTAAAAACTACCAGGAGAACTCCTGTCTGGCACCTTCCCCGGTGGAGTTGTGCATGGGGTGTCTGTGGAACATTTTGTCACCGGCCGACTCCAAAATTCAGCGGTTCCCCATCTCAGCCCACAAAGCAGGTAGAACAACTTTTGTGGTGTCTTTCAGATGCCTACCGGAGCAATGTAAAAACTACCAGGAGAACTCCTGTCTGGCACCTTCCCCGGTGGAGTTGTGCATGGGGTGTGTTTGGAACATTTTGTCACCAGCCGAGTCCAAAATTCAGCTGTTCCCCATCTCAGCCCAGAAAGCAGGTAGAACAACTTTTGTGGTGCCTTTCAGCTGCCTACCAAGGTAGTGTAAAAACTACCAAGAGAACTCCTGTCTGGCACCTTCCCCGGTGGAGTTGTGCATGGGGTGTGTTTGGAACATTTTGTCACCGGCCGACTCCAAAATTCAGCGGTTCCCCATCTCAGCCCAGAAAGCAGGTAGAACAACTTTTGTGGTGTCTTTCAGATGCCTACCGGAGCAATGTAAAAACTACCAGGAGAACTCCTGTCTGGCACCTTCCCCGGTGGAGTTGTGCATGGGGTGTGTTTGGAACATTTTGTCACCAGCCGAGTCCAAAATTCAGCGATTCCCCATCTCAGCCCAGAAAGCAGGTAGAACAACTTTTGTGGTGTCTTTCAGATGCCTACAAAGGCAGTGTAAAAACTACCAGGAGAACTCCTGTCTGGCACCTTCCCCGGTGGAGTTGTGCATGGGGTGTGTTTGGAACATTTTGTCACCAGCCGAGTCCAAAATTCAGCGGTTCCCCATCTCAGCCCAGAAAGCAGGTAGAACAACTTTTGTGGTGTCTTTCAGATGCCTACCGGAGCAATGTAAAAACTACCAGGAGAACTCCTGTCTGGCACCTTCCCCGGTGGAGTTGTGCATGGGGTGTGTTTGGAACATTTTGTCACCGGCCGAGTCCAAAATTCAGCGATTCCCCATCTCAGCCCAGAAAGCAGGTAGAACAACTTTTGTGGTGTCTTTCAGATGCCTACAAAGGCAGTGTAAAAACTACCAGGAGAACTCCTGTCTGGCACCTTCCCCGGTGTAGTTGTGCATGGGGTGTGTTTGGAACATTTTGTCACCAGCCGAGTCCAAAATTCAGCGGTTCCCCATCTCAGCCCAGAAAGCAGGTAGAACAACTTTTGTGGTGTCTTTCAGATGCCTACCGGAGCAATGTAAAAACTACCAGGAGAACTCCTGTCTGGCACCTTCCCCGGTGGAGTTGTGCAGGGGGTGTGTTTGGAACATTTTGTCACCAGCCGACTCCAAAATTCAGCGGTTCCCCATCTCAGCCCACAAAGCAGGTACAACAACTTTTCTTGTGCCTTTCAGCTGCCTACCAAGGTAGTGTAAATCTACCAAAAGAATTCGTTCCTGGCACCTTCCCCGGTGGAGTTGTGCATGGGGTGTCTGTGGAACATTTTGTCACCGGCCGAGTCCAAAATTCAGCGTTTCCCCATCTCAGCCCAGAAAGCAGGTAGAACAACTTTTGTGGTGTCTTTCAGATGCCTACCGGAGCAATGTAAAAACTACCAGGAGAACTCCTGTCTGGCACCTTCCGTGGTGGAGTTGTGCATGGGGTGTGTTTGGAACATTTTGTCACCAGCCGAGTCCAAAATTCAGCTGTTCCCCATCTCAGCCCAGAAAGCAGGTAGAACAACTTTTGTGGTGTCTTTCAGATGCCTACCAAGGTAGTGTAAAAACTACCAGGAGAACTCCTGTCTGGCACCTTCCCCGGTGGAGTTGTGCATGGGGTGTGTTTGGAACATTTTGTCACCAGCCGAGTCCAAAATTCAGCTGTTCCCCATCTCAGCCCAGAAAGCAGGTAGAACAACTTTTGTGGTGTCTTTCAGATGCCTACCAAGGTAGTGTAAAAACTACCAGGAGAACTCCTGTCTGGCACCTTCCCCGGTGGAGTTGTGCAGGGGGTGTGTTTGGAACATTTTGTCACCAGCCGAGTCCAAAATTCAGCGGTTCCCCATCTCAGCCCACAAAGCAGGTAGAAAAAGTTTTGTGGTGTCTTTCAGCTGCCTACCAAGGTAGTGTAAAAACTACCAGGAGAACTCCTGTCTGGCACCTTCCCCGGTGGAGTTGTGCATGGGGTGTGTTTGGAACATTTTGTCACCGGCCGAGTCCAAAATTCAGCGGTTCCCCATCTCAGCCCAGAAAGCAGGTAGAACAACTTTTGTGGTGTCTTTCAGATGCCTACCGGAGCAATGTAAAAACTACCAGGAGAACTCCTGTCTGGCACCTTCCCCGGTGGAGTTGTGCATGGGGTGTGTTTGGAACATTTTGTCACCGGCCGAGTCCAAAATTCAGCGATTCCCCATCTCAGCCCAGAAAGCAGGTAGAACAACTTTTGTGGTGTCTTTCAGATGCCTACAAAGGCAGTGTAAAAACTACCAGGAGAACTCCTGTCTGGCACCTTCCCCGGTGGAGTTGTGCATGGGGTGTGTTTGGAACATTTTGTCACCAGCCGAGTCCAAAATTCAGCGGTTCCCCATCTCAGCCCAGAAAGCAGGTAGAACAACTTTTGTGGTGTCTTTCAGATGCCTACCGGAGCAATGTAAAAACTACCAGGAGAACTCCTGTCTGGCACCTTCCCCGGTGGAGTTGTGCAGGGGGTGTGTTTGGAACATTTTGTCACCAGCCGAGTCCAAAATTCAGCGGTTCCCTATCTCAGCCCAGAAAGCAGGTAGAAAAAGTTTTGTGGTGTCTTTCAGCTGCCTACCAAGGTAGTGTAAAAACTACCAGGAGAACTCCTGTCTGGCACCTTCCCCGGTGGAGTTGTGCATGGGGTGTGTTTGGAACATTTTGTCACCGGCCGAGTCCAAAATTCAGCGGTTCCCCATCTCAGCCCAGAAAGCAGGTAGAACAACTTTTGTGGTGTCTTTCAGATGCCTACCGGAGCAATGTAAAAACTACCAGGAGAACTCCTGTCTGGCACCTTCCCCGGTGGAGTTGTGCATGGGGTGTGTTTGGAACATTTTGTCACCGGCCGAGTCCAAAATTCAGCGGTTCCCCATCTCAGCCCAGAAAGCAGGTAGAACAACTTTTGTGGTGCCTTTCAGATGCCTACCGGAGCAATGTAAAAACTACCAGGAGAACTCCTGTCTGGCACCTTCCCCGGTGGAGTTGTGCAGGGGGTGTGTTTGGAACATTTTGTCACCAGCCGAGTCCAAAATTCAGCGGTTCCCCATCTCAGCCCACAAAGCAGGTACAACAACTTTTCTTGTGCCTTTCAGCTGCCTACCAAGGTAGTGTAAAAACTACCAAGAGAACTCCTGTCTGGCACCTTCCCCGGTGGTGTTGTGCATGGGGTGTTTTTGGAACATTTTGTCACCGGCCGAGTCCAAAATTCAGCTGTTCCCCATCTCAGCCCAGAAAGCAGGTAGAACAACTTTTGTGGTGTCTTTCAGATGCCTACCAAGGTAGTGTAAAAACTACCAGGAGAACTCCTGTCTGGCACCTTCCCCGGTGGAGTTGTGCATGGGGTGTGTTTGGAACATTTTGTCACCGGCCGAGTCCAAAATTCAGCGATTCCCCATCTCAGCCCAGAAAGCAGGTAGAACAACTTTTGTGGTGTCTTTCAGATGCCTACCAAGGTAGTGTAAAAACTACCAGGAGAACTCCTGTCTGGCACCTTCCCCGGTGGAGTTGTGCATGGGGTGTGTTTGGAACATTTTGTCACCGGCCGAGTCCAAAATTCAGCGATTCCCCATCTCAGCCCAGAAAGCAGGTAGAACAACTTTTGTGGTGTCTTTCAGATGCCTACCAAGGTAGTGTAAAAACTACCAGGAGAACTCCTGTCTGGCACCTTCCCCGGTGGAGTTGTGCATGGGGTGTGTTTGGAACATTTTGTCACCGGCCGAGTCCAAAATTCAGCGATTCCCCATCTCAGCCCAGAAAGCAGGTAGAACAACTTTTGTGGTGTCTTTCAGATGCCTACAAAGGCAGTGTAAAAACTACCAGGAGAACTCCTGTCTGGCACCTTCCCCGGTGGAGTTGTGCATGGGGTGTGTTTGGAACATTTTGTCACCAGCCGAGTCCAAAATTCAGCGGTTCCCCATCTCAGCCCAGAAAGCAGGTAGAACAACTTTTGTGGTGTCTTTCAGATGCCTACCGGAGCAATGTAAAAACTACCAGGAGAACTCCTGTCTGGCACCTTCCCCGGTGGAGTTGTGCAGGGGGTGTGTTTGGAACATTTTGTCACCAGCCGAGTCCAAAATTCAGCGGTTCCCTATCTCAGCCCAGAAAGCAGGTAGAAAAAGTTTTGTGGTGTCTTTCAGCTGCCTACCAAGGTAGTGTAAAAACTACCAGGAGAACTCCTGTCTGGCACCTTCCCCGGTGGAGTTGTGCATGGGGTGTGTTTGGAACATTTTGTCACCGGCCGAGTCCAAAATTCAGCGGTTCCCCATCTCAGCCCAGAAAGCAGGTAGAACAACTTTTGTGGTGTCTTTCAGATGCCTACCGGAGCAATGTAAAAACTACCAGGAGAACTCCTGTCTGGCACCTTCCGTGGTGGAGTTGTGCATGGGGTGTGTTTGGAACATTTTGTCACCGGCCGAGTCCAAAATTCAGCGATTCCCCATCTCAGCCCAGAAAGCAGGTAGAACAACTTTTGTGGTGTCTTTCAGATGCCTACAAAGGCAGTGTAAAAACTACCAGGAGAACTCCTGTCTGGCACCTTCCCCGGTGGAGTTGTGCATGGGGTGTGTTTGGAACATTTTGTCACCAGCCGAGTCCAAAATTCAGCGGTTCCCCATCTCAGCCCAGAAAGCAGGTAGAACAACTTTTGTGGTGTCTTTCAGATGCCTACCGGAGCAATGTAAAAACTACCAGGAGAACTCCTGTCTGGCACCTTCCCCGGTGGAGTTGTGCAGGGGGTGTGTTTGGAACATTTTGTCACCAGCCGAGTCCAAAATTCAGCGGTTCCCTATCTCAGCCCAGAAAGCAGGTAGAAAAAGTTTTGTGGTGTCTTTCAGCTGCCTACCAAGGTAGTGTAAAAACTACCAGGAGAACTCCTGTCTGGCACCTTCCCCGGTGGAGTTGTGCATGGGGTGTGTTTGGAACATTTTGTCACCGGCCGAGTCCAAAATTCAGCGGTTCCCCATCTCAGCCCAGAAAGCAGGTAGAACAACTTTTGTGGTGTCTTTCAGATGCCTACCGGAGCAATGTAAAAACTACCAGGAGAACTCCTGTCTGGCACCTTCCCCGGTGGAGTTGTGCATGGGGTGTGTTTGGAACATTTTGTCACCGGCCGAGTCCAAAATTCAGCGGTTCCCCATCTCAGCCCAGAAAGCAGGTAGAACAACTTTTGTGGTGCCTTTCAGCTGCCTACCGGAGCAATGTAAAAACTACCAGGAGAACTCCTGTCTGGCACCTTCCCCGGTGGAGTTGTGCAGGGGGTGTGTTTGGAACATTTTGTCACCAGCCGAGTCCAAAATTCAGCGGTTCCCCATCTCAGCCCACAAAGCAGGTACAACAACTTTTCTTGTGCCTTTCAGCTGCCTACCAAGGTAGTGTAAAAACTACCAAGAGAACTCCTGTCTGGCACCTTCCCCGGTGGTGTTGTGCATGGGGTGTTTTTGGAACATTTTGTCACCGGCCGAGTCCAAAATTCAGCTGTTCCCCATCTCAGCCCAGAAAGCAGGTAGAACAACTTTTGTGGTGTCTTTCAGATGCCTACCGGAGCAATGTAAAAACTACCAGGAGAACTCCTGTCTGGCACCTTCCGTGGTGGAGTTGTGCATGGGGTGTGTTTGGAACATTTTGTCACCAGCCGAGTCCAAAATTCAGCTGTTCCCCATCTCAGCCCAGAAAGCAGGTAGAACAACTTTTGTGGTGTCTTTCAGATGCCTACAAAGGCAGTGTAAAAACTACCAGGAGAACTCCTGTCTGGCACCTTCCCCGGTGGAGTTGTGCAGGGGGTGTGTTTGGAACATTTTGTCACCAGCCGACTCCAAAATTCAGCGGTTCCCCATCTCAGCCCACAAAGCAGGTACAACAACTTTTCTTGTGCCTTTCAGCTGCCTACCAAGGTAGTGTAAATCTACCAAAAGAATTCGTTCCTGGCACCTTCCCCGGTGGAGTTGTGCATGGGGTGTCTGTGGAACATTTTGTCACCGGCCGAGTCCAAAATTCAGCGTTTCCCCATCTCAGCCCAGAAAGCAGGTAGAACAACTTTTGTGGTGTCTTTCAGATGCCTACCGGAGCAATGTAAAAACTACCAGGAGAACTCCTGTCTGGCACCTTCCGTGGTGGAGTTGTGCATGGGGTGTGTTTGGAACATTTTGTCACCAGCCGAGTCCAAAATTCAGCTGTTCCCCATCTCAGCCCAGAAAGCAGGTAGAACAACTTTTGTGGTGTCTTTCAGATGCCTACCAAGGTAGTGTAAAAACTACCAGGAGAACTCCTGTCTGGCACCTTCCCCGGTGGAGTTGTGCATGGGGTGTGTTTGGAACATTTTGTCACCAGCCGAGTCCAAAATTCAGCTGTTCCCCATCTCAGCCCAGAAAGCAGGTAGAACAACTTTTGTGGTGTCTTTCAGATGCCTACCAAGGTAGTGTAAAAACTACCAGGAGAACTCCTGTCTGGCACCTTCCCCGGTGGAGTTGTGCATGGGGTGTGTTTGGAACATTTTGTCACCGGCCGAGTCCAAAATTCAGCGATTCCCCATCTCAGCCCAGAAAGCAGGTAGAACAACTTTTGTGGTGTCTTTCAGATGCCTACAAAGGCAGTGTAAAAACTACCAGGAGAACTCCTGTCTGGCACCTTCCCCGGTGGAGTTGTGCATGGGGTGTGTTTGGAACATTTTGTCACCAGCCGAGTCCAAAATTCAGCGGTTCCCCATCTCAGCCCAGAAAGCAGGTAGAACAACTTTTGTGGTGTCTTTCAGATGCCTACCGGAGCAATGTAAAAACTACCAGGAGAACTCCTGTCTGGCACCTTCCCCGGTGGAGTTGTGCAGGGGGTGTGTTTGGAACATTTTGTCACCAGCCGAGTCCAAAATTCAGCGGTTCCCTATCTCAGCCCAGAAAGCAGGTAGAAAAAGTTTTGTGGTGTCTTTCAGCTGCCTACCAAGGTAGTGTAAAAACTACCAGGAGAACTCCTGTCTGGCACCTTCCCCGGTGGAGTTGTGCATGGGGTGTGTTTGGAACATTTTGTCACCGGCCGAGTCCAAAATTCAGCGGTTCCCCATCTCAGCCCAGAAAGCAGGTAGAACAACTTTTGTGGTGTCTTTCAGATGCCTACCGGAGCAATGTAAAAACTACCAGGAGAACTCCTGTCTGGCACCTTCCCCGGTGGAGTTGTGCATGGGGTGTGTTTGGAACATTTTGTCACCGGCCGAGTCCAAAATTCAGCGATTCCCCATCTCAGCCCAGAAAGCAGGTAGAACAACTTTTGTGGTGTCTTTCAGATGCCTACAAAGGCAGTGTAAAAACTACCAGGAGAACTCCTGTCTGGCACCTTCCCCGGTGGAGTTGTGCATGGGGTGTGTTTGGAACATTTTGTCACCAGCCGAGTCCAAAATTCAGCGGTTCCCCATCTCAGCCCAGAAAGCAGGTAGAACAACTTTTGTGGTGTCTTTCAGATGCCTACCGGAGCAATGTAAAAACTACCAGGAGAACTCCTGTCTGGCACCTTCCCCGGTGGAGTTGTGCAGGGGGTGTGTTTGGAACATTTTGTCACCAGCCGAGTCCAAAATTCAGCGGTTCCCTATCTCAGCCCAGAAAGCAGGTAGAAAAAGTTTTGTGGTGTCTTTCAGCTGCCTACCAAGGTAGTGTAAAAACTACCAGGAGAACTCCTGTCTGGCACCTTCCCCGGTGGAGTTGTGCATGGGGTGTGTTTGGAACATTTTGTCACCGGCCGAGTCCAAAATTCAGCGGTTCCCCATCTCAGCCCAGAAAGCAGGTAGAACAACTTTTGTGGTGTCTTTCAGATGCCTACCGGAGCAATGTAAAAACTACCAGGAGAACTCCTGTCTGGCACCTTCCCCGGTGGAGTTGTGCATGGGGTGTGTTTGGAACATTTTGTCACCGGCCGAGTCCAAAATTCAGCGGTTCCCCATCTCAGCCCAGAAAGCAGGTAGAACAACTTTTGTGGTGCCTTTCAGATGCCTACCGGAGCAATGTAAAAACTACCAGGAGAACTCCTGTCTGGCACCTTCCCCGGTGGAGTTGTGCAGGGGGTGTGTTTGGAACATTTTGTCACCAGCCGAGTCCAAAATTCAGCGGTTCCCCATCTCAGCCCACAAAGCAGGTACAACAACTTTTCTTGTGCCTTTCAGCTGCCTACCAAGGTAGTGTAAAAACTACCAAGAGAACTCCTGTCTGGCACCTTCCCCGGTGGTGTTGTGCATGGGGTGTTTTTGGAACATTTTGTCACCGGCCGAGTCCAAAATTCAGCTGTTCCCCATCTCAGCCCAGAAAGCAGGTAGAACAACTTTTGTGGTGTCTTTCAGATGCCTACCGGAGCAATGTAAAAACTACCAGGAGAACTCCTGTCTGGCACCTTCCGTGGTGGAGTTGTGCATGGGGTGTGTTTGGAACATTTTGTCACCAGCCGAGTCCAAAATTCAGCTGTTCCCCATCTCAGCCCAGAAAGCAGGTAGAACAACTTTTGTGGTGTCTTTCAGATGCCTACAAAGGCAGTGTAAAAACTACCAGGAGAACTCCTGTCTGGCACCTTCCCCGGTGGAGTTGTGCATGGGGTGTGTTTGGAACATTTTGTCACCGGCCGAGTCCAAAATTCAGCTGTTCCCCATCTCAGCCCAGAAAGCAGGTAGAACAACTTTTGTGGTGTCTTTCAGATGCCTACCGGAGCAATGTAAAAACTACCAGGAGAACTCCTGTCTGGCACCTTCCCCGGTGGAGTTGTGCAGGGGGTGTGTTTGGAACATTTTGTCACCGGCCGAGTCCAAAATTCAGCGGTTCCCCATCTCAGCCCAGAAAGCAGGTAGAACAACTTTTGTGGTGCCTTTCAGCTGCCTACCGGAGCAATGTAAAAACTACCAGGAGAACTCCTGTCTGGCACCTTCCCCGGTGGAGTTGTGCAGGGGGTGTGTTTGGAACATTTTGTCACCAGCCGAGTCCAAAATTCAGCGGTTCCCCATCTCAGCCCACAAAGCAGGTACAACAACTTTTCTTGTGCCTTTCAGCTGCCTACCAAGGTAGTGTAAAAACTACCAGGAGAACTCCTGTCTGGCACCTTCCCCGGTGGAGTTGTGCATGGGGTGTGTTTGGAACATTTTGTCACCAGCCGACTCCAAAATTCAGCGTTTCCCCATCTCAGCCCAGAAAGCAGGTAGAACAACTTTTGTGGTGTCTTTCAGATGCCTACCGGAGCAATGTAAAAACTACCAGGAGAACTCCTGTCTGGCACCTTCCCCGGTGGAGTTGTGCATGGGGTGTGTTTGGAACATTTTGTCACCGGCCGAGTCCAAAATTCAGCGGTTCCCCATCTCAGCCCAGAAAGCAGGTAGAACAACTTTTGTGGTGCCTTTCAGCTGCCTACCGGAGCAATGTAAAAACTACCAGGAGAACTCCTGTCTGGCACCTTCCCCGGTGGAGTTGTGCATGGGGTGTGTTTGGAACATTTTGTCACCAGCCGAGTCCAAAATTCAGCGGTTCCCCATCTCAGCCCACAAAGCAGGTACAACAACTTTTCTTGTGCCTTTCAGATGCCTACCAAGGTAGTGTAAATCTACCAAAAGAATTCGTTCCTGGCACCTTCCCCGGTGGAGTTGTGCATGGGGTGTCTGTGGAACATTTTGTCACCGGCCGAGTCCAAAATTCAGCGGTTCCCCATCTCAGCCCACAAAGCAGGTAGAACAACTTTTGTGGTGTCTTTCAGATGCCTACCAAGGTAGTGTAAAAACTACCAGGAGAACTCCTGTCTGGCACCTTCCCCGGTGGAGTTGTGCATGGGGTGTGTTTGGAACATTTTGTCACCAGCCGACTCCAAAATTCAGCGTTTCCCCATCTCAGCCCAGAAAGCAGGTAGAACAACTTTTGTGGTGTCTTTCAGATGCCTACCAAGGTAGTGTAAAAACTACCAGGAGAACTCCTTTCTGGCACCTTCCCCGGTGGAGTTGTGCATGGGGTGTGTTTGGAACATTTTGTCACCGGCCGAGTCCAAAATTCAGCGATTCCCCATCTCAGCCCAGAAAGCAGGTAGAACAACTTTTGTGGTGTCTTTCAGATGCCTACCGGAGCAATGTAAAAACTACCAGGAGAACTCCTGTCTGGCACCTTCCGTGGTGGAGTTGTGCATGGGGTGTGTTTGGAACATTTTGTCACCAGCCGAGTCCAAAATTCAGCTGTTCCCCATCTCAGCCCAGAAAGCAGGTAGAACAACTTTTGTGGTGTCTTTCAGATGCCTACCAAGGTAGTGTAAAAACTACCAGGAGAACTCCTGTCTGGCACCTTCCCCGGTGGAGTTGTGCATGGGGTGTGTTTGGAACATTTTGTCACCAGCCGACTCCAAAATTCAGCGTTTCCCCATCTCAGCCCAGAAAGCAGGTAGAACAACTTTTGTGGTGTCTTTCAGATGCCTACCGGAGCAATGTAAAAACTACCAGGAGAACTCCTGTCTGGCACCTTCCCCGGTGGAGTTGTGCATGGGGTGTGTTTGGAACATTTTGTCACCGGCCGAGTCCAAAATTCAGCGGTTCCCCATCTCAGCCCAGAAAGCAGGTAGAACAACTTTTGTGGTGCCTTTCAGCTGCCTACCGGAGCAATGTAAAAACTACCAGGAGAACTCCTGTCTGGCACCTTCCCCGGTGGAGTTGTGCATGGGGTGTGTTTGGAACATTTTTTCACCAGCCGAGTCCAAAATTCAGCGGTTCCCCATCTCAGCCCACAAAGCAGGTACAACAACTTTTCTTGTGCCTTTCAGATGCCTACCAAGGTAGTGTAAATCTACCAAAAGAATTCGTTCCTGGCACCTTCCCCGGTGGAGTTGTGCAGGGGGTGTGTTTGGAACATTTTGTCACCGGCCGAGTCCAAAATTCAGCGGTTCCCCATCTCAGCCCACAAAGCAGGTAGAACAACTTTTGTGGTGTCTTTCAGATGCCTACCGGAGCAATGTAAAAACTACCAGGAGAACTCCTGTCTGGCACCTTCCCCGGTGGAGTTGTGCATGGGGTGTGTTTGGAACATTTTGTCACCAGCCGAGTCCAAAATTCAGCTGTTCCCCATCTCAGCCCAGAAAGCAGGTAGAACAACTTTTGTGGTGTCTTTCAGATGCCTACCAAGGTAGTGTAAAAACTACCAGGAGAACTCCTGTCTGGCACCTTCCCCGGTGGAGTTGTGCATGGGGTGTGTTTGGAACATTTTGTCACCAGCCGAGTCCAAAATTCAGCGATTCCCCATCTCAGCCCAGAAAGCAGGTAGAACAACTTTTGTGGTGTCTTTCAGATGCCTACAAAGGCAGTGTAAAAACTACCAGGAGAACTCCTGTCTGGCACCTTCCCCGGTGGAGTTGTGCATGGGGTGTGTTTGGAACATTTTGTCACCAGCCGAGTCCAAAATTCAGCGGTTCCCCATCTCAGCCCAGAAAGCAGGTAGAACAACTTTTGTGGTGTCTTTCAGATGCCTACCGGAGCAATGTAAAAACTACCAGGAGAACTCCTGTCTGGCACCTTCCCCGGTGGAGTTGTGCATGGGGTGTGTTTGGAACATTTTGTCACCGGCCGAGTCCAAAATTCAGCGATTCCCCATCTCAGCCCAGAAAGCAGGTAGAACAACTTTTGTGGTGTCTTTCAGATGCCTACAAAGGCAGTGTAAAAACTACCAGGAGAACTCCTGTCTGGCACCTTCCCCGGTGTAGTTGTGCATGGGGTGTGTTTGGAACATTTTGTCACCAGCCGAGTCCAAAATTCAGCGGTTCCCCATCTCAGCCCAGAAAGCAGGTAGAACAACTTTTGTGGTGTCTTTCAGATGCCTACCGGAGCAATGTAAAAACTACCAGGAGAACTCCTGTCTGGCACCTTCCCCGGTGGAGTTGTGCAGGGGGTGTGTTTGGAACATTTTGTCACCAGCCGACTCCAAAATTCAGCGGTTCCCCATCTCAGCCCACAAAGCAGGTACAACAACTTTTCTTGTGCCTTTCAGCTGCCTACCAAGGTAGTGTAAATCTACCAAAAGAATTCGTTCCTGGCACCTTCCCCGGTGGAGTTGTGCATGGGGTGTCTGTGGAACATTTTGTCACCGGCCGAGTCCAAAATTCAGCGTTTCCCCATCTCAGCCCAGAAAGCAGGTAGAACAACTTTTGTGGTGTCTTTCAGATGCCTACCGGAGCAATGTAAAAACTACCAGGAGAACTCCTGTCTGGCACCTTCCGTGGTGGAGTTGTGCATGGGGTGTGTTTGGAACATTTTGTCACCAGCCGAGTCCAAAATTCAGCTGTTCCCCATCTCAGCCCAGAAAGCAGGTAGAACAACTTTTGTGGTGTCTTTCAGATGCCTACCAAGGTAGTGTAAAAACTACCAGGAGAACTCCTGTCTGGCACCTTCCCCGGTGGAGTTGTGCATGGGGTGTGTTTGGAACATTTTGTCACCAGCCGAGTCCAAAATTCAGCTGTTCCCCATCTCAGCCCAGAAAGCAGGTAGAACAACTTTTGTGGTGTCTTTCAGATGCCTACCAAGGTAGTGTAAAAACTACCAGGAGAACTCCTGTCTGGCACCTTCCCCGGTGGAGTTGTGCATGGGGTGTGTTTGGAACATTTTGTCACCGGCCGAGTCCAAAATTCAGCGATTCCCCATCTCAGCCCAGAAAGCAGGTAGAACAACTTTTGTGGTGTCTTTCAGATGCCTACCAAGGTAGTGTAAAAACTACCAGGAGAACTCCTGTCTGGCACCTTCCCCGGTGGAGTTGTGCATGGGGTGTGTTTGGAACATTTTGTCAACGGCCGAGTCCAAAATTCAGCGGTTCCCCATCTCAGCCCAGAAAGCAGGTAGAACAACTTTTGTGGTGTCTTTCAGATGCCTACCGGAGCAATGTAAAAACTACCAGGAGAACTCCTGTCTGGCACCTTCCCCGGTGGAGTTGTGCATGGGGTGTGTTTGGAACATTTTGTCACCGGCCGAGTCCAAAATTCAGCGATTCCCCATCTCAGCCCAGAAAGCAGGTAGAACAACTTTTGTGGTGTCTTTCAGATGCCTACAAAGGCAGTGTAAAAACTACCAGGAGAACTCCTGTCTGGCACCTTCCCCGGTGGAGTTGTGCATGGGGTGTGTTTGGAACATTTTGTCACCAGCCGAGTCCAAAATTCAGCGGTTCCCCATCTCAGCCCAGAAAGCAGGTAGAACAACTTTTGTGGTGTCTTTCAGATGCCTACCGGAGCAATGTAAAAACTACCAGGAGAACTCCTGTCTGGCACCTTCCCCGGTGGAGTTGTGCAGGGGGTGTGTTTGGAACATTTTGTCAACGGCCGAGTCCAAAATTCAGCGGTTCCCCATCTCAGCCCAGAAAGCAGGTAGAACAACTTTTGTGGTGCCTTTCAGCTGCCTACCGGAGCAATGTAAAAACTACCAGGAGAACTCCTGTCTGGCACCTTCCCCGGTGGAGTTGTGCATGGGGTGTGTTTGGAACATTTTGTCACCAGCCGAGTCCAAAATTCAGCGGTTCCCCATCTCAGCCCACAAAGCAGGTACAACAACTTTTCTTGTGCCTTTCAGATGCCTACCAAGGTAGTGTAAATCTACCAAAAGAATTCGTTCCTGGCACCTTCCCCGGTGGAGTTGTGCATGGGGTGTCTGTGGAACATTTTGTCACCGGCCGAGTCCAAAATTCAGCGGTTCCCCATCTCAGCCCACAAAGCAGGTAGAACAACTTTTGTGGTGTCTTTCAGATGCCTACCAAGGTAGTGTAAAAACTACCAGGAGAACTCCTGTCTGGCACCTTCCCCGGTGGAGTTGTGCATGGGGTGTGTTTGGAACATTTTGTCACCAGCCGACTCCAAAATTCAGCGTTTCCCCATCTCAGCCCAGAAAGCAGGTAGAACAACTTTTGTGGTGTCTTTCAGATGCCTACCAAGGTAGTGTAAAAACTACCAGGAGAACTCCTTTCTGGCACCTTCCCCGGTGGAGTTGTGCATGGGGTGTGTTTGGAACATTTTGTCACCGGCCGAGTCCAAAATTCAGCGATTCCCCATCTCAGCCCAGAAAGCAGGTAGAACAACTTTTGTGGTGTCTTTCAGATGCCTACCGGAGCAATGTAAAAACTACCAGGAGAACTCCTGTCTGGCACCTTCCGTGGTGGAGTTGTGCATGGGGTGTGTTTGGAACATTTTGTCACCAGCCGAGTCCAAAATTCAGCTGTTCCCCATCTCAGCCCAGAAAGCAGGTAGAACAACTTTTGTGGTGTCTTTCAGATGCCTACCAAGGTAGTGTAAAAACTACCAGGAGAACTCCTGTCTGGCACCTTCCCCGGTGGAGTTGTGCATGGGGTGTGTTTGGAACATTTTGTCACCAGCCGACTCCAAAATTCAGCGTTTCCCCATCTCAGCCCAGAAAGCAGGTAGAACAACTTTTGTGGTGTCTTTCAGATGCCTACCGGAGCAATGTAAAAACTACCAGGAGAACTCCTGTCTGGCACCTTCCCCGGTGGAGTTGTGCATGGGGTGTGTTTGGAACATTTTGTCACCGGCCGAGTCCAAAATTCAGCGGTTCCCCATCTCAGCCCAGAAAGCAGGTAGAACAACTTTTGTGGTGCCTTTCAGCTGCCTACCGGAGCAATGTAAAAACTACCAGGAGAACTCCTGTCTGGCACCTTCCCCGGTGGAGTTGTGCATGGGGTGTGTTTGGAACATTTTTTCACCAGCCGAGTCCAAAATTCAGCGGTTCCCCATCTCAGCCCACAAAGCAGGTACAACAACTTTTCTTGTGCCTTTCAGATGCCTACCAAGGTAGTGTAAATCTACCAAAAGAATTCGTTCCTGGCACCTTCCCCGGTGGAGTTGTGCAGGGGGTGTGTTTGGAACATTTTGTCACCGGCCGAGTCCAAAATTCAGCGGTTCCCCATCTCAGCCCACAAAGCAGGTAGAACAACTTTTGTGGTGTCTTTCAGATGCCTACCGGAGCAATGTAAAAACTACCAGGAGAACTCCTGTCTGGCACCTTCCCCGGTGGAGTTGTGCATGGGGTGTGTTTGGAACATTTTGTCACCAGCCGAGTCCAAAATTCAGCTGTTCCCCATCTCAGCCCAGAAAGCAGGTAGAACAACTTTTGTGGTGTCTTTCAGATGCCTACCAAGGTAGTGTAAAAACTACCAGGAGAACTCCTGTCTGGCACCTTCCCCGGTGGAGTTGTGCATGGGGTGTGTTTGGAACATTTTGTCACCAGCCGAGTCCAAAATTCAGCGATTCCCCATCTCAGCCCAGAAAGCAGGTAGAACAACTTTTGTGGTGTCTTTCAGATGCCTACAAAGGCAGTGTAAAAACTACCAGGAGAACTCCTGTCTGGCACCTTCCCCGGTGGAGTTGTGCATGGGGTGTGTTTGGAACATTTTGTCACCAGCCGAGTCCAAAATTCAGCGGTTCCCCATCTCAGCCCAGAAAGCAGGTAGAACAACTTTTGTGGTGTCTTTCAGATGCCTACCGGAGCAATGTAAAAACTACCAGGAGAACTCCTGTCTGGCACCTTCCCCGGTGGAGTTGTGCATGGGGTGTGTTTGGAACATTTTGTCACCGGCCGAGTCCAAAATTCAGCTGTTCCCCATCTCAGCCCAGAAAGCAGGTAGAACAACTTTTGTGGTGTCTTTCAGATGCCTACCGGAGCAATGTAAAAACTACCAGGAGAACTCCTGTCTGGCACCTTCCCCGGTGGAGTTGTGCAGGGGGTGTGTTTGGAACATTTTGTCACCGGCCGAGTCCAAAATTCAGCGGTTCCCCATCTCAGCCCAGAAAGCAGGTAGAACAACTTTTGTGGTGCCTTTCAGCTGCCTACCGGAGCAATGTAAAAACTACCAGGAGAACTCCTGTCTGGCACCTTCCCCGGTGGAGTTGTGCAGGGGGTGTGTTTGGAACATTTTGTCACCAGCCGAGTCCAAAATTCAGCGGTTCCCCATCTCAGCCCACAAAGCAGGTACAACAACTTTTCTTGTGCCTTTCAGCTGCCTACCAAGGTAGTGTAAAAACTACCAGGAGAACTCCTGTCTGGCACCTTCCCCGGTGGAGTTGTGCATGGGGTGTGTTTGGAACATTTTGTCACCAGCCGACTCCAAAATTCAGCGTTTCCCCATCTCAGCCCAGAAAGCAGGTAGAACAACTTTTGTGGTGTCTTTCAGATGCCTACCGGAGCAATGTAAAAACTACCAGGAGAACTCCTGTCTGGCACCTTCCCCGGTGGAGTTGTGCATGGGGTGTGTTTGGAACATTTTGTCACCGGCCGAGTCCAAAATTCAGCGGTTCCCCATCTCAGCCCAGAAAGCAGGTAGAACAACTTTTGTGGTGCCTTTCAGCTGCCTACCGGAGCAATGTAAAAACTACCAGGAGAACTCCTGTCTGGCACCTTCCCCGGTGGAGTTGTGCATGGGGTGTGTTTGGAACATTTTGTCACCAGCCGAGTCCAAAATTCAGCGGTTCCCCATCTCAGCCCACAAAGCAGGTACAACAACTTTTCTTGTGCCTTTCAGATGCCTACCAAGGTAGTGTAAATCTACCAAAAGAATTCGTTCCTGGCACCTTCCCCGGTGGAGTTGTGCATGGGGTGTCTGTGGAACATTTTGTCACCGGCCGAGTCCAAAATTCAGCGGTTCCCCATCTCAGCCCACAAAGCAGGTAGAACAACTTTTGTGGTGTCTTTCAGATGCCTACCAAGGTAGTGTAAAAACTACCAGGAGAACTCCTGTCTGGCACCTTCCCCGGTGGAGTTGTGCATGGGGTGTGTTTGGAACATTTTGTCACCAGCCGACTCCAAAATTCAGCGTTTCCCCATCTCAGCCCAGAAAGCAGGTAGAACAACTTTTGTGGTGTCTTTCAGATGCCTACCAAGGTAGTGTAAAAACTACCAGGAGAACTCCTTTCTGGCACCTTCCCCGGTGGAGTTGTGCATGGGGTGTGTTTGGAACATTTTGTCACCGGCCGAGTCCAAAATTCAGCGATTCCCCATCTCAGCCCAGAAAGCAGGTAGAACAACTTTTGTGGTGTCTTTCAGATGCCTACCGGAGCAATGTAAAAACTACCAGGAGAACTCCTGTCTGGCACCTTCCGTGGTGGAGTTGTGCATGGGGTGTGTTTGGAACATTTTGTCACCAGCCGAGTCCAAAATTCAGCTGTTCCCCATCTCAGCCCAGAAAGCAGGTAGAACAACTTTTGTGGTGTCTTTCAGATGCCTACCAAGGTAGTGTAAAAACTACCAGGAGAACTCCTGTCTGGCACCTTCCCCGGTGGAGTTGTGCATGGGGTGTGTTTGGAACATTTTGTCACCAGCCGACTCCAAAATTCAGCGTTTCCCCATCTCAGCCCAGAAAGCAGGTAGAACAACTTTTGTGGTGTCTTTCAGATGCCTACCGGAGCAATGTAAAAACTACCAGGAGAACTCCTGTCTGGCACCTTCCCCGGTGGAGTTGTGCATGGGGTGTGTTTGGAACATTTTGTCACCGGCCGAGTCCAAAATTCAGCGGTTCCCCATCTCAGCCCAGAAAGCAGGTAGAACAACTTTTGTGGTGCCTTTCAGCTGCCTACCGGAGCAATGTAAAAACTACCAGGAGAACTCCTGTCTGGCACCTTCCCCGGTGGAGTTGTGCATGGGGTGTGTTTGGAACATTTTTTCACCAGCCGAGTCCAAAATTCAGCGGTTCCCCATCTCAGCCCACAAAGCAGGTACAACAACTTTTCTTGTGCCTTTCAGATGCCTACCAAGGTAGTGTAAATCTACCAAAAGAATTCGTTCCTGGCACCTTCCCCGGTGGAGTTGTGCAGGGGGTGTGTTTGGAACATTTTGTCACCGGCCGAGTCCAAAATTCAGCGGTTCCCCATCTCAGCCCACAAAGCAGGTAGAACAACTTTTGTGGTGTCTTTCAGATGCCTACCGGAGCAATGTAAAAACTACCAGGAGAACTCCTGTCTGGCACCTTCCCCGGTGGAGTTGTGCATGGGGTGTGTTTGGAACATTTTGTCACCAGCCGAGTCCAAAATTCAGCTGTTCCCCATCTCAGCCCAGAAAGCAGGTAGAACAACTTTTGTGGTGTCTTTCAGATGCCTACCAAGGTAGTGTAAAAACTACCAGGAGAACTCCTGTCTGGCACCTTCCCCGGTGGAGTTGTGCATGGGGTGTGTTTGGAACATTTTGTCACCAGCCGAGTCCAAAATTCAGCGATTCCCCATCTCAGCCCAGAAAGCAGGTAGAACAACTTTTGTGGTGTCTTTCAGATGCCTACAAAGGCAGTGTAAAAACTACCAGGAGAACTCCTGTCTGGCACCTTCCCCGGTGGAGTTGTGCATGGGGTGTGTTTGGAACATTTTGTCACCAGCCGAGTCCAAAATTCAGCGGTTCCCCATCTCAGCCCAGAAAGCAGGTAGAACAACTTTTGTGGTGTCTTTCAGATGCCTACCGGAGCAATGTAAAAACTACCAGGAGAACTCCTGTCTGGCACCTTCCCCGGTGGAGTTGTGCATGGGGTGTGTTTGGAACATTTTGTCACCGGCCGAGTCCAAAATTCAGCGATTCCCCATCTCAGCCCAGAAAGCAGGTAGAACAACTTTTGTGGTGTCTTTCAGATGCCTACAAAGGCAGTGTAAAAACTACCAGGAGAACTCCTGTCTGGCACCTTCCCCGGTGTAGTTGTGCATGGGGTGTGTTTGGAACATTTTGTCACCAGCCGAGTCCAAAATTCAGCGGTTCCCCATCTCAGCCCAGAAAGCAGGTAGAACAACTTTTGTGGTGTCTTTCAGATGCCTACCGGAGCAATGTAAAAACTACCAGGAGAACTCCTGTCTGGCACCTTCCCCGGTGGAGTTGTGCAGGGGGTGTGTTTGGAACATTTTGTCACCAGCCGACTCCAAAATTCAGCGGTTCCCCATCTCAGCCCACAAAGCAGGTACAACAACTTTTCTTGTGCCTTTCAGCTGCCTACCAAGGTAGTGTAAATCTACCAAAAGAATTCGTTCCTGGCACCTTCCCCGGTGGAGTTGTGCATGGGGTGTCTGTGGAACATTTTGTCACCGGCCGAGTCCAAAATTCAGCGTTTCCCCATCTCAGCCCAGAAAGCAGGTAGAACAACTTTTGTGGTGTCTTTCAGATGCCTACCGGAGCAATGTAAAAACTACCAGGAGAACTCCTGTCTGGCACCTTCCGTGGTGGAGTTGTGCATGGGGTGTGTTTGGAACATTTTGTCACCAGCCGAGTCCAAAATTCAGCTGTTCCCCATCTCAGCCCAGAAAGCAGGTAGAACAACTTTTGTGGTGTCTTTCAGATGCCTACCAAGGTAGTGTAAAAACTACCAGGAGAACTCCTGTCTGGCACCTTCCCCGGTGGAGTTGTGCATGGGGTGTGTTTGGAACATTTTGTCACCAGCCGAGTCCAAAATTCAGCTGTTCCCCATCTCAGCCCAGAAAGCAGGTAGAACAACTTTTGTGGTGTCTTTCAGATGCCTACCAAGGTAGTGTAAAAACTACCAGGAGAACTCCTGTCTGGCACCTTCCCCGGTGGAGTTGTGCATGGGGTGTGTTTGGAACATTTTGTCACCGGCCGAGTCCAAAATTCAGCGATTCCCCATCTCAGCCCAGAAAGCAGGTAGAACAACTTTTGTGGTGTCTTTCAGATGCCTACCAAGGTAGTGTAAAAACTACCAGGAGAACTCCTGTCTGGCACCTTCCCCGGTGGAGTTGTGCATGGGGTGTGTTTGGAACATTTTGTCAACGGCCGAGTCCAAAATTCAGCGGTTCCCCATCTCAGCCCAGAAAGCAGGTAGAACAACTTTTGTGGTGTCTTTCAGATGCCTACCGGAGCAATGTAAAAACTACCAGGAGAACTCCTGTCTGGCACCTTCCCCGGTGGAGTTGTGCATGGGGTGTGTTTGGAACATTTTGTCACCGGCCGAGTCCAAAATTCAGCGATTCCCCATCTCAGCCCAGAAAGCAGGTAGAACAACTTTTGTGGTGTCTTTCAGATGCCTACAAAGGCAGTGTAAAAACTACCAGGAGAACTCCTGTCTGGCACCTTCCCCGGTGGAGTTGTGCATGGGGTGTGTTTGGAACATTTTGTCACCAGCCGAGTCCAAAATTCAGCGGTTCCCCATCTCAGCCCAGAAAGCAGGTAGAACAACTTTTGTGGTGTCTTTCAGATGCCTACCGGAGCAATGTAAAAACTACCAGGAGAACTCCTGTCTGGCACCTTCCCCGGTGGAGTTGTGCAGGGGGTGTGTTTGGAACATTTTGTCAACGGCCGAGTCCAAAATTCAGCGGTTCCCCATCTCAGCCCAGAAAGCAGGTAGAACAACTTTTGTGGTGCCTTTCAGCTGCCTACCGGAGCAATGTAAAAACTACCAGGAGAACTCCTGTCTGGCACCTTCCCCGGTGGAGTTGTGCATGGGGTGTGTTTGGAACATTTTGTCACCAGCCGAGTCCAAAATTCAGCGGTTCCCCATCTCAGCCCACAAAGCAGGTACAACAACTTTTCTTGTGCCTTTCAGATGCCTACCAAGGTAGTGTAAATCTACCAAAAGAATTCGTTCCTGGCACCTTCCCCGGTGGAGTTGTGCATGGGGTGTCTGTGGAACATTTTGTCACCGGCCGAGTCCAAAATTCAGCGGTTCCCCATCTCAGCCCACAAAGCAGGTAGAACAACTTTTGTGGTGTCTTTCAGATGCCTACCAAGGTAGTGTAAAAACTACCAGGAGAACTCCTGTCTGGCACCTTCCCCGGTGGAGTTGTGCATGGGGTGTGTTTGGAACATTTTGTCACCAGCCGACTCCAAAATTCAGCGTTTCCCCATCTCAGCCCAGAAAGCAGGTAGAACAACTTTTGTGGTGTCTTTCAGATGCCTACCAAGGTAGTGTAAAAACTACCAGGAGAACTCCTTTCTGGCACCTTCCCCGGTGGAGTTGTGCATGGGGTGTGTTTGGAACATTTTGTCACCGGCCGAGTCCAAAATTCAGCGATTCCCCATCTCAGCCCAGAAAGCAGGTAGAACAACTTTTGTGGTGTCTTTCAGATGCCTACCGGAGCAATGTAAAAACTACCAGGAGAACTCCTGTCTGGCACCTTCCGTGGTGGAGTTGTGCATGGGGTGTGTTTGGAACATTTTGTCACCAGCCGAGTCCAAAATTCAGCTGTTCCCCATCTCAGCCCAGAAAGCAGGTAGAACAACTTTTGTGGTGTCTTTCAGATGCCTACCAAGGTAGTGTAAAAACTACCAGGAGAACTCCTGTCTGGCACCTTCCCCGGTGGAGTTGTGCATGGGGTGTGTTTGGAACATTTTGTCACCAGCCGACTCCAAAATTCAGCGTTTCCCCATCTCAGCCCAGAAAGCAGGTAGAACAACTTTTGTGGTGTCTTTCAGATGCCTACCGGAGCAATGTAAAAACTACCAGGAGAACTCCTGTCTGGCACCTTCCCCGGTGGAGTTGTGCATGGGGTGTGTTTGGAACATTTTGTCACCGGCCGAGTCCAAAATTCAGCGGTTCCCCATCTCAGCCCAGAAAGCAGGTAGAACAACTTTTGTGGTGCCTTTCAGCTGCCTACCGGAGCAATGTAAAAACTACCAGGAGAACTCCTGTCTGGCACCTTCCCCGGTGGAGTTGTGCATGGGGTGTGTTTGGAACATTTTTTCACCAGCCGAGTCCAAAATTCAGCGGTTCCCCATCTCAGCCCACAAAGCAGGTACAACAACTTTTCTTGTGCCTTTCAGATGCCTACCAAGGTAGTGTAAATCTACCAAAAGAATTCGTTCCTGGCACCTTCCCCGGTGGAGTTGTGCAGGGGGTGTGTTTGGAACATTTTGTCACCGGCCGAGTCCAAAATTCAGCGGTTCCCCATCTCAGCCCACAAAGCAGGTAGAACAACTTTTGTGGTGTCTTTCAGATGCCTACCGGAGCAATGTAAAAACTACCAGGAGAACTCCTGTCTGGCACCTTCCCCGGTGGAGTTGTGCATGGGGTGTGTTTGGAACATTTTGTCACCAGCCGAGTCCAAAATTCAGCTGTTCCCCATCTCAGCCCAGAAAGCAGGTAGAACAACTTTTGTGGTGTCTTTCAGATGCCTACCAAGGTAGTGTAAAAACTACCAGGAGAACTCCTGTCTGGCACCTTCCCCGGTGGAGTTGTGCATGGGGTGTGTTTGGAACATTTTGTCACCAGCCGAGTCCAAAATTCAGCGATTCCCCATCTCAGCCCAGAAAGCAGGTAGAACAACTTTTGTGGTGTCTTTCAGATGCCTACAAAGGCAGTGTAAAAACTACCAGGAGAACTCCTGTCTGGCACCTTCCCCGGTGGAGTTGTGCATGGGGTGTGTTTGGAACATTTTGTCACCAGCCGAGTCCAAAATTCAGCGGTTCCCCATCTCAGCCCAGAAAGCAGGTAGAACAACTTTTGTGGTGTCTTTCAGATGCCTACCGGAGCAATGTAAAAACTACCAGGAGAACTCCTGTCTGGCACCTTCCCCGGTGGAGTTGTGCATGGGGTGTGTTTGGAACATTTTGTCACCGGCCGAGTCCAAAATTCAGCGATTCCCCATCTCAGCCCAGAAAGCAGGTAGAACAACTTTTGTGGTGTCTTTCAGATGCCTACAAAGGCAGTGTAAAAACTACCAGGAGAACTCCTGTCTGGCACCTTCCCCGGTGTAGTTGTGCATGGGGTGTGTTTGGAACATTTTGTCACCAGCCGAGTCCAAAATTCAGCGGTTCCCCATCTCAGCCCAGAAAGCAGGTAGAACAACTTTTGTGGTGTCTTTCAGATGCCTACCGGAGCAATGTAAAAACTACCAGGAGAACTCCTGTCTGGCACCTTCCCCGGTGGAGTTGTGCAGGGGGTGTGTTTGGAACATTTTGTCACCAGCCGACTCCAAAATTCAGCGGTTCCCCATCTCAGCCCACAAAGCAGGTACAACAACTTTTCTTGTGCCTTTCAGCTGCCTACCAAGGTAGTGTAAATCTACCAAAAGAATTCGTTCCTGGCACCTTCCCCGGTGGAGTTGTGCATGGGGTGTCTGTGGAACATTTTGTCACCGGCCGAGTCCAAAATTCAGCGTTTCCCCATCTCAGCCCAGAAAGCAGGTAGAACAACTTTTGTGGTGTCTTTCAGATGCCTACCGGAGCAATGTAAAAACTACCAGGAGAACTCCTGTCTGGCACCTTCCGTGGTGGAGTTGTGCATGGGGTGTGTTTGGAACATTTTGTCACCAGCCGAGTCCAAAATTCAGCTGTTCCCCATCTCAGCCCAGAAAGCAGGTAGAACAACTTTTGTGGTGTCTTTCAGATGCCTACCAAGGTAGTGTAAAAACTACCAGGAGAACTCCTGTCTGGCACCTTCCCCGGTGGAGTTGTGCATGGGGTGTGTTTGGAACATTTTGTCACCAGCCGAGTCCAAAATTCAGCTGTTCCCCATCTCAGCCCAGAAAGCAGGTAGAACAACTTTTGTGGTGTCTTTCAGATGCCTACCAAGGTAGTGTAAAAACTACCAGGAGAACTCCTGTCTGGCACCTTCCCCGGTGGAGTTGTGCATGGGGTGTGTTTGGAACATTTTGTCACCGGCCGAGTCCAAAATTCAGCGATTCCCCATCTCAGCCCAGAAAGCAGGTAGAACAACTTTTGTGGTGTCTTTCAGATGCCTACCAAGGTAGTGTAAAAACTACCAGGAGAACTCCTGTCTGGCACCTTCCCCGGTGGAGTTGTGCATGGGGTGTGTTTGGAACATTTTGTCAACGGCCGAGTCCAAAATTCAGCGGTTCCCCATCTCAGCCCAGAAAGCAGGTAGAACAACTTTTGTGGTGTCTTTCAGATGCCTACCGGAGCAATGTAAAAACTACCAGGAGAACTCCTGTCTGGCACCTTCCCCGGTGGAGTTGTGCATGGGGTGTGTTTGGAACATTTTGTCACCGGCCGAGTCCAAAATTCAGCGATTCCCCATCTCAGCCCAGAAAGCAGGTAGAACAACTTTTGTGGTGTCTTTCAGATGCCTACAAAGGCAGTGTAAAAACTACCAGGAGAACTCCTGTCTGGCACCTTCCCCGGTGGAGTTGTGCATGGGGTGTGTTTGGAACATTTTGTCACCAGCCGAGTCCAAAATTCAGCGGTTCCCCATCTCAGCCCAGAAAGCAGGTAGAACAACTTTTGTGGTGTCTTTCAGATGCCTACCGGAGCAATGTAAAAACTACCAGGAGAACTCCTGTCTGGCACCTTCCCCGGTGGAGTTGTGCAGGGGGTGTGTTTGGAACATTTTGTCACCAGCCGAGTCCAAAATTCAGCGGTTCCCTATCTCAGCCCAGAAAGCAGGTAGAAAAAGTTTTGTGGTGTCTTTCAGCTGCCTACCAAGGTAGTGTAAAAACTACCAGGAGAACTCCTGTCTGGCACCTTCCCCGGTGGAGTTGTGCATGGGGTGTGTTTGGAACATTTTGTCACCGGCCGAGTCCAAAATTCAGCGGTTCCCCATCTCAGCCCAGAAAGCAGGTAGAACAACTTTTGTGGTGTCTTTCAGATGCCTACCGGAGCAATGTAAAAACTACCAGGAGAACTCCTGTCTGGCACCTTCCCCGGTGGAGTTGTGCAGGGGGTGTGTTTGGAACATTTTGTCACCGGCCGAGTCCAAAATTCAGCGGTTCCCCATCTCAGCCCAGAAAGCAGGTAGAACAACTTTTGTGGTGCCTTTCAGATGCCTACCGGAGCAATGTAAAAACTACCAGGAGAACTCCTGTCTGGCACCTTCCCCGGTGGAGTTGTGCAGGGGGTGTGTTTGGAACATTTTGTCACCAGCCGAGTCCAAAATTCAGCGGTTCCCCATCTCAGCCCACAAAGCAGGTACAACAACTTTTCTTGTGCCTTTCAGCTGCCTACCAAGGTAGTGTAAAAACTACCAAGAGAACTCCTGTCTGGCACCTTCCCCGGTGGTGTTGTGCATGGGGTGTTTTTGGAACATTTTGTCACCGGCCGAGTCCAAAATTCAGCTGTTCCCCATCTCAGCCCAGAAAGCAGGTAGAACAACTTTTGTGGTGTCTTTCAGATGCCTACCGGAGCAATGTAAAAACTACCAGGAGAACTCCTGTCTGGCACCTTCCGTGGTGGAGTTGTGCATGGGGTGTGTTTGGAACATTTTGTCACCAGCCGAGTCCAAAATTCAGCTGTTCCCCATCTCAGCCCAGAAAGCAGGTAGAACAACTTTTGTGGTGTCTTTCAGATGCCTACAAAGGCAGTGTAAAAACTACCAGGAGAACTCCTGTCTGGCACCTTCCCCGGTGGAGTTGTGCATGGGGTGTGTTTGGAACATTTTGTCACCGGCCGAGTCCAAAATTCAGCTGTTCCCCATCTCAGCCCAGAAAGCAGGTAGAACAACTTTTGTGGTGTCTTTCAGATGCCTACCGGAGCAATGTAAAAACTACCAGGAGAACTCCTGTCTGGCACCTTCCCCGGTGGAGTTGTGCAGGGGGTGTGTTTGGAACATTTTGTCACCGGCCGAGTCCAAAATTCAGCGGTTCCCCATCTCAGCCCAGAAAGCAGGTAGAACAACTTTTGTGGTGCCTTTCAGCTGCCTACCGGAGCAATGTAAAAACTACCAGGAGAACTCCTGTCTGGCACCTTCCCCGGTGGAGTTGTGCAGGGGGTGTGTTTGGAACATTTTGTCACCAGCCGAGTCCAAAATTCAGCGGTTCCCCATCTCAGCCCACAAAGCAGGTACAACAACTTTTCTTGTGCCTTTCAGCTGCCTACCAAGGTAGTGTAAAAACTACCAGGAGAACTCCTGTCTGGCACCTTCCCCGGTGGAGTTGTGCATGGGGTGTGTTTGGAACATTTTGTCACCAGCCGACTCCAAAATTCAGCGTTTCCCCATCTCAGCCCAGAAAGCAGGTAGAACAACTTTTGTGGTGTCTTTCAGATGCCTACCGGAGCAATGTAAAAACTACCAGGAGAACTCCTGTCTGGCACCTTCCCCGGTGGAGTTGTGCATGGGGTGTGTTTGGAACATTTTGTCACCGGCCGAGTCCAAAATTCAGCGGTTCCCCATCTCAGCCCAGAAAGCAGGTAGAACAACTTTTGTGGTGCCTTTCAGCTGCCTACCGGAGCAATGTAAAAACTACCAGGAGAACTCCTGTCTGGCACCTTCCCCGGTGGAGTTGTGCATGGGGTGTGTTTGGAACATTTTGTCACCAGCCGAGTCCAAAATTCAGCGGTTCCCCATCTCAGCCCACAAAGCAGGTACAACAACTTTTCTTGTGCCTTTCAGATGCCTACCAAGGTAGTGTAAATCTACCAAAAGAATTCGTTCCTGGCACCTTCCCCGGTGGAGTTGTGCATGGGGTGTCTGTGGAACATTTTGTCACCGGCCGAGTCCAAAATTCAGCGGTTCCCCATCTCAGCCCACAAAGCAGGTAGAACAACTTTTGTGGTGTCTTTCAGATGCCTACCAAGGTAGTGTAAAAACTACCAGGAGAACTCCTGTCTGGCACCTTCCCCGGTGGAGTTGTGCATGGGGTGTGTTTGGAACATTTTGTCACCAGCCGACTCCAAAATTCAGCGTTTCCCCATCTCAGCCCAGAAAGCAGGTAGAACAACTTTTGTGGTGTCTTTCAGATGCCTACCAAGGTAGTGTAAAAACTACCAGGAGAACTCCTTTCTGGCACCTTCCCCGGTGGAGTTGTGCATGGGGTGTGTTTGGAACATTTTGTCACCGGCCGAGTCCAAAATTCAGCGATTCCCCATCTCAGCCCAGAAAGCAGGTAGAACAACTTTTGTGGTGTCTTTCAGATGCCTACCGGAGCAATGTAAAAACTACCAGGAGAACTCCTGTCTGGCACCTTCCGTGGTGGAGTTGTGCATGGGGTGTGTTTGGAACATTTTGTCACCAGCCGAGTCCAAAATTCAGCTGTTCCCCATCTCAGCCCAGAAAGCAGGTAGAACAACTTTTGTGGTGTCTTTCAGATGCCTACCAAGGTAGTGTAAAAACTACCAGGAGAACTCCTGTCTGGCACCTTCCCCGGTGGAGTTGTGCATGGGGTGTGTTTGGAACATTTTGTCACCAGCCGACTCCAAAATTCAGCGTTTCCCCATCTCAGCCCAGAAAGCAGGTAGAACAACTTTTGTGGTGTCTTTCAGATGCCTACCAAGGTAGTGTAAAAACTACCAGGAGAACTCCTGTCTGGCACCTTCCCCGGTGGAGTTGTGCATGGGGTGTGTTTGGAACATTTTGTCTCCAGCCGACTCCAAAATTCAGCGTTTCCCCATCTCAGCCCAGAAAGCAGGTAGAACAACTTTTGTGGTGTCTTTCAGATGCCTACCGGAGCAATGTAAAAACTACCAGGAGAACTCCTGTCTGGCACCTTCCCCGGTGGAGTTGTGCATGGGGTGTGTTTGGAACATTTTGTCACCGGCCGAGTCCAAAATTCAGCGGTTCCCCATCTCAGCCCAGAAAGCAGGTAGAACAACTTTTGTGGTGCCTTTCAGCTGCCTACCGGAGCAATGTAAAAACTACCAGGAGAACTCCTGTCTGGCACCTTCCCCGGTGGAGTTGTGCATGGGGTGTGTTTGGAACATTTTTTCACCAGCCGAGTCCAAAATTCAGCGGTTCCCCATCTCAGCCCACAAAGCAGGTACAACAACTTTTCTTGTGCCTTTCAGATGCCTACCAAGGTAGTGTAAATCTACCAAAAGAATTCGTTCCTGGCACCTTCCCCGGTGGAGTTGTGCAGGGGGTGTGTTTGGAACATTTTGTCACCGGCCGAGTCCAAAATTCAGCGGTTCCCCATCTCAGCCCACAAAGCAGGTAGAACAACTTTTGTGGTGTCTTTCAGATGCCTACCGGAGCAATGTAAAAACTACCAGGAGAACTCCTGTCTGGCACCTTCCCCGGTGGAGTTGTGCATGGGGTGTGTTTGGAACATTTTGTCACCAGCCGAGTCCAAAATTCAGCTGTTCCCCATCTCAGCCCAGAAAGCAGGTAGAACAACTTTTGTGGTGTCTTTCAGATGCCTACCAAGGTAGTGTAAAAACTACCAGGAGAACTCCTGTCTGGCACCTTCCCCGGTGGAGTTGTGCATGGGGTGTGTTTGGAACATTTTGTCACCAGCCGACTCCAAAATTCAGCGTTTCCCCATCTCAGCCCAGAAAGCAGGTAGAACAACTTTTGTGGTGTCTTTCAGATGCCTACCAAGGTAGTGTAAAAACTACCAGGAGAACTCCTGTCTGGCACCTTCCGTGGTGGAGTTGTGCATGGGGTGTGTTTGGAACATTTTGTCACCGGCCGAGTCCAAAATTCAGCGATTCCCCATCTCAGCCCAGAAAGCAGGTAGAACAACTTTTGTGGTGTCTTTCAGATGCCTACAAAGGCAGTGTAAAAACTACCAGGAGAACTCCTGTCTGGCACCTTCCCCGGTGGAGTTGTGCATGGGGTGTGTTTGGAACATTTTGTCACCGGCCGACTCCAAAATTCAGCGGTTCCCCATCTCAGCCCAGAAAGCAGGTAGAACAACTTTTGTGGTGCCTTTCAGCTGCCTACCAAGGTAGTGTAAAAACTACCAAGAGAACTCCTTTCTGGCACCTTCCCCGGTGGAGTTGTGCATGGGGTGTGTTTGGAACATTTTGTCACCAGCCGAGTCCAAAATTCAGCGGTTCCCTATCTCAGCCCAGAAAGCAGGTAGAACAACTTTTGTGGTGCCTTTCAGCTGCCTACCAAGGTAGTGTAAAAACTACCAAGAGAACTCCTGTCTGGCACCTTCCGTGGTGGAGTTGTGCATGGGGTGTGTTTGGAACATTTTGTCACCGGCCGACTCCAAAATTCAGCGGTTCCCCATCTCAGCCCAGAAAGCAGGCAGAACAACTTTTGTGGTGTCTTTCAGATGCCTACCAAGGTAGTGTAAAAACTACCAGGAGAACTCCTGTCTGGCACCTTCCCCGGTGGAGTTGTGCATGGGGTATCTGTGAAACATTTTGTCACCGGCCGACTCCAAAATTCAGCTGTTCCCCATCTCAGCCCAGAAAGCAGGTAGAACAACTTTTGTGGTGTCTTTCAGATGCCTACCGGAGCAATGTAAAAACTACCAGGAGAACTCCTGTCTGGCACCTTCCCCGGTGGAGTTGTGCAGGGGGTGTGTTTGGAACATTTTGTCACCGGCCGAGTCCAAAATTCAGCGATTCCCCATCTCAGCCCAGAAAGCAGGTAGAACAACTTTTGTGGTGTCTTTCAGATGCCTACAAAGGCAGTGTAAAAACTACCAGGAGAACTCCTGTCTGGCACCTTCCCCGGTGGAGTTGTGCAGGGGGTGTGTTTGGAACATTTTGTCACCAGCCGACTCCAAAATTCAGCGTTTCCCCATCTCAGCCCAGAAAGCAGGTAGAACAACTTTTGTGGTGTCTTTCAGATGCCTACCGGAGCAATGTAAAAACTACCAGGAGAACTCCTGTCTGGCACCTTCCCCGGTGGAGTTGTGCATGGGGTGTGTTTGGAACATTTTGTCACCGGCCGAGTCCAAAATTCAGCTGTTCCCCATCTCAGCCCAGAAAGCAGCAGGTAGAACAACTTTTGTGGTGTCTTTCAGATGCCTACCGGAGCAATGTAAAAACTACCAGGAGAACTCCTGTCTGGCACCTTCCCCGGTGGAGTTGTGCATGGGGTGTGTTTGGAACATTTTGTCACCGGCCGAGTCCAAAATTCAGCGATTCCCCATCTCAGCCCAGAAAGCAGGTAGAACAACTTTTGTGGTGTCTTTCAGATGCCTACAAAGGCAGTGTAAAAACTACCAGGAGAACTCCTGTCTGGCACCTTCCCCGGTGGAGTTGTGCATGGGGTGTGTTTGGAACATTTTGTCACCGGCCGAGTCCAAAATTCAGCGGTTCCCCATCTCAGCCCAGAAAGCAGGTAGAACAACTTTTGTGGTGCCTTTCAGCTGCCTACCGGAGCAATGTAAAAACTACCAGGAGAACTCCCTGTCTGGCACCTTCCCCGGTGGAGTTGTGCATGGGGTGTGTTTGGAACATTTTTTCACACGGCCGAGTCCAAAATTCAGCGATTCCCCATCTCAGCCCAGAAAGCAGGAAGAACAACTTTTCTTGTGCCTTTCAGATGCCTACCAAGGTAGTGTAAATCTACCAAAAGAATTCGTTCCTGGCACCTTCCCCGGTGGAGTTGTGCATGGGGTGTCTGTGGAACATTTTGTCACCGGCCGAGTCCAAAATTCAGCGGTTCCCCATCTCAGCCCACAAAGCAGGTAGAACAACTTTTGTGGTGTCTTTCAGATGCCTACCGGAGCAATGTAAAAACTACAGGAGAACTCCTGTCTGGCACCTTCCCCGGTGGAGTTGTGCATGGGGTGTGTTTGGAACATTTTGTCACCAGCCGAGTCCAAAATTCAGCTGTTCCCCATCTCAGCCCAGAAAGCAGGTAGAACAACTTTTGTGGTGTCTTTCAGATGCCTACCAAGGTAGTGTAAAAACTACCAGGAGAACTCCTGTCTGGCACCTTCCGTGGTGGAGTTGTGCATGGGGTGTGTTTGGGAACATTTTGTCACCAGCCGACTCCAAAATTCAGCGTTTCCCCATCTCAGCCCAGAAAGCAGGTAGAACAACTTTTGTGGTGTCTTTCAGATGCCTACCAAGGTAGTGTAAAAACTACCAGGAGAACTCCTGTCTGGCACCTTCCGTGGTGGAGTTGTGCATGGGGTGTGTTTGGAACATTTTGTCACCGGCCGAGTCCGAAATTCAGCGATTCCCCATCTCAGCCCAGAAAGCAGGTAGAACAACTTTTGTGGTGTCTTTCAGATGCCTACCAAGGTAGTGTAAAAACTACCAGGAGAACTCCTGTCTGGCACCTTCCCGGTGGAGTTGTGCAGGGGGTGTGTTTGGAACATTTTGTCACCGGCCGAGTCCAAAATTCAGCGGTTCCCCATCTCAGCCCAGAAAGCAGGTAGAACAACTTTTGTGGTGCCTTTCAGCTGCCTACCAAGGTAGTGTAAAAACTACCAAGAGAACTCCTTTCTGGCACCTTCCCCGGTGGAGTTGTGCATGGGGTGTGTTTGGAACATTTTGTCACCAGCCGAGTCCAAAATTCAGCGGTTCCCTATCTCAGCCCAGAAAGCAGGTAGAACAACTTTTGTGGTGCCTTTCAGATGCCTACCGGAGCAATGTAAAAACTACTAAGAGAACTCCTGTCTGGCACCTTCCCCGGTGGAGTTGTGCATGGGGGTGTGTTTGGAACATTTTGTCACCGGCCGACTCCAAAATTCAGCGGTTCCCCATCTCAGCCCAGAAAGCAGGCAGAACAACTTTTGTGGTGTCTTTCAGATGCCTACCAAGGTAGTGTAAAAACTACCAGGAGAACTCCTGTCTGGCACCTTCCCCGGTGGAGTTGTGCATGGGGTATCTGTGAAACATTTTGTCACCGGCCGACTCCAAAATTCAGCGTTTCCCCATCTCAGCCCAGAAAGCAGGTAGAACAACTTTTGTGGTGTCTTTCAGATGCCTACCGGAGCAATGTAAAAAACTACCAGGAGAACTCCTGTCTGGCACCTTCCCCGGTGGAGTTGTGCAGGGGGTGTGTTTGGAACATTTTGTCACCGGCCGAGTCCAAAATTCAGCGATTCCCCATCTCAGCCCAGAAAGCAGGTAGAACAACTTTTGTGGTGTCTTTCAGATGCCTACAAAGGCAGTGTAAAAACTACCAGGAGAACTCCTGTCTGGCACCTTCCCCGGTGGAGTTGTGCAGGGGGTGTGTTTGGAACATTTTGTCACCAGCCGAGTCCAAAATTCAGCGGTTCCCCATCTCAGCCCAGAAAGCAGGTAGAACAACTTTTGTGGTGTCTTTCAGATGCCTACCGGAGCAATGTAAAAACTACCAGGAGAACTCCTGTCTGGCACCTTCCCCGGTGGAGTTGTGCATGGGGTGTGTTTGGAACATTTTGTCACCGGCCGAGTCCAAAATTCAGCTGTTCCCCATCTCAGCCCAGAAAGCAGGTAGAACAACTTTTGTGGTGTCTTTCAGATGCCTACAAAGGCAGTGTAAAAACTACCAGGAGAACTCCTGTCTGGCACCTTCCCCGGTGGAGTTGTGCATGGGGTGTGTTTGGAACATTTTGTCACCGGCCGAGTCCAAAATTCAGCGATTCCCCATCTCAGCCCAGAAAGCAGGTAGAACAACTTTTGTGGTGTCTTTCAGATGCCTACAAAGGCAGTGTAAAAAACTACCAGGAGAACTCCTGTCTGGCACCTTCCCCGGTGGAGTTGTGCATGGGGTGTGTTTGGAACATTTTGTCACCAGCCGAGTCCAAAATTCAGCGGTTCCCCATCTCAGCCCAGAAAGCAGGTAGAACAACTTTTGTGGTGTCTTTCAGATGCCTACCGGAGCAATGCAAAAACTACCAGGAGAACTCCTGTCTGGCACCTTCCCCGGTGGAGTTGTGCAGGGGGTGTGTTTGGAACATTTTGTCACCAGCCGACTCCAAAATTCAGCGGTTCCCCATCTCAGCCCACAAAGCAGGTACAACAACTTTTCTTGTGCCTTTCAGCTGCCTACCAAGGTAGTGTAAATCTACCAAAAGAATTCGTTCCTGGCACCTTCCCCGGTGGAGTTGTGCATGGGGGTGTCTGTGGAACATTTTGTCACCGGCCGAGTCCAAAATTCAGCGGTTCCCCATCTCAGCCCACAAAGCAGGTAGAACAACTTTTGTGGTGTCTTTCAGATGCCTACCGGAGCAATGTAAAAACTACCAGGAGAACTCCTGTCTGGCACCTTCCCCGGTGGAGTTGGGCATGGGGTGTGTTTGGAACATTTTGTCACCAGCCGAGTCCAAAATTCAGCTGTTCCCCATCTCAGCCCAGAAAGCAGGTAGAACAACTTTTGTGGTGTCTTTCAGATGCCTACCAAGGTAGTGTAAAAACTACCAGGAGAACTCCTGTCTGGCACCTTCCCCGGTGGAGTTGTGCATGGGGTGTCTTTGGAACATTTTGTCACCAGCTGACTCCAAAATTCAGCGTTTCCCCATCTCAGCCCAGAAAGCAGGTAGAACAACTTTTGTGGTGCCTTTCAGATGCCTACCAAGGTAGTGTAAAAACTACCAAGAGAACTCCTGTCTGGCACCTTCCGTGGTGGAGTTGTGCAGGGGGTGTGTTTGGAACATTTTGTCACCGGCCGAGTCCAAAATTCAGCGATTCCCCATCTCAGCCCAGAAAGCAGGTAGAACAACTTTTGTGGTGCCTTTCAGCTGCCTACCGGGGTAGTGTAAAAACTACCAACAGAACTCGTTTCTGGCACCTTCCTCGGTGGAGTTGTGCATGGGGTGTGTTTGGAACATTTTGTCACCAGCCGACTCCAAAATTCAGCGTTTCCCCCCATCTCAGCCCAGAAAGCAGGTAGAACAACTTTTGTGGTGTCTTTCAGATGCCTACCAAGGTAGTGTAAAAACTACGAAGAGAACTCCTGTCTGGCACCTTCCCCGGTGGAGTTGTGCAGGGGGTGTGTTTGGAACATTTTGTCACCCGCCAAGTCCAAAATTCAGCGTTTCCCCATCTCAGCCCAGAAAGCAGGTAGAACAACTTTTGTGGTTCCTTTCAGCTGCCTACCAAGGTAGTGTAAAAACTACCAGGAGAACTCCTTTCTGGCACCTTCCGTGGTGGAGTTGTGCAGGGGGTGTGTTTGGAACATTTTGTCACCGGCCGACTCCAAAATTCAGCGGTTCCCCATCTCAGCCCACAAAGCAGGTACAACAACTTTTCTTGTGCCTTTCAGCTGCCTACCAAGGTAGTGTAAAAACTACCAAAAGAATTCGTTCCTGGCACCTTCCCCGGTGGAGTTGTGCATGGGGTGTGTTTGGAACATTTTGTCACCGGCCGAGTCCAAAATTCAGCGGTTCCCCATCTCAGCCCAGAAAGCAGGTAGAACAACTTTTGTGGTGTCTTTCAAATGCCTACCAAGGTAGTGTAAAAACTACCAGGAGAACTCCTGTCTGGCACCTTCCCCGGTGGAGTTGTGCATGGGGTGTGTTTGGAACATTTTGTCACCAGCCGAGTCCAAAATTCAGCTGTTCCCCATCTCAGCCCAGAAAGCAGGTAGAACAACTTTTGTGGTGTCTTTCAGATGCCTACCAAGGTAGTGTAAAAACTACCAGGAGAACTCCTGTCTGGCACCTTCCCCGGTGGAGTTGTGCATGGGGTGTGTTTGGAACATTTTGTCACCAGCCGACTCCAAAAATTCAGCGTTTCCCCATCTCAGCCCAGAAAGCAGGTAGAACAACTTTTGTGGTGTCTTTCAGATGCCTACCAAGGTAGTGTAAAAACTACCAGGAGAACTCCTGTCTGGCACCTTCCCCGGTGGAGTTGTGCATGGGTGTGTTTGGAACATTTTGTCACCGGCCGAGTCCAAAATTCAGCGATTCCCCATCTCAGCCCAGAAAGCAGGTAGAACAACTTTTGTGGTGTCTTTCAGATGCCTACCAAGGTAGTGTAAAACCTACCAGGAGAACTCCTGTCTGGCACCTTCCCCGGTGGAGTTGTGCATGGGGTGTGTTTGGAACATTTTTGTCACCAGCCGAGTCCAAAATTCAGCGTTTCCCCATCTCAGCCCAGAAAGCAGGTAGAACAACTTTTGTGTTGCCTTTCAGCTGCCTACCAAGGTAGTGTAAAAACTACCAAGGGAACTCCTTTCTGGCACCTTCCCCGGTGGAGTTGTGCATGGGGTGTGTTTTGGAACATTTTGTCACCGGCCGAGTCCAAAATTCAGCTGTTCCCCATCTCAGCCCAGAAAGCAGGTACAACAACTTTTGTGGTGCCTTTCAGCTGCCTACCAAGGTAGTGTAAAAACTACCAACAGAATTCGTTCCTGGCACCTTCCCCGGTGGAGTTGTGCATGGGGTGTGTTTGGAACATTTTGTCACCAGCCGACTCCAAAATTCAGCGGTTCCCCATCTCAGCCCAGAAAGCAGGTAGAACAACTTTTGTGGTGTCTTTCAGATGCCTACCAAGGTAGTGCAAAAACTACTAAGAGAACTCCTGTCTGGCACCTTCCCCGGTTGAGTTTTGCATGGGGTGTGTTTGGAACATTTTGTCACCAGCCGACTCCAAAATTCAGCGATTCCCCCATCTCAGCCCAGAAAGCAGGTAGAACAACTTTTCTTGTGCCTTTCAGCTGCCTACCAAGGTAGTGTAAATACTAACAACAGAATTCGTTCCTGGCACCTTCCCCGGTGGAGTTGTGCATGGGGTGTGTTTGGAACATTTTGTCACCGGCCGAGTCCAAAATTCAGCGGTTCCCCATCTCAGCCCACAAAGCAGGTAGAACAACTTTTGTGGTGTCTTTCAGATGCCTACCGGAGCAATGTAAAAACTACCAGGAGAACTCCTGTCTGGCACCTTCCGTGGTGGAGTTGTGCATGGGGTGTGTTTGGAACATTTTGTCACCGGCCGAGTCCAAAATTCAGCGATTCCCCATCTCAGCCCAGAAAGCAGGTAGAACAACTTTTGTGGTGTCTTTCAGATGCCTACCAAGGTAGTGTAAAAACTACCAGGAGAACTCCTGTCTGGCACCTTCCCCGGTGGAGTTGTGCATGGGGTGTGTTTGGAACATTTTGTCACCAGCCGACTCCAAAATTCAGCGGTTCCCTATCTCAGCCCAGAAAGCAGGTAGAACAACTTTTGTGGTGCCTTTCAGCTGCCTACCAAGGTAGTGTAAAAACTACCAAGAGAACTCCTGTCTGGCACCTTCCCCGGTGGAGTTGTGCATGGGGTGTGTTTGGAACATTTTGTCACCGGCCGAGTCCAAAATTCAGCGGTTCCCCATCTCAGCCCAGAAAGCAGGTAGAACAACTTTTGTGGTGCCTTTCAGCTGCCTACCGGAGCAATGTAAAAACTACGAAGAGAACTCCTGTCTGGCACCTTCCCCGGTGGAGTTGTGCATGGGGTGTGTTTGGAACATTTTGTCACCGGCCGAGTCCAAAATTCAGCTGTTCCCCATCTCAGCCCAGAAAGCAGGTACAACAACTTTTGTGGTGCCTTTCAGCTGCCTACCAAGGTAGTGTAAAAACTACCAACAGAATTCGTTCCTGGCACCTTCCCCGGTGGAGTTGTGCATGGGGTGTGTTTGGAACATTTTGTCACCGGCCGAGTCCAAAATTCAGCTGTTCCCCATCTCAGCCCAGAAAGCAGGTACAACAACTTTTGTGGTGCCTTTCAGCTGCCTACCAAGGTAGTGTAAAAACTACCAACAGAATTCGTTCCTGGCACCTTCCCCGGTGGAGTTGTGCATGGGGTGTGTTTGGAACATTTTGTCACCAGCCGACTCCAAAATTCAGCGTTTCCCCATCTCAGCCCAGAAAGCAGGTAGAACAACTTTTGTGGTGTCTTTCAGATGCCTACCAAGGTAGTGTAAAAACTACCAGGAGAACTCCTGTCTGGCACCTTCCCCGGTGGAGTTGTGCATGGGGTGTGTTTGGAACATTTTGTCACCGGCCGAGTCCAAAATTCAGCGATTCCCCATCTCAGCCCAGAAAGCAGGTAGAACAACTTTTGTGGTGTCTTTCAGATGCCTACCAAGGTAGTGTAAAAAACTACCAGGAGAACTCCTGTCTGGCACCTTCCCCGGTGGAGTTGTGCAGGGGGTGTGTTTGGAACATTTTGTCACCAGCCGACTCCAAAATTCAGCGTTTCCCCATCTCAGCCCAGAAAGCAGGTAGAACAAGTTTTGTGGTGCCTTTCAGCTGCCTACCAAGGTAGTGTAAAAACTACCAAGAGAACTCTTTTCTGGCACCTTCCCCGGTGGAGTTGTGCATGGGGTGTGTTTGGAACATTTTGTCACCAGCCGAGTCCAAAATTCAGCGGTTCCCTATCTCAGCCCAGAAAGCAGGTAGAACAACTTTTGTGGTGCCTTTCAGCTGCCTACCAAGGTAGTGTAAAAACTACCAAGAGAACTCCTGTCTGGCACCTTCCCCGGTGGAGTTGTGCATGGGGTGTGTTTGGAACATTTTGTCACCGGCCGACTCCAAAATTCAGCGTTTCCCCATCTCAGCCCAGAAAGCAGGTAGAACAACTTTTGTGGTGTCTTTCAGAGGCCTACCGGAGCAATGTAAAAACTACCAGGAGAACTCCTGTCTGGCACCTTCCCCGGTGGAGTTGTGCATGGGGTGTGTTTGGAACATTTTGTCACCAGCCGAGTCCAAAATTCAGCGTTTCCCCATCTCAGCCCAGAAAGCAGGTACAACAACTTTTGTGGTGCCTTTCAGCTGCCTACCAAGGTAGTGTAAAAACTACCAACAGAATTCGTTCCTGGCACCTTCCCCGGTGGAGTTGTGCATGGGGTGTGTTTGGAACATTTTGTCACCAGCCGACTCCAAAATTCAGCGTTTCCCCATCTCAGCCCAGAAAGCAGGTAGAACAACTTTTGTGGTGTCTTTCAGATGCCTACCAAGGTAGTGTAAAAACTACCAGGAGAACTCCTGTCTGGCACCTTCCCCGGTGGAGTTGTGCATGGGGTGTGTTTGGAACATTTTGTCACCGGCCGAGTCCAAAATTCAGCGATTCCCCATCTCAGCCCAGAAAGCAGGTAGAACAACTTTTGTGGTGTCTTTCAGATGCCTACCAAGGTAGTGTAAAAACTACCAGGAGAACTCCTGTCTGGCACCTTCCCCGGTGGAGTTGTGCAGGGGGTGTGTTTGGAACATTTTGTCACCAGCCGACTCCAAAATTCAGCGTTTCCCCATCTCAGCCCAGAAAGCAGGTAGAACAAGTTTTGTGGTGCCTTTCAGCTGCCTACCAAGGTAGTGTAAAAACTACCAAGAGAACTCTTTTCTGGCACCTTCCCCGGTGGAGTTGTGCATGGGGTGTGTTTGGAACATTTTGTCACCAGCCGAGTCCAAAATTCAGCGGTTCCCTATCTCAGCCCAGAAAGCAGGTAGAACAACTTTTGTGGTGCCTTTCAGCTGCCTACCAAGGTAGTGTAAAAACTACCAAGAGAACTCCTGTCTGGCACCTTCCCCGGTGGAGTTGTGCATGGGGTGTGTTTGGAACATTTTGTCACCGGCCGACTCCAAAATTCAGCGGTTCCCCATCTCAGCCCAGAAAGCAGGTAGAACAACTTTTGTGGTGTCTTTCAGAGGCCTACCGGAGCAATGTAAAAACTACCAGGAGAACTCCTGTCTGGCACCTTCCCCGGTGGAGTTGTGCATGGGGTGTGTTTGGAACATTTTGTCACCAGCCGAGTCCAAAATTCAGCGTTTCCCCATCTCAGCCCAGAAAGCAGGTAGAACAACTTTTGTGGTGTCTTTCAGATGCCTACCGGAGCAATGTAAAAACTACCAGGAGAACTCCTGTCTGGCACCTTCCCCGGTGGAGTTGTGCATGGGGTGTGTTTGGAACATTTTGTCACCGGCCGAGTCCAAAATTCAGCGATTCCCCATCTCAGCCCAGAAAGCAGGTAGAACAACTTTTGTGGTGTCTTTCAGATGCCTACAAAGGCAGTGTAAAAACTACCAGGAGAACTCCTGTCTGGCACCTTCCCCGGTGGAGTTGTGCATGGGGTGTGTTTGGAACATTTTGTCACCAGCCGAGTCCAAAATTCAGCGGTTCCCCATCTCAGCCCAGAAAGCAGGTAGAACAACTTTTGTGGTGTCTTTCAGATGCCTACCGGAGCAATGTAAAAACTACCAGGAGAACTCCTGTCTGGCACCTTCCCCGGTGGAGTTGTGCATGGGGTGTGTTTGGAACATTTTGTCACCGGCCGAGTCCAAAATTCAGCGATTCCCCATCTCAGCCCAGAAAGCAGGTAGAACAACTTTTGTGGTGCCTTTCAGCTGCCTACCAAGGTAGTGTAAAAACTACCAGGAGAACTCCTGTCTGGCACCTTCCCCGGTGGAGTTGTGCATGGGGTGTGTTTGGAACATTTTGTCACCAGCCGAGTCCAAAATTCAGCGTTTCCCCATCTCAGCCCAGAAAGCAGGTAGAACAACTTTTGTGGTGTCTTTCAGATGCCTACCAAGGTATTGTAAAAACTACCAGGAGAACTCCTGTCTGGCACCTTCCGTGGTGGAGTTGTGCATGGGGTGTGTTTGGAACATTTTGTCACCGGCCGAGTCCAAAATTCAGCGATTCCCCATCTCAGCCCAGAAAGCAGGTAGAACAACTTTTGTGGTGTCTTTCAGATGCCTACCAAGGTAGTGTAAAAACTACCAGGAGAACTCCTGTCTGGCACCTTCCCCGGTGGAGTTGTGCATGGGGTGTGTTTGGAACATTTTGTCACCAGCCGAGTCCAAAATTCAGCGTTTCCCCATCTCAGCCCAGAAAGCAGGTAGAACAACTTTTGTGGTGCCTTTCAGCTGCCTACCAAGGTAGTGTAAAAACTACCAAGAGAACTCCTTTCTGGCACCTTCCCCGGTGGAGTTGTGCATGGGGTGTGTTTGGAACATTTTGTCACCAGCCGAGTCCAAAATTCAGCGGTTCCCTATCTCAGCCCAGAAAGCAGGTAGAACAACTTTTGTGGTGCCTTTCAGCTGCCTACCAAGGTAGTGTAAAAACTACCAAGAGAACTCCTGTCTGGCACCTTCCCCGGTGGAGTTGTGCATGGGGTGTGTTTGGAACATTTTGTCAACGGCCGACTCCAAAATTCAGCGGTTCCCCATCTCAGCCCAGAAAGCAGGTAGAACAACTTTTGTGGTGTCTTTCAGATGCCTACCGGAGCAATGTAAAAACTACCAGGAGAACTCCTGTCTGGCACCTTCCCCGGTGGAGTTGTGCAGGGGGTGTGTTTGGAACATTTTGTCACCAGCCGAGTCCAAAATTCAGCGTTTCCCCATCTCAGCCCAGAAAGCAGGTAGAACAACTTTTGTGGTGCCTTTCAGATGCCTACCGGAGCAATGTAAAAACTACCAGGAGAACTCCTGTCTGGCACCTTCCCCGGTGGAGTTGTGCATGGGGTGTGTTTGGAACATTTTGTCACCGGCCGAGTCCAAAATTCAGCGGTTCCCCATCTCAGCCCAGAAAGCAGGTAGAACAACTTTTGTGGTGTCTTTCAGATGCCTACCGGAGCAATGTAAAAACTACCAGGAGAACTCCTGTCTGGCACCTTCCCCGGTGGAGTTGTGCATGGGGTGTGTTTGGAACATTTTGTCACCGGCCGAGTCCAAAATTCAGCGGTTCCCCATCTCAGCCCAGAAAGCAGGTAGAACAACTTTTGTGGTGTCTTTCAGATGCCTACAAAGGCAGTGTAAAAACTACCAGGAGAACTCCTGTCTGGCACCTTCCCCGGTGGAGTTGTGCATGGGGTGTGTTTGGAACATTTTGTCACCAGCCGAGTCCAAAATTCAGCGTTTCCCCATCTCAGCCCAGAAAGCAGGTAGAACAACTTTTGTGGTGTCTTTCAGATGCCTACAAAGGCAGTGTAAAAAACTACCAGGAGAACTCCTGTCTGGCACCTTCCCCGGTGGAGTTGTGCAGGGGGTGTGTTTGGAACATTTTGTCACCAGCCGAGTCCAAAATTCAGCGGTTCCCTATCTCAGCCCAGAAAGCAGGTAGAACAACTTTTGTGGTACCTTTCAGCTGCCTACCAAGGTAGTGTAAAAACTACCAAGAGAACTCCTGTCTGGCACCTTCCCCGGTGGAGTTGTGCATGGGGTGTGTTTGGAACATTTTGTCAACGGCCGACTCCAAAATTCAGCGGTTCCCCATCTCAGCCCAGAAAGCAGGTAGAACAACTTTTGTGGTGTCTTTCAGATGCCTACCGGAGCAATGTAAAAACTACCAGGAGAACTCCTGTCTGGCACCTTCCCCGGTGGAGTTGTGCAGGGGATGTGTTTGGAACATTTTGTCACCAGCCGAGTCCAAAATTCAGCGTTTCCCCATCTCAGCCCAGAAAGCAGGTAGAACAACTTTTGTGGTGTCTTTCAGATGCCTACCGGAGCAATGTAAAAACTACCAGGAGAACTCCTGTCTGGCACCTTCCCCGGTGGAGTTGTGCATGGGGTGTGTTTGGAACATTTTGTCACCGGCCGAGTCCAAAATTCAGCGATTCCCCATCTCAGCCCAGAAAGCAGGTAGAACAACTTTTGTGGTGCCTTTCAGATGCCTACAAAGGCAGTGTAAAAACTACCAGGAGAACTCCTGTCTGGCACCTTCCCCGGTGGAGTTGTGCATGGGGTGTGTTTGGAACATTTTGTCACCAGCCGAGTCCAAAATTCAGCGTTTCCCCATCTCAGCCCAGAAAGCAGGTAGAACAACTTTTGTGGTGTCTTTCAGATGCCTACCGGAGCAATGTAAAAACTACCAGGAGAACTCCTGTCTGGCACCTTCCCCGGTGGAGTTGTGCAGGGGGTGTGTTTGGAACATTTTGTCACCAGCCGAGTCCAAAATTCAGCGATTCCCCATCTCAGCCCAGAAAGCAGGTAGAACAACTTTTGTGGTGTCTTTCAGATGCCTACCGGAGCAATGTAAAAACTACCAGGAGAACTCCTGTCTGGCACCTTCCCCGGTGGAGTTGTGCATGGGGTGTGTTTGGAACATTTTGTCACCAGCCGAGTCCAAAATTCAGCGTTTCCCCATCTCAGCCCAGAAAGCAGGTAGAACAACTTTTGTGGTGTCTTTCAGATGCCTACCGGAGCAATGTAAAAACTACCAGGAGAACTCCTGTCTGGCACCTTCCCCGGTGGAGTTGTGCATGGGGTGTGTTTTGAACATTTTGTCACCGGCCGAGTCCAAAATTCAGCGATTCCCCATCTCAGCCCAGAAAGCAGGTAGAACAACTTTTGTGGTGTCTTTCAGATGCCTACCGGAGCAATGTAAAAACTACCAGGAGAACTCCTGTCTGGCACCTTCCCCGGTGGAGTTGTGCAGGGGGTGTGTTTGGAACATTTTGTCACCAGCCGACTCCAAAATTCAGCGGTTCCTTATCTCAGCCCAGAAAGCAGGTAGAACAACTTTTGTGGTACCTTTCAGCTGCCTACCAAGGTAGTGTAAAAACTACCAGGAGAACTCCTGTCTGGCACCTTCCCCGGTGGTGTTGTGCATGGGGTGTGTTTGGAACATTTTGTCACCGGCCGAGTCCAAAATTCAGCTGTTCCCCATCTCAGCCCAGAAAGCAGGTAGAACAACTTTTGTGGTGTCTTTCAGATGCCTACCGGAGCAATGTAAAAACTACCAGGAGAACTCCTGTCTGGCACCTTCCCCGGTGGAGTTGTGCAGGGGGTGTGTTTGGAACATTTTGTCACCGGCCGAGTCCAAAATTCAGCGGTTCCCCATCTCAGCCCAGAAAGCAGGTAGAACAACTTTTGTGGTGTCTTTCAGATGCCTACCAAGGTAGTGTAAAAACTACCAGGAGAACTCCTGTCTGGCACCTTCCCCGGTGGAGTTGTGCATGGGGTGTGTTTGGAACATTTTGTCACCAGCCGACTCCAAAATTCAGCGGTTCCCCATCTCAGCCCACAAAGCAGGTACAACAACTTTTCTTGTGCCTTTCAGCTGCCTACCAAGGTAGTGTAAATCTACCAAAAGAATTCGTTCCTGGCACCTTCCCCGGTGGAGTTGTGCATGGGGTGTGTTTGGAACATTTTGTCAACGGCCGACTCCAAAATTCAGCGGTTCCCCATCTCAGCCCAGAAAGCAGGTAGAACAACTTTTGTGGTGTCTTTCAGATGCCTACCGGAGCAATGTAAAAACTACCAGGAGAACTCCTGTCTGGCACCTTCCCCGGTGGAGTTGTGCATGGGGTGTGTTTGGAACATTTTGTCACCGGCCGAGTCCAAAATTCAGCGATTCCCCATCTCAGCCCAGAAAGCAGGTAGAACAACTTTTGTGGTGTCTTTCAGATGCCTACCAAGGTAGTGTAAAAACTACCAGGAGAACTCCTGTCTGGCACCTTCCGTGGTGGAGTTGTGCATGGGGTGTGTTTGGAACATTTTGTCACCAGCCGAGTCCAAAATTCAGCGTTTCCCCATCTCAGCCCAGAAAGCAGGTAGAACAACTTTTGTGGTGCCTTTCAGCTGCCTACCAAGGTAGTGTAAAAACTACCAAGAGAACTCCTTTCTGGCACCTTCCCCGGTGGAGTTGTGCATGGGGTGTGTTTGGAACATTTTGTCACCAGCCGAGTCCAAAATTCAGCGGTTCCCTATCTCAGCCCAGAAAGCAGGTAGAACAACTTTTGTGGTGCCTTTCAGCTGCCTACCAAGGTAGTGTAAAAACTACCAAGAGAACTCCTGTCTGGCACCTTCCCCGGTGGAGTTGTGCATGGGGTGTGTTTGGAACATTTTGTCAACGGCCGACTCCAAAATTCAGCGGTTCCCCATCTCAGCCCAGAAAGCAGGTAGAACAACTTTTGTGGTGTCTTTCAGATGCCTACCGGAGCAATGTAAAAACTACCAGGAGAACTCCTGTCTGGCACCTTCCCCGGTGGAGTTGTGCAGGGGGTGTGTTTGGAACATTTTGTCACCGGCCGACTCCAAAATTCAGCGGTTCCCCATCTCAGCCCAGAAAGCAGGTAGAACAACTTTTGTGGTGTCTTTCAGATGCCTACCAAGGTAGTGTAAAAACTACCAGGAGAACTCCTGTCTGGCACCTTCCGTGGTGGAGTTGTGCATGGGGTGTGTTTGGAACATTTTGTCACCGGCCGAGTCCAAAATTCAGCGATTCCCCATCTCAGCCCAGAAAGCAGGTAGAACAACTTTTGTGGTGTCTTTCAGATGCCTACCAAGGTAGTGTAAAAACTACCAGGAGAACTCCTGTCTGGCACCTTCCGTGGTGGAGTTGTGCATGGGGTGTGTTTGGAACATTTTGTCACCAGCCGAGTCCAAAATTCAGCGTTTCCCCATCTCAGCCCAGAAAGCAGGTAGAACAACTTTTGTGGTGCCTTTCAGCTGCCTACCAAGGTAGTGTAAAAACTACCAAGAGAACTCCTTTCTGGCACCTTCCCCGGTGGAGTTGTGCATGGGGTGTGTTTGGAACATTTTGTCACCAGCCGAGTCCAAAATTCAGCGGTTCCCTATCTCAGCCCAGAAAGCAGGTAGAACAACTTTTGTGGTGCCTTTCAGCTGCCTACCAAGGTAGTGTAAAAACTACCAGGAGAACTCCTGTCTGGCACCTTCCCCGGTGGAGTTGTGCAGGGGGTGTGTTTGGAACATTTTGTCAACGGCCGACTCCAAAATTCAGCGGTTCCCCATCTCAGCCCAGAAAGCAGGTAGAACAACTTTTGTGGTGTCTTTCAGATGCCTACCGGAGCAATGTAAAAACTACCAGGAGAACTCCTGTCTGGCACCTTCCCCGGTGGAGTTGTGCATGGGGTGTGTTTGGAACATTTTGTCACCGGCCGAGTCCAAAATTCAGCGATTCCCCATCTCAGCCCAGAAAGCAGGTAGAACAACTTTTGTGGTGTCTTTCAGATGCCTACCGGAGCAATGTAAAAACTACCAGGAGAACTCCTGTCTGGCACCTTCCCCGGTGGAGTTGTGCAGGGGGTGTGTTTGGAACATTTTGTCAACGGCCGACTCCAAAATTCAGCAGTTCCCCATCTCAGCCCAGAAAGCAGGTAGAACAACTTTTGTGGTGTCTTTCAGATGCCTACCGGAGCAATGTAAAAACTACCAGGAGAACTCCTGTCTGGCACCTTCCCCGGTGGAGTTGTGCAGGGGGTGTGTTTGGAACATTTTGTCACCAGCCGAGTCCAAAATTCAGCGTTTCCCCATCTCAGCCCAGAAAGCAGGTAGAACAACTTTTGTGGTGTCTTTCAGATGCCTACCGGAGCAATGTAAAAACTACCAGGAGAACTCCTGTCTGGCACCTTCCCCGGTGGAGTTGTGCATGGGGTGTGTTTGGAACATTTTGTCACCGGCCGAGTCCAAAATTCAGCGATTCCCCATCTCAGCCCAGAAAGCAGGTAGAACAACTTTTGTGGTGTCTTTCAGATGCCTACCGGAGCAATGTAAAAACTACCAGGAGAACTCCTGTCTGGCACCTTCCCCGGTGGAGTTGTGCATGGGGTGTGTTTGGAACATTTTGTCACCGGCCGAGTCCAAAATTCAGCGGTTCCCCATCTCAGCCCAGAAAGCAGGTAGAACAACTTTTGTGGTGTCTTTCAGATGCCTACAAAGGCAGTGTAAAAACTACCAGGAGAACTCCTGTCTGGCACCTTCCCCGGTGGAGTTGTGCATGGGGTGTGTTTGGAACATTTTGTCACCGGCCGAGTCCAAAATTCAGCGGTTCCCCATCTCAGCCCAGAAAGCAGGTAGAACAACTTTTGTGGTGTCTTTCAGATGCCTACAAAGGCAGTGTAAAAACTACCAGGAGAACTCCTGTCTGGCACCTTCCCCGGTGGAGTTGTGCATGGGGTGTGTTTGGAACATTTTGTCACCAGCCGAGTCCAAAATTCAGCGGTTCCCCATCTCAGCCCAGAAAGCAGGTAGAACAACTTTTGTGGTGTCTTTCAGATGCCTACCGGAGCAATGTAAAAACTACCAGGAGAACTCCTGTCTGGCACCTTCCCCGGTGGAGTTGTGCATGGGGTGTGTTTGGAACATTTTGTCACCGGCCGAGTCCAAAATTCAGCGTTTCCCCATCTCAGCCCAGAAAGCAGGTAGAACAACTTTTGTGGTGCCTTTCAGCTGCCTACCAAGGTAGTGTAAAAACTACCAGGAGAACTCCTGTCTGGCACCTTCCCCGGTGGAGTTGTGCATGGGGTGTGTTTGGAACATTTTGTCAACGGCCGACTCCAAAATTCAGCGGTTCCCCATCTCAGCCCAGAAAGCAGGTAGAACAACTTTTGTGGTGTCTTTCAGATGCCTACCGGAGCAATGTAAAAACTACCAGGAGAACTCCTGTCTGGCACCTTCCCCGGTGGAGTTGTGCAGGGGGTGTGTTTGGAACATTTTGTCACCAGCCGAGTCCAAAATTCAGCGTTTCCCCATCTCAGCCCAGAAAGCAGGTAGAACAACTTTTGTGGTGTCTTTCAGATGCCTACCGGAGCAATGTAAAAACTACCAGGAGAACTCCTGTCTGGCACCTTCCCCGGTGGAGTTGTGCATGGGGTGTGTTTGGAACATTTTGTCACCGGCCGAGTCCAAAATTCAGCGATTCCCCATCTCAGCCCAGAAAGCAGGTAGAACAACTTTTGTGGTGTCTTTCAGATGCCTACCGGAGCAATGTAAAAACTACCAGGAGAACTCCTGTCTGGCACCTTCCCCGGTGGAGTTGTGCATGGGGTGTGTTTGGAACATTTTGTCACCGGCCGAGTCCAAAATTCAGCGGTTCCCCATCTCAGCCCAGAAAGCAGGTAGAACAACTTTTGTGGTGTCTTTCAGATGCCTACAAAGGCAGTGTAAAAACTACCAGGAGAACTCCTGTCTGGCACCTTCCCCGGTGGAGTTGTGCATGGGGTGTGTTTGGAACATTTTGTCACCAGCCGAGTCCAAAATTCAGCGGTTCCCCATCTCAGCCCAGAAAGCAGGTAGAACAACTTTTGTGGTGTCTTTCAGATGCCTACCGGAGCAATGTAAAAACTACCAGGAGAACTCCTGTCTGGCACCTTCCCCGGTGGAGTTGTGCAGGGGGTGTGTTTGGAACATTTTGTCACCAGCCGAGTCCAAAATTCAGCGGTTCCCCATCTCAGCCCAGAAAGCAGGTAGAACAACTTTTGTGGTACCTTTCAGCTGCCTACCAAGGTAGTGTAAAAACTACCAAGAGAACTCCTGTCTGGCACCTTCCCCGGTGGTGTTGTGCATGGGGTGTGTTTGGAACATTTTGTCACCGGCCGAGTCCAAAATTCAGCTGTTCCCCATCTCAGCCCAGAAAGCAGGTAGAACAACTTTTGTGGTGTCTTTCAGATGCCTACCGGAGCAATGTAAAAACTACCAGGAGAACTCCTGTCTGGCACCTTCCCCGGTGGAGTTGTGCAGGGGGTGTGTTTGGAACATTTTGTCACCAGCCGAGTCCAAAATTCAGTGTTTCCCCATCTCAGCCCAGAAAGCAGGTAGAACAACTTTTGTGGTGTCTTTCAGATGCCTACCGGAGCAATGTAAAAACTACCAGGAGAACTCCTGTCTGGCACCTTCCCCGGTGGAGTTGTGCATGGGGTGTGTTTGGAACATTTTGTCACCAGCCGAGTCCAAAATTCAGCGTTTCCCCATCTCAGCCCAGAAAGCAGGTAGAACAACTTTTGTGGTGCCTTTCAGCTGCCTACCAAGGTAGTGTAAAAACTACCAAGAGAACTCCTTTCTGGCACCTTCCCCGGTGGAGTTGTGCATGGGGTGTGTTTGGAACATTTTGTCACCAGCCGAGTCCAAAATTCAGCGGTTCCCTATCTCAGCCCAGAAAGCAGGTAGAACAACTTTTGTGGTGCCTTTCAGCTGCCTACCAAGGTAGTGTAAAAACTACCAAGAGAACTCCTGTCTGGCACCTTCCCCGGTGGAGTTGTGCATGGGGTGTGTTTGGAACATTTTGTCAACGGCCGACTCCAAAATTCAGCGGTTCCCCATCTCAGCCCAGAAAGCAGGTAGAACAACTTTTGTGGTGTCTTTCAGATGCCTACCGGAGCAATGTAAAAACTACCAGGAGAACTCCTGTCTGGCACCTTCCCCGGTGGAGTTGTGCAGGGGGTGTGTTTGGAACATTTTGTCACCAGCCGAGTCCAAAATTCAGCGTTTCCCCATCTCAGCCCAGAAAGCAGGTAGAACAACTTTTGTGGTGCCTTTCAGATGCCTACCGGAGCAATGTAAAAACTACCAGGAGAACTCCTGTCTGGCACCTTCCCCGGTGGAGTTGTGCATGGGGTGTGTTTGGAACATTTTGTCACCGGCCGAGTCCAAAATTCAGCGGTTCCCCATCTCAGCCCAGAAAGCAGGTAGAACAACTTTTGTGGTGTCTTTCAGATGCCTACCGGAGCAATGTAAAAACTACCAGGAGAACTCCTGTCTGGCACCTTCCCCGGTGGAGTTGTGCATGGGGTGTGTTTGGAACATTTTGTCACCGGCCGAGTCCAAAATTCAGCGGTTCCCCATCTCAGCCCAGAAAGCAGGTAGAACAACTTTTGTGGTGTCTTTCAGATGCCTACAAAGGCAGTGTAAAAACTACCAGGAGAACTCCTGTCTGGCACCTTCCCCGGTGGAGTTGTGCATGGGGTGTGTTTGGAACATTTTGTCACCAGCCGAGTCCAAAATTCAGCGTTTCCCCATCTCAGCCCAGAAAGCAGGTAGAACAACTTTTGTGGTGTCTTTCAGATGCCTACAAAGGCAGTGTAAAAACTACCAGGAGAACTCCTGTCTGGCACCTTCCCCGGTGGAGTTGTGCAGGGGGTGTGTTTGGAACATTTTGTCACCAGCCGAGTCCAAAATTCAGCGGTTCCCTATCTCAGCCCAGAAAGCAGGTAGAACAACTTTTGTGGTACCTTTCAGCTGCCTACCAAGGTAGTGTAAAAACTACCAAGAGAACTCCTGTCTGGCACCTTCCCCGGTGGAGTTGTGCATGGGGTGTGTTTGGAACATTTTGTCAACGGCCGACTCCAAAATTCAGCGGTTCCCCATCTCAGCCCAGAAAGCAGGTAGAACAACTTTTGTGGTGTCTTTCAGATGCCTACCGGAGCAATGTAAAAACTACCAGGAGAACTCCTGTCTGGCACCTTCCCCGGTGGAGTTGTGCAGGGGATGTGTTTGGAACATTTTGTCACCAGCCGAGTCCAAAATTCAGCGTTTCCCCATCTCAGCCCAGAAAGCAGGTAGAACAACTTTTGTGGTGTCTTTCAGATGCCTACCGGAGCAATGTAAAAACTACCAGGAGAACTCCTGTCTGGCACCTTCCCCGGTGGAGTTGTGCATGGGGTGTCTTTGGAACATTTTGTCACCGGCCGAGTCCAAAATTCAGCGATTCCCCATCTCAGCCCAGAAAGCAGGTAGAACAACTTTTGTGGTGCCTTTCAGATGCCTACAAAGGCAGTGTAAAAACTACCAGGAGAACTCCTGTCTGGCACCTTCCCCGGTGGAGTTGTGCATGGGGTGTGTTTGGAACATTTTGTCACCAGCCGAGTCCAAAATTCAGCGTTTCCCCATCTCAGCCCAGAAAGCAGGTAGAACAACTTTTGTGGTGTCTTTCAGATGCCTACCGGAGCAATGTAAAAACTACCAGGAGAACTCCTGTCTGGCACCTTCCCCGGTGGAGTTGTGCAGGGGGTGTGTTTGGAACATTTTGTCACCAGCCGAGTCCAAAATTCAGCGATTCCCCATCTCAGCCCAGAAAGCAGGTAGAACAACTTTTGTGGTGTCTTTCAGATGCCTACCGGAGCAATGTAAAAACTACCAGGAGAACTCCTGTCTGGCACCTTCCCCGGTGGAGTTGTGCATGGGGTGTGTTTGGAACATTTTGTCACCAGCCGAGTCCAAAATTCAGCGTTTCCCCATCTCAGCCCAGAAAGCAGGTAGAACAACTTTTGTGGTGTCTTTCAGATGCCTACCAAGGTAGTGTAAAAACTACCAGGAGAACTCCTGTCTGGCACCTTCCCCGGTGGAGTTGTGCAGGGGGTGTGTTTGGAACATTTTGTCACCAGCCGACTCCAAAATTCAGCGGTTCCTTATCTCAGCCCAGAAAGCAGGTAGAACAACTTTTGTGGTACCTTTCAGCTGCCTACCAAGGTAGTGTAAAAACTACCAGGAGAACTCCTGTCTGGCACCTTCCCCGGTGGTGTTGTGCATGGGGTGTGTTTGGAACATTTTGTCACCGGCCGAGTCCAAAATTCAGCTGTTCCCCATCTCAGCCCAGAAAGCAGGTAGAACAACTTTTGTGGTGTCTTTCAGATGCCTACCGGAGCAATGTAAAAACTACCAGGAGAACTCCTGTCTGGCACCTTCCCCGGTGGAGTTGTGCAGGGGGTGTGTTTGGAACATTTTGTCACCGGCCGAGTCCAAAATTCAGCGGTTCCCCATCTCAGCCCAGAAAGCAGGTAGAACAACTTTTGTGGTGTTTTTCAGATGCCTACCAAGGTAGTGTAAAAACTACCAGGAGAACTCCTGTCTGGCACCTTCCCCGGTGGAGTTGTGCATGGGGTGTGTTTGGAACATTTTGTCACCAGCCGACTCCAAAATTCAGCGGTTCCCCATCTCAGCCCACAAAGCAGGTACAACAACTTTTCTTGTGCCTTTCAGCTGCCTACCAAGGTAGTGTAAATCTACCAAAAGAATTCGTTCCTGGCACCTTCCCCGGTGGAGTTGTGCATGGGGTGTGTTTGGAACATTTTGTCAACGGCCGACTCCAAAATTCAGCGGTTCCCCATCTCAGCCCAGAAAGCAGGTAGAACAACTTTTGTGGTGTCTTTCAGATGCCTACCGGAGCAATGTAAAAACTACCAGGAGAACTCCTGTCTGGCACCTTCCCCGGTGGAGTTGTGCATGGGGTGTGTTTGGAACATTTTGTCACCGGCCGAGTCCAAAATTCAGCGATTCCCCATCTCAGCCCAGAAAGCAGGTAGAACAACTTTTGTGGTGTCTTTCAGATGCCTACCAAGGTAGTGTAAAAACTACCAGGAGAACTCCTGTCTGGCACCTTCCGTGGTGGAGTTGTGCATGGGGTGTGTTTGGAACATTTTGTCACCAGCCGAGTCCAAAATTCAGCGTTTCCCCATCTCAGCCCAGAAAGCAGGTAGAACAACTTTTGTGGTGCCTTTCAGCTGCCTACCAAGGTAGTGTAAAAACTACCAAGAGAACTCCTTTCTGGCACCTTCCCCGGTGGAGTTGTGCATGGGGTGTGTTTGGAACATTTTGTCACCAGCCGAGTCCAAAATTCAGCGGTTCCCTATCTCAGCCCAGAAAGCAGGTAGAACAACTTTTGTGGTGCCTTTCAGCTGCCTACCAAGGTAGTGTAAAAACTACCAAGAGAACTCCTGTCTGGCACCTTCCCCGGTGGAGTTGTGCATGGGGTGTGTTTGGAACATTTTGTCAACGGCTGACTCCAAAATTCAGCGGTTCCCCATCTCAGCCCAGAAAGCAGGTAGAACAACTTTTGTGGTGTCTTTCAGATGCCTACCGGAGCAATGTAAAAACTACCAGGAGAACTCCTGTCTGGCACCTTCCCCGGTGGAGTTGTGCAGGGGGTGTGTTTGGAACATTTTGTCACCGGCCGACTCCAAAATTCAGCGGTTCCCCATCTCAGCCCAGAAAGCAGGTAGAACAACTTTTGTGGTGTCTTTCAGATGCCTACCAAGGTAGTGTAAAAACTACCAGGAGAACTCCTGTCTGGCACCTTCCGTGGTGGAGTTGTGCATGGGGTGTGTTTGGAACATTTTGTCACCGGCCGAGTCCAAAATTCAGCGATTCCCCATCTCAGCCCAGAAAGCAGGTAGAACAACTTTTGTGGTGTCTTTCAGATGCCTACCAAGGTAGTGTAAAAACTACCAGGAGAACTCCTGTCTGGCACCTTCCGTGGTGGAGTTGTGCATGGGGTGTGTTTGGAACATTTTGTCACCAGCCGAGTCCAAAATTCAGCGGTTCCCCATCTCAGCCCAGAAAGCAGGTAGAACAACTTTTGTGGTGCCTTTCAGCTGCCTACCAAGGTAGTGTAAAAACTACCAAGAGAACTCCTTTCTGGCACCTTCCCCGGTGGAGTTGTGCATGGGGTGTGTTTGGAACATTTTGTCACCAGCCGAGTCCAAAATTCAGCGGTTCCCTATCTCAGCCCAGAAAGCAGGTAGAACAACTTTTGTGGTGCCTTTCAGCTGCCTACCAAGGTAGTGTAAAAACTACCAGGAGAACTCCTGTCTGGCACCTTCCCCGGTGGAGTTGTGCATGGGGTGTGTTTGGAACATTTTGTCAACGGCCGACTCCAAAATTCAGCGGTTCCCCATCTCAGCCCAGAAAGCAGGTAGAACAACTTTTGTGGTGTCTTTCAGATGCCTACCGGAGCAATGTAAAAACTACCAGGAGAACTCCTGTCTGGCACCTTCCCCGGTGGAGTTGTGCAGGGGGTGTGTTTGGAACATTTTGTCACCAGCCGAGTCCAAAATTCAGCGGTTCCCCATCTCAGCCCAGAAAGCAGGTAGAACAACTTTTGTGGTGTCTTTCAGATGCCTACCGGAGCAATGTAAAAACTACCAGGAGAACTCCTGTCTGGCACCTTCCCCGGTGGAGTTGTGCATGGGGTGTGTTTGGAACATTTTGTCACCGGCCGAGTCCAAAATTCAGCGATTCCCCATCTCAGCCCAGAAAGCAGGTAGAACAACTTTTGTGGTGTCTTTCAGATGCCTACCGGAGCAATGTAAAAACTACCAGGAGAACTCCTGTCTGGCACCTTCCGTGGTGGAGTTGTGCATGGGGTGTGTTTGGAACATTTTGTCACCAGCCGAGTCCAAAATTCAGCTGTTCCCCATCTCAGCCCAGAAAGCAGGTAGAACAACTTTTGTGGTACCTTTCAGCTGCCTACCAAGGTAGTGTAAAAACTACCAGGAGAACTCCTGTCTGGCACCTTCCCCGGTGGTGTTGTGCATGGGGTGTGTTTGGAACATTTTGTCACCGGCCGAGTCCAAAATTCAGCTGTTCCCCATCTCAGCCCAGAAAGCAGGTAGAACAACTTTTGTGGTGTCTTTCAGATGCCTACCGGAGCAATGTAAAAACTACCAGGAGAACTCCTGTCTGGCACCTTCCCCGGTGGAGTTGTGCAGGGGGTGTGTTTGGAACATTTTGTCACCGGCCGAGTCCAAAATTCAGCGGTTCCCCATCTCAGCCCAGAAAGCAGGTAGAACAACTTTTGTGGTGTTTTTCAGATGCCTACCAAGGTAGTGTAAAAACTACCAGGAGAACTCCTGTCTGGCACCTTCCCCGGTGGAGTTGTGCATGGGGTGTGTTTGGAACATTTTGTCACCAGCCGACTCCAAAATTCAGCGGTTCCCCATCTCAGCCCACAAAGCAGGTACAACAACTTTTCTTGTGCCTTTCAGCTGCCTACCAAGGTAGTGTAAATCTACCAAAAGAATTCGTTCCTGGCACCTTCCCCGGTGGAGTTGTGCATGGGGTGTGTTTGGAACATTTTGTCAACGGCCGACTCCAAAATTCAGCGGTTCCCCATCTCAGCCCAGAAAGCAGGTAGAACAACTTTTGTGGTGTCTTTCAGATGCCTACCGGAGCAATGTAAAAACTACCAGGAGAACTCCTGTCTGGCACCTTCCCCGGTGGAGTTGTGCAGGGGGTGTGTTTGGAACATTTTGTCACCGGCCGAGTCCAAAATTCAGCGATTCCCCATCTCAGCCCAGAAAGCAGGTAGAACAACTTTTGTGGTGTCTTTCAGATGCCTACCAAGGTAGTGTAAAAACTACCAGGAGAACTCCTGTCTGGCACCTTCCGTGGTGGAGTTGTGCATGGGGTGTGTTTGGAACATTTTGTCACCAGCCGAGTCCAAAATTCAGCGTTTCCCCATCTCAGCCCAGAAAGCAGGTAGAACAACTTTTGTGGTGCCTTTCAGCTGCCTACCAAGGTAGTGTAAAAACTACCAAGAGAACTCCTTTCTGGCACCTTCCCCGGTGGAGTTGTGCATGGGGTGTGTTTGGAACATTTTGTCACCAGCCGAGTCCAAAATTCAGCGGTTCCCTATCTCAGCCCAGAAAGCAGGTAGAACAACTTTTGTGGTGCCTTTCAGCTGCCTACCAAGGTAGTGTAAAAACTACCAAGAGAACTCCTGTCTGGCACCTTCCCCGGTGGAGTTGTGCATGGGGTGTGTTTGGAACATTTTGTCAACGGCTGACTCCAAAATTCAGCGGTTCCCCATCTCAGCCCAGAAAGCAGGTAGAACAACTTTTGTGGTGTCTTTCAGATGCCTACCGGAGCAATGTAAAAACTACCAGGAGAACTCCTGTCTGGCACCTTCCCCGGTGGAGTTGTGCAGGGGGTGTGTTTGGAACATTTTGTCACCGGCCGACTCCAAAATTCAGCGGTTCCCCATCTCAGCCCAGAAAGCAGGTAGAACAACTTTTGTGGTGTCTTTCAGATGCCTACCAAGGTAGTGTAAAAACTACCAGGAGAACTCCTGTCTGGCACCTTCCGTGGTGGAGTTGTGCATGGGGTGTGTTTGGAACATTTTGTCACCGGCCGAGTCCAAAATTCAGCGATTCCCCATCTCAGCCCAGAAAGCAGGTAGAACAACTTTTGTGGTGTCTTTCAGATGCTACCAAGGTAGTGTAAAAACTACCAGGAGAACTCCTGTCTGGCACCTTCCGTGGTGGAGTTGTGCATGGGGTGTGTTTGGAACATTTTGTCACCAGCCGAGTCCAAAATTCAGCGGTTCCCCATCTCAGCCCAGAAAGCAGGTAGAACAACTTTTGTGGTGCCTTTCAGCTGCCTACCAAGGTAGTGTAAAAACTACCAAGAGAACTCCTTTCTGGCACCTTCCCCGGTGGAGTTGTGCATGGGGTGTGTTTGGAACATTTTGTCACCAGCCGAGTCCAAAATTCAGCGGTTCCCTATCTCAGCCCAGAAAGCAGGTAGAACAACTTTTGTGTGCCTTTCAGCTGCCTACCAAGGTAGTGTAAAAACTACCAGGAGAACTCCTGTCTGGCACCTTCCCCGGTGGAGTTGTGCATGGGGTGTGTTTGGAACATTTTGTCAACGGCCGACTCCAAAATTCAGCGGTTCCCCATCTCAGCCCAGAAAGCAGGTAGAACAACTTTTGTGGTGTCTTTCAGATGCCTACCGGAGCAATGTAAAAAACTACCAGGAGAACTCCTGTCTGGCACCTTCCCCGGTGGAGTTGTGCAGGGGGTGTGTTTGGAACATTTTGTCACCAGCCGAGTCCAAAATTCAGCGTTTCCCCATCTCAGCCCAGAAAGCAGGTAGAACAACTTTTGTGGTGTCTTTCAGATGCCTACCGGAGCAATGTAAAAACTACCAGGAGAACTCCTGTCTGGCACCTTCCCCCGGTGGAGTTGTGCATGGGGTGTGTTTGGAACATTTTGTCACCGGCCGAGTCCAAAATTCAGCGATTCCCCATCTCAGCCCAGAAAGCAGGTAGAACAACTTTTGTGGTGTCTTTCAGATGCCTACCGGAGCAATGTAAAAACTACCAGGAGAACTCCTGTCTGGCACCTTCCCCGGTGGAGTTGTGCAGGGGGTGTGTTTGGAACATTTTGTCAACGGCCGACTCCAAAATTCAGCGGTTCCCATCTCAGCCCAGAAAGCAGGTAGAACAACTTTTGTGGTGTCTTTCAGATGCCTACCGGAGCAATGTAAAAACTACCAGGAGAACTCCTGTCTGGCACCTTCCCCGGTGGAGTTGTGCAGGGGGTGTGTTTGGAACATTTTGTCACCAGCCGAGTCCAAAATTCAGCGTTTCCCCATCTCAGCCCAGAAAGCAGGTAGAACAACTTTTGTGGTGTCTTTCAGATGCCTACCGGAGCAATGTAAAAACTACCAGGAGAACTCCTGTCTGGCACCTTCCCGGTGGAGTTGTGCATGGGGTGTGTTTGGAACATTTTGTCACCGGCCGAGTCCAAAATTCAGCGATTCCCCATCTCAGCCCAGAAAGCAGGTAGAACAACTTTTGTGGTGTCTTTCAGATGCCTACCGGAGCAATGTAAAAACTACCAGGAGAACTCCTGTCTGGCACCTTCCCCGGTGGAGTTGTGCATGGGGGTGTGTTTTGGAACATTTTGTCACCGGCCGAGTCCAAAATTCAGCGGTTCCCCATCTCAGCCCAGAAAGCAGGTAGAACAACTTTTGTGGTGTCTTTCAGATGCCTACAAAGGCAGTGTAAAAACTACCAGGAGAACTCCTGTCTGGCACCTTCCCCGGTGGAGTTGTGCATGGGGTGTGTTTGGAACATTTTGTCACCGGCCGAGTCCAAAATTCAGCGGTTCCCCATCTCAGCCCAGAAAGCAGGTAGAACAACTTTTGTGGTGTCTTTCAGATGCCTACAAAGGCAGTGTAAAAACTACCAGGAGAACTCCTGTCTGGCACCTTCCCCGGTGGAGTTGTGCATGGGGTGTGTTTGGAACATTTTGTCACCAGCCGAGTCCAAAATTCAGCGGTTCCCCATCTCAGCCCAGAAAGCAGGTAGAACAACTTTTGTGGTGTCTTTCAGATGCCTACCGGAGCAATGTAAAAACTACCAGGAGAACTCCTGTCTGGCACCTTCCCCGGTGGAGTTGTGCATGGGGTGTGTTTGGAACATTTTGTCACCGGCCGAGTCCAAAATTCAGCGTTTCCCCATCTCAGCCCAGAAAGCAGGTAGAACAACTTTTGTGGTGCCTTTCAGCTGCCTACCAAGGTAGTGTAAAAACTACCAGGAGAACTCCTGTCTGGCACCTTCCCCGGTGGAGTTGTGCATGGGGTGTGTTTGGAACATTTTGTCAACGGCCGACTCCCAAAATTCAGCGGTTCCCCATCTCAGCCCAGAAAGCAGGTAGAACAACTTTTGTGGTGTCTTTCAGATGCCTACCGGAGCAATGTAAAAACTACCAGGAGAACTCCTGTCTGGCACCTTCCCCGGTGGAGTTGTGCAGGGGGTGTGTTTGGAACATTTTGTCACCAGCCGAGTCCAAAATTCAGCGTTTCCCCATCTCAGCCCAGAAAGCAGGTAGAACAACTTTTGTGGTGTCTTTCAGATGCCTACCGGAGCAATGTAAAAACTACCAGGAGAACTCCTGTCTGGCACCTTCCCCGGTGGAGTTGTGCATGGGGTGTGTTTGGAACATTTTGTCACCGGCCGAGTCCAAAATTCAGCGATTCCCCCATCTCAGCCCAGAAAGCAGGTAGAACAACTTTTGTGGTGTCTTTCAGATGCCTACCGGAGCAATGTAAAAACTACCAGGAGAACTCCTGTCTGGCACCTTCCCCGGTGGAGTTGTGCATGGGGTGTGTTTGGAACATTTTGTCACCGGCCGAGTCCAAAATTCAGCGTTTCCCCATCTCAGCCCAGAAAGCAGGTAGAACAACTTTTGTGGTGTCTTTCAGATGCCTACAAAGGCAGTGTAAAAACTACCAGGAGAACTCCTGTCTGGCACCTTCCCCGGTGGAGTTGTGCATGGGGTGTGTTTGGAACATTTTGTCACCAGCCGAGTCCAAAATTCAGCGGTTCCCCATCTCAGCCCAGAAAGCAGGTAGAACAACTTTTGTGGTGTCTTTCAGATGCCTAACGGAGCAATGTAAAAACTACCAGGAGAACTCCTGTCTGGCACCTTCCCCGGTGGAGTTGTGCAGGGGGTGTGTTTGGAACATTTTGTCACCAGCCGAGTCCAAAATTCAGCGGTTCCCCATCTCAGCCCAGAAAGCAGGTAGAACAACTTTTGTGGTACCTTTCAGCTGCCTACCAAGGTAGTGTAAAAACTACCAAGAGAACTCCTGTCTGGCACCTTCCCCGGTGGTGTTGTGCATGGGGTGTGTTTGGAACATTTTGTCACCGGCCGAGTCCAAAATTCAGCTGTTCCCCATCTCAGCCCAGAAAGCAGGTAGAACAACTTTTGTGGTGTCTTTCAGATGCCTACCGGAGCAATGTAAAAACTACCAGGAGAACTCCTGTCTGGCACCTTCCCCGGTGGAGTTGTGCAGGGGGTGTGTTTGGAACATTTTGTCACCAGCCGAGTCCAAAATTCAGTGTTTCCCCATCTCAGCCCAGAAAGCAGGTAGAACAACTTTTGTGGTGTCTTTCAGATGCCTACCGGAGCAATGTAAAAACTACCAGGAGAACTCCTGTCTGGCACCTTCCCCGGTGGAGTTGTGCATGGGGTGTGTTTGGAACATTTTGTCACCGGCCGAGTCCAAAATTCAGCGATTCCCCATCTCAGCCCAGAAAGCAGGTAGAACAACTTTTGTGGTGTCTTTCAGATGCCTACAAAGGCAGTGTAAAAACTACCAGGAGAACTCCTGTCTGGCACCTTCCCCGGTGGAGTTGTGCATGGGGTGTGTTTGGAACATTTTGTCACCAGCCGAGTCCAAAATTCAGCGTTTCCCCCATCTCAGGCCAGAAAGCAGGTAGAACAACTTTTGTGGTGTCTTTCAGATGCCTACCGGAGCAATGTAAAAACTACCAGGAGAACTCCTGTCTGGCACCTTCCCCGGTGGAGTTGTGCAGGGGGTGTGTTTGGAACATTTTGTCACCAGCCGAGTCCAAAATTCAGCGATTCCCCATCTCAGCCCAGAAAGCAGGTAGAACAACTTTTGTGGTGTCTTTCAGATGCCTACAAAGGCAGTGTAAAAACTACCAAGAGAACTCCTGTCTGGCACCTTCCCCGGTGGAGTTGTGCATGGGGTGTGTTTGGAACATTTTGTCACCAGCCGACTCCAAAATTCAGCGGTTCCCCATCTCAGCCCAGAAAGCAGGTAGAACAACTTTTGTGGTGTCTTTCAGATGCCTACCGGAGCAATGTAAAAACTACCAGGAGAACTCCTGTCTGGCACCTTCCCCGGTGGAGTTGTGCATGGGGTGTGTTTGGAACATTTTGTCACCAGCCGAGTCCAAAATTCAGCGTTTCCCCATCTCAGCCCAGAAAGCAGGTAGAACAACTTTTGTGGTGTCTTTCAGATGCCTACCGGAGCAATGTAAAAAACTACCAGGAGAACTCCTGTCTGGCACCTTCCCCGGTGGAGTTGTGCATGGGGTGTGTTTGGAACATTTTGTCACCAGCCGAGTCCAAAATTCAGCGATTCCCCATCTCAGCCCAGAAAGCAGGTAGAACAACTTTTGTGGTGTCTTTCAGATGCCTACAAAGGCAGTGTAAAAACTACCAGGAGAACTCCTGTCTGGCACCTTCCCCGGTGGAGTTGTGCATGGGGTGTGTTTGGAACATTTTGTCACCAGCCGACTCCAAAATTCAGCGGTTCCCCATCTCAGCCCAGAAAGCAGGTAGAACAACTTTTGTGGTGTCTTTCAGATGCCTACCGGAGCAATGTAAAAACTACCAGGAGAACTCGTTTCTTGCACCTTCCCCGGTGGAGTTGTGCAGGGGGTGTGTTTGGAACATTTTGTCACCAGCCCCAAAATTCAGCGGTTCCCCATCTCAGCCCAGAAAGCAGGTAGAACAACTTTTCTTGTGCCTTTCAGCTGCCTACCAAGGTAGTGTAAATACTAACAACAGAATTCGTTCCTGGCACCTTCCCCGGTGGAGTTGTGCATGGGGTGTGTTTGGAACATTTTGTCACCGGCCGAGTCCAAAATTCAGCGTTTCCCCATCTCAGCCCAGAAAGCAGGTAGAACAACTTTTGTGGTGTCTTTCAGATGCCTACCGGAGCAATGTAAAAACTACCAGGAGAACTCCTGTCTGGCACCTTCCCCGGTGGAGTTGTGCATGGGGTGTGTTTGGAACATTTTGTCACCGGCCGAGTCCAAAATTCAGCGATTCCCCATCTCAGCCCAGAAAGCAGGTAGAACAACTTTTGTGGTGTCTTTCAGATGCCTACAAAGGCAGTGTAAAAACTACCAGGAGAACTCCTGTCTGGCACCTTCCCCGGTGGAGTTGTGCATGGGGTGTGTTTGGAACATTTTGTCACCAGCCGAGTCCAAAATTCAGCGTTTCCCCATCTCAGGCCAGAAAGCAGGTAGAACAACTTTTGTGGTGTCTTTCAGATGCCTACCGGAGCAATGTAAAAACTACCAGGAGAACTCCTGTCTGGCACCTTCCCCGGTGGAGTTGTGCATGGGGTGTGTTTGGAACATTTTGTCACCAGCCGAGTCCAAAATTCAGCGATTCCCCATCTCAGCCCAGAAAGCAGGTAGAACAACTTTTGTGGTGTCTTTCAGATGCCTACAAAGGCAGTGTAAAAACTACCAGGAGAACTCCTGTCTGGCACCTTCCCCGGTGGAGTTGTGCATGGGGTGTGTTTGGAACATTTTGTCACCAGCCGACTCCAAAATTCAGCGGTTCCCCATCTCAGCCCAGAAAGCAGGTAGAACAACTTTTGTGGTGTCTTTCAGATGCCTACCGGAGCAATGTAAAAACTACCAGGAGAACTCCTGTCTGGCACCTTCCCCGGTGGAGTTGTGCATGGGGTGTGTTTGGAACATTTTGTCACCAGCCGAGTCCAAAATTCAGCGTTTCCCCATCTCAGCCCAGAAAGCAGGTAGAACAACTTTTGTGGTGTCTTTCAGATGCCTACCGGAGCAATGTAAAAACTACCAGGAGAACTCCTGTCTGGCACCTTCCCCGGTGGAGTTGTGCATGGGGTGTGTTTGGAACATTTTGTCACCAGCCGAGTCCAAAATTCAGCGATTCCCCATCTCAGCCCAGAAAGCAGGTAGAACAACTTTTGTGGTGTCTTTCAGATGCCTACAAAGGCAGTGTAAAAACTACCAGGAGAACTCCTGTCTGGCACCTTCCCCGGTGGAGTTGTGCATGGGGTGTGTTTGGAACATTTTGTCACCAGCCGACTCCAAAATTCAGCGGTTCCCCATCTCAGCCCAGAAAGCAGGTAGAACAACTTTTGTGGTGTCTTTCAGATGCCTACCGGAGCAATGTAAAAACTACCAGGAGAACTCGTTTCTTGCACCTTCCCCGGTGGAGTTGTGCAGGGGGTGTGTTTGGAACATTTTGTCACCAGCCGAGTCCAAAATTCAGCGGTTCCCCATCTCAGCCCAGAAAGCAGGTAGAACAACTTTTCTTGTGCCTTTCAGCTGCCTACCAAGGTAGTGTAAATACTAACAACAGAATTCGTTCCTGGCACCTTCCCCGGTGGAGTTGTGCATGGGGTGTGTTTGGAACATTTTGTCACCGGCCGAGTCCAAAATTCAGCGGTTCCCCATCTCAGCCCACAAAGCAGGTAGAACAACTTTTGTGGTGTCTTTCAGATGCCTACCGGAGCAATGTAAAAACTACCAGGAGAACTCCTGTCTGGCACCTTCCCCGGTGGAGTTGTGCATGGGGTGTGTTTGGAACATTTTGTCACCAGCCGACTCCAAAATTCAGCGTTTCCCCATCTCAGCCCACAAAGCAGGTAGAACAACTTTTGTGGTGTCTTTCAGATGCCTACCGGAGCAATGTAAAAACTACCAGGAGGACTCCTGTCTGGCACCTTCCCCGGTGGAGTTGTGCATGGGGTGTGTTTGGAACATTTTGTCACCGGCCGAGTCCAAAATTCAGCGATTCCCCATCTCAGCCCAGAAAGCAGGTAGAACAACTTTTGTGGTGTCTTTCAGATGCCTACCGGAGCAATGTAAAAACTACCAGGAGAACTCCTGTCTGGCACCTTCCCCGGTGGAGTTGTGCATGGGGTGTGTTTGGAACATTTTGTCACCAGCCGAGTCCAAAATTCAGCGTTTCCCCATCTCAGCCCAGAAAGCAGGTAGAACAACTTTTGTGGTGTCTTTCAGATGCCTACCGGAGCAATGTAAAAACTACCAGGAGAACTCCTGTCTGGCACCTTCCCCGGTGGAGTTGTGCATGGGGTGTGTTTGGAACATTTTGTCACCGGCCAAGTCCAAAATTCAGCGTTTCCCCATCTCAGCCCAGAAAGCAGGTAGAACAACTTTTGTGGTGTCTTTCAGATGCCTACCGGAGCAATGTAAAAACTACCAGGAGAACTCCTGTCTGGCACCTTCCCCGGTGGAGTTGTGCATGGGGTGTGTTTGGAACATTTTGTCACCGGCCGAGTCCAAAATTCAGCGATTCCCCATCTCAGCCCAGAAAGCAGGTAGAACAACTTTTGTGGTGTCTTTCAGATGCCTACAAAGGCAGTGTAAAAACTACCAGGAGAACTCCTGTCTGGCACCTTCCCCGGTGGAGTTGTGCATGGGGTGTGTTTGGAACATTTTGTCACCAGCCGAGTCCAAAATTCAGCGGTTCCCCATCTCAGCCCAGAAAGCAGGTAGAACAACTTTTGTGGTGTCTTTCAGATGCCTACCGGAGCAATGTAAAAACTACCAGGAGAACTCCTGTCTGGCACCTTCCCCGGTGGAGTTGTGCATGGGGTGTGTTTGGAACATTTTGTCACCAGCCGACTCCAAAATTCAGCTGTTCCCCATCTCAGCCCAGAAAGCAGGTAGAACAACTTTTGTGGTGTCTTTCAGATGCCTACCGGAGCAATGTAAAAACTACCAGGAGAACTCCTGTCTGGCACCTTCCCCGGTGGAGTTGTGCAGGGGGTGTGTTTGGAACATTTTGTCACCAGCCGAGTCCAAAATTCAGCGTTTCCCCATCTCAGCCCAGAAAGCAGGTAGAACAACTTTTGTGGTGTCTTTCAGATGCCTACCGGAGCAATGTAAAAACTACCAGGAGAACTCCTGTCTGGCACCTTCCCCGGTGGAGTTGTGCATGGGGTGTGTTTGGAACATTTTGTCACCGGCCGAGTCCAAAATTCAGCGATTCCCCATCTCAGCCCAGAAAGCAGGTAGAACAACTTTTGTGGTGTCTTTCAGATGCCTACAAAGGCAGTGTAAAAACTACCAGGAGAACTCCTGTCTGGCACCTTCCCCGGTGGAGTTGTGCATGGGGTGTGTTTGGAACATTTTGTCACCAGCCGAGTCCAAAATTCAGCGTTTCCCCATCTCAGCCCAGAAAGCAGGTAGAACAACTTTTGTGGTGTCTTTCAGATGCCTACCGGAGCAATGTAAAAACTACCAGGAGAACTCCTGTCTGGCACCTTCCCCGGTGGAGATGTGCATGGGGTGTGTTTGGAACATTTTGTCACCAGCCGAGTCCAAAATTCAGCGATTCCCCATCTCAGCCCAGAAAGCAGGTAGAACAACTTTTGTGGTGTCTTTCAGATGCCTACAAAGGCAGTGTAAAAACTACCAGGAGAACTCCTGTCTGGCACCTTCCCCGGTGGAGTTGTGCAGGGGGTGTGTTTGGAACATTTTGTCACCAGCCGAGTCCAAAATTCAGCGGTTCCCTATCTCAGCCCAGAAAGCAGGTAGAACAACTTTTGTGGTACCTTTCAGCTGCCTACCAAGGTAGTGTAAAAACTACCAAGAGAACTCCTGTCTGGCACCTTCCCCGGTGGTGTTGTGCATGGGGTGTGTTTGGAACATTTTGTCACCGGCCGAGTCCAAAATTCAGCTGTTCCCCATCTCAGCCCAGAAAGCAGGTAGAACAACTTTTGTGGTGTCTTTCAGATGCCTACCGGAGCAATGTAAAAACTACCAGGAGAACTCCTGTCTGGCACCTTCCCCGGTGGTGTTGTGCAGGGGGTGTGTTTGGAACATTTTGTCACCGGCCGAGTCCAAAATTCAGCGGTTCCCCATCTCAGCCCAGAAAGCAGGTAGAACAACTTTTCTTGTGCCTTTCAGCTGCCTACCAAGGTAGTGTAAAAACTAACAACAGAATTCGTTCCTGGCACCTTCCCCGGTGGAGTTGTGCAGGGGGTGTGTTTGGAACATTTTGTCACCAGCCGACTCCAAAATTCAGCGGTTCCCCATCTCAGCCCACAAAGCAGGTACAACAACTTTTCTTGTGCCTTTCAGATGCCTACCAAGGTAGTGTAAAAACTACCAACAGAATTCGTTCCTGGCACCTTCCCCGGTGGAGTTGTGCATGGGGTGTGTTTGGAACATTTTGTCACCAGCCGAGTCCAAAATTCAGCGTTTCCCCATCTCAGCCCAGAAAGCAGGTAGAACAACTTTTGTGGTGTCTTTCAGATGCCTACCGGAGCAATGTAAAAACTACCAGGAGGACTCCTGTCTGGCACCTTCCCCGGTGGAGTTGTGCATGGGGTGTGTTTGGAACATTTTGTCACCGGCCGAGTCCAAAATTCAGCGATTCCCCATCTCAGCCCAGAAAGCAGGTAGAACAACTTTTGTGGTGTCTTTCAGATGCCTACCGGAGCAATGTAAAAACTACCAGGAGAACTCCTGTCTGGCACCTTCCCCGGTGGAGTTGTGCATGGGGTGTGTTTGGAACATTTTGTCACCGGCCGAGTCCAAAATTCAGCGATTCCCCATCTCAGCCCAGAAAGCAGGTAGAACAACTTTTGTGGTGTCTTTCAGATGCCTACAAAGGCAGTGTAAAAACTACCAGGAGAACTCCTGTCTGGCACCTTCCCCGGTGGAGTTGTGCATGGGGTGTGTTTGGAACATTTTGTCACCAGCCGAGTCCAAAATTCAGCGGTTCCCCATCTCAGCCCAGAAAGCAGGTAGAACAACTTTTGTGGTGTCTTTCAGATGCCTACCGGAGCAATGTAAAAACTACCAGGAGAACTCCTGTCTGGCACCTTCCCCGGTGGAGTTGTGCAGGGGGTGTGTTTGGAACATTTTGTCACCAGCCGAGTCCAAAATTCAGCGGTTCCCCATCTCAGCCCAGAAAGCAGGTAGAACAACTTTTGTGGTACCTTTCAGCTGCCTACCAAGGTAGTGTAAAAACTACCAAGAGAACTCCTGTCTGGCACCTTCCCCGGTGGTGTTGTGCATGGGGTGTGTTTGGAACATTTTGTCACCAGCCGAGTCCAAAATTCAGCGTTTCCCCATCTCAGCCCAGAAAGCAGGTAGAACAACTTTTGTGGTGTCTTTCAGATGCCTACCGGAGCAATGTAAAAACTACCAGGAGAACTCCTGTCTGGCACCTTCCCCGGTGGAGTTGTGCATGGGGTGTGTTTGGAACATTTTGTCACCGGCCGAGTCCAAAATTCAGCGATTCCCCATCTCAGCCCAGAAAGCAGGTAGAACAACTTTTGTGGTGTCTTTCAGATGCCTACAAAGGCAGTGTAAAAACTACCAGGAGAACTCCTGTCTGGCACCTTCCCCGGTGGAGTTGTGCATGGGGTGTGTTTGGAACATTTTGTCACCAGCCGAGTCCAAAATTCAGCGATTCCCCATCTCAGCCCAGAAAGCAGGTAGAACAACTTTTGTGGTGTCTTTCAGATGCCTACCGGAGCAATGTAAAAACTACCAGGAGAACTCCTGTCTGGCACCTTCCCCGGTGGAGTTGTGCAGGGGGTGTGTTTGGAACATTTTGTCACCAGCCGAGTCCAAAATTCAGCGGTTCCCCATCTCAGCCCAGAAAGCAGGTAGAACAACTTTTGTGGTACCTTTCAGCTGCCTACCAAGGTAGTGTAAAAACTACCAAGAGAACTCCTGTCTGGCACCTTCCCCGGTGGTGTTGTGCATGGGGTGTGTTTGGAACATTTTGTCACCGGCCGAGTCCAAAATTCAGCTGTTCCCCATCTCAGCCCAGAAAGCAGGTAGAACAACTTTTGTGGTGTCTTTCAGATGCCTACCGGAGCAATGTAAAAACTACCAGGAGAACTCCTGTCTGGCACCTTCCCCGGTGGAGTTGTGCAGGGGGTGTGTTTGGAACATTTTGTCACCGGCCGAGTCCAATATTCAGCGGTTCCCCATCTCAGCCCAGAAAGCAGGTAGAACAACTTTTGTGGTGCCTTTCAGCTGCCTACCGGAGCAATGTAAAAACTACCAGGAGAACTCCTGTCTGGCACCTTCCCCGGTGGAGTTGTGCAGGGGGTGTGTTTGGAACATTTTGTCACCAGCCGACTCCAAAATTCAGCGGTTCCCCATCTCAGCCCACAAAGCAGGTACAACAACTTTTCTTGTGCCTTTCCGCTGCCTACCAAGGTAGTGTAAATCTACCAACAGAATTCGTTCCTGGCACCTTCCCCGGTGGAGTTGTGCATGGGGTGTGTTTGGAACATTTTGTCACCGGCCGAGTCCAAAATTCAGCGTTTCCCCATCTCAGCCCACAAAGCAGGTAGAACAACTTTTGTGGTGTCTTTCAGATGCCTACCAAGGTAGTGTAAAAGCTACCAGGAGAACTCCTGTCTGGCACCTTCCCCGGTGGAGTTGTGCATGGGGTGTGTTTGGAACATTTTGTCACCGGCCGAGTCCAAAATTCAGCGATTCCCCATCTCAGCCCAGAAAGCAGGTAGAACAACTTTTGTGGTGTCTTTCAGATGCCTACAAAGGCAGTGTAAAAACTACCAGGAGAACTCCTGTCTGGCACCTTCCCCGGTGGAGTTGTGCATGGGGTGTGTTTGGAACATTTTGTCACCAGCCGAGTCCAAAATTCAGCGGTTCCCCATCTCAGCCCAGAAAGCAGGTAGAACAACTTTTGTGGTGTCTTTCAGATGCCTACCGGAGCAATGTAAAAACTACCAGGAGAACTCCTGTCTGGCACCTTCCCCGGTGGAGTTGTGCATGGGGTGTGTTTGGAACATTTTGTCACCAGCCGAGTCCAAAATTCAGCGGTTCCCCATCTCAGCCCAGAAAGCAGGTAGAACAACTTTTGTGGTACCTTTCAGATGCCTACCAAGGTAGTGTAAAAACTACCAGGAGAACTCCTGTCTGGCACCTTCCCCGGTGGTGTTGTGCATGGGGTGTGTTTGGAACATTTTGTCACCGGCCGAGTCCAAAATTCAGCTGTTCCCCATCTCAGCCCAGAAAGCAGGTAGAACAACTTTTGTGGTGTCTTTCAGATGCCTACCGGAGCAATGTAAAAACTACCAGGAGAACTCCTGTCTGGCACCTTCCCCGGTGGAGTTGTGCAGGGGGTGTGTTTGGAACATTTTGTCACCAGCCGAGTCCAAAATTCAGCGTTTCCCCATCTCAGCCCAGAAAGCAGGTAGAACAACTTTTGTGGTGTCTTTCAGATGCCTACCGGAGCAATGTAAAAACTACCAGGAGAACTCCTGTCTGGCACCTTCCCCGGTGGAGTTGTGCATGGGGTGTGTTTGGAACATTTTGTCACCGGCCGAGTCCAAAATTCAGCGATTCCCCATCTCAGCCCAGAAAGCAGGTAGAACAACTTTTGTGGTGTCTTTCAGATGCCTACAAAGGCAGTGTAAAAACTACCAGGAGAACTCCTGTCTGGCACCTTCCCCGGTGGAGTTGTGCATGGGGTGTGTTTGGAACATTTTGTCACCAGCCGAGTCCAAAATTCAGCGGTTCCCCATCTCAGCCCAGAAAGCAGGTAGAACAACTTTTGTGGTGTCTTTCAGATGCCTACCGGAGCAATGTAAAAACTACCAGGAGAACTCGTTTCTTGCACCTTCCCCGGTGGAGTTGTGCAGGGGGTGTGTTTGGAACATTTTGTCACCAGCCGAGTCCAAAATTCAGCGGTTCCCTATCTCAGCCCAGAAAGCAGGTAGAACAACTTTTGTGGTACCTTTCAGCTGCCTACCAAGGTAGTGTAAAAACTACCAAGAGAACTCCTGTCTGGCACCTTCCCCGGTGGTGTTGTGCATGGGGTGTGTTTGGAACATTTTGTCACCGGCCGAGTCCAAAATTCAGCTGTTCCCCATCTCAGCCCAGAAAGCAGGTAGAACAACTTTTGTGGTGTCTTTCAGATGCCTACCGGAGCAATGTAAAAACTACCAGGAGAACTCCTGTCTGGCACCTTCCCCGGTGGTGTTGTGCAGGGGGTGTGTTTGGAACATTTTGTCACCGGCCGAGTCCAAAATTCAGCGGTTCCCCATCTCAGCCCAGAAAGCAGGTAGAACAACTTTTCTTGTGCCTTTCAGCTGCCTACCAAGGTAGTGTAAAAACTAACAACAGAATTCGTTCCTGGCACCTTCCCCGGTGGAGTTGTGCAGGGGGTGTGTTTGGAACATTTTGTCACCAGCCGACTCCAAAATTCAGCGGTTCCCCATCTCAGCCCACAAAGCAGGTACAACAACTTTTCTTGTGCCTTTCAGATGCCTACCAAGGTAGTGTAAAAACTACCAACAGAATTCGTTCCTGGCACCTTCCCCGGTGGAGTTGTGCATGGGGTGTGTTTGGAACATTTTGTCACCAGCCGAGTCCAAAATTCAGCGTTTCCCCATCTCAGCCCAGAAAGCAGGTAGAACAACTTTTGTGGTGTCTTTCAGATGCCTACCGGAGCAATGTAAAAACTACCAGGAGGACTCCTGTCTGGCACCTTCCCCGGTGGAGTTGTGCATGGGGTGTGTTTGGAACATTTTGTCACCGGCCGAGTCCAAAATTCAGCGATTCCCCATCTCAGCCCAGAAAGCAGGTAGAACAACTTTTGTGGTGTCTTTCAGATGCCTACCGGAGCAATGTAAAAACTACCAGGAGAACTCCTGTCTGGCACCTTCCCCGGTGGAGTTGTGCATGGGGTGTGTTTGGAACATTTTGTCACCGGCCGAGTCCAAAATTCAGCTGTTCCCCATCTCAGCCCAGAAAGCAGGTAGAACAACTTTTGTGGTGTCTTTCAGATGCCTACCGGAGCAATGTAAAAACTACCAGGAGAACTCCTGTCTGGCACCTTCCCCGGTGGAGTTGTGCATGGGGTGTGTTTGGAACATTTTGTCACCGGCCGAGTCCAAAATTCAGCGATTCCCCATCTCAGCCCAGAAAGCAGGTAGAACAACTTTTGTGGTGTCTTTCAGATGCCTACCGGAGCAATGTAAAAACTACCAGGAGAACTCCTGTCTGGCACCTTCCCCGGTGGAGTTGTGCATGGGGTGTGTTTGGAACATTTTGTCACCGGCCGAGTCCAAAATTCAGCGGTTCCCCATCTCAGCCCAGAAAGCAGGTAGAACAACTTTTGTGGTGTCTTTCAGATGCCTACCGGAGCAATGTAAAAACTACCAGGAGAACTCCTGTCTGGCACCTTCCGTGGTGGAGTTGTGCATGGGGTGTGTTTGGAACATTTTGTCACCGGCCGAGTCCAAAATTCAGCGATTCCCCATCTCAGCCCAGAAAGCAGGTAGAACAACTTTTGTGGTGTCTTTCAGATGCCTACAAAGGCAGTGTAAAAACTACCAGGAGAACTCCTGTCTGGCACCTTCCCCGGTGGAGTTGTGCATGGGGTGTGTTTGGAACATTTTGTCACCAGCCGAGTCCAAAATTCAGCGGTTCCCCATCTCAGCCCAGAAAGCAGGTAGAACAACTTTTGTGGTGTCTTTCAGATGCCTACCGGAGCAATGTAAAAACTACCAGGAGAACTCCTGTCTGGCACCTTCCCCGGTGGAGTTGTGCAGGGGGTGTGTTTGGAACATTTTGTCACCAGCCGAGTCCAAAATTCAGCGGTTCCCCATCTCAGCCCAGAAAGCAGGTAGAACAACTTTTGTGGTACCTTTCAGCTGCCTACCAAGGTAGTGTAAAAACTACCAAGAGAACTCCTGTCTGGCACCTTCCCCGGTGGTGTTGTGCATGGGGTGTGTTTGGAACATTTTGTCACCGGCCGAGTCCAAAATTCAGCTGTTCCCCATCTCAGCCCAGAAAGCAGGTAGAACAACTTTTGTGGTGTCTTTCAGATGCCTACCGGAGCAATGTAAAAACTACCAGGAGAACTCCTGTCTGGCACCTTCCCCGGTGGAGTTGTGCAGGGGGTGTGTTTGGAACATTTTGTCACCGGCCGAGTCCAATATTCAGCGGTTCCCCATCTCAGCCCAGAAAGCAGGTAGAACAACTTTTGTGGTGCCTTTCAGCTGCCTACCGGAGCAATGTAAAAACTACCAGGAGAACTCCTGTCTGGCACCTTCCCCGGTGGAGTTGTGCAGGGGGTGTGTTTGGAACATTTTGTCACCAGCCGACTCCAAAATTCAGCGGTTCCCCATCTCAGCCCACAAAGCAGGTACAACAACTTTTCTTGTGCCTTTCCGCTGCCTACCAAGGTAGTGTAAATCTACCAACAGAATTCGTTCCTGGCACCTTCCCCGGTGGAGTTGTGCATGGGGTGTGTTTGGAACATTTTGTCACCGGCCGAGTCCAAAATTCAGCGTTTCCCCATCTCAGCCCACAAAGCAGGTAGAACAACTTTTGTGGTGTCTTTCAGATGCCTACCAAGGTAGTGTAAAAGCTACCAGGAGAACTCCTGTCTGGCACCTTCCCCGGTGGAGTTGTGCATGGGGTGTGTTTGGAACATTTTGTCACCGGCCGAGTCCAAAATTCAGCGATTCCCCATCTCAGCCCAGAAAGCAGGTAGAACAACTTTTGTGGTGTCTTTCAGATGCCTACAAAGGCAGTGTAAAAACTACCAGGAGAACTCCTGTCTGGCACCTTCCCCGGTGGAGTTGTGCATGGGGTGTGTTTGGAACATTTTGTCACCAGCCGAGTCCAAAATTCAGCGGTTCCCCATCTCAGCCCAGAAAGCAGGTAGAACAACTTTTGTGGTGTCTTTCAGATGCCTACCGGAGCAATGTAAAAACTACCAGGAGAACTCCTGTCTGGCACCTTCCCCGGTGGAGTTGTGCATGGGGTGTGTTTGGAACATTTTGTCACCAGCCGAGTCCAAAATTCAGCGGTTCCCCATCTCAGCCCAGAAAGCAGGTAGAACAACTTTTGTGGTACCTTTCAGATGCCTACCAAGGTAGTGTAAAAACTACCAGGAGAACTCCTGTCTGGCACCTTCCCCGGTGGTGTTGTGCATGGGGTGTGTTTGGAACATTTTGTCACCGGCCGAGTCCAAAATTCAGCTGTTCCCCATCTCAGCCCAGAAAGCAGGTAGAACAACTTTTGTGGTGTCTTTCAGATGCCTACCGGAGCAATGTAAAAACTACCAGGAGAACTCCTGTCTGGCACCTTCCCCGGTGGAGTTGTGCAGGGGGTGTGTTTGGAACATTTTGTCACCAGCCGAGTCCAAAATTCAGCGTTTCCCCATCTCAGCCCAGAAAGCAGGTAGAACAACTTTTGTGGTGTCTTTCAGATGCCTACCGGAGCAATGTAAAAACTACCAGGAGAACTCCTGTCTGGCACCTTCCCCGGTGGAGTTGTGCATGGGGTGTGTTTGGAACATTTTGTCACCGGCCGAGTCCAAAATTCAGCGATTCCCCATCTCAGCCCAGAAAGCAGGTAGAACAACTTTTGTGGTGTCTTTCAGATGCCTACAAAGGCAGTGTAAAAACTACCAGGAGAACTCCTGTCTGGCACCTTCCCCGGTGGAGTTGTGCATGGGGTGTGTTTGGAACATTTTGTCACCAGCCGAGTCCAAAATTCAGCGGTTCCCCATCTCAGCCCAGAAAGCAGGTAGAACAACTTTTGTGGTGTCTTTCAGATGCCTACCGGAGCAATGTAAAAACTACCAGGAGAACTCGTTTCTTGCACCTTCCCCGGTGGAGTTGTGCAGGGGGTGTGTTTGGAACATTTTGTCACCAGCCGAGTCCAAAATTCAGCGGTTCCCTATCTCAGCCCAGAAAGCAGGTAGAACAACTTTTGTGGTACCTTTCAGCTGCCTACCAAGGTAGTGTAAAAACTACCAAGAGAACTCCTGTCTGGCACCTTCCCCGGTGGTGTTGTGCATGGGGTGTGTTTGGAACATTTTGTCACCAGCCGAGTCCAAAATTCAGCTGTTCCCCATCTCAGCCCACAAAGCAGGTAGAACAACTTTTGTGGTGTCTTTCAGATGCCTACCGGAGCAATGTAAAAACTACCAGGAGAACTCCTGTCTGGCACCTTCCCCGGTGGTGTTGTGCAGGGGGTGTGTTTGGAACATTTTGTCACCGGCCAAGTCCAAAATTCAGCGGTTCCCCATCTCAGCCCAGAAAGCAGGTAGAACAACTTTTCTTGTGCCTTTCAGCTGCCTACCAAGGTAGTGTAAAAACTAACAACAGAATTCGTTCCTGGCACCTTCCCCGGTGGAGTTGTGCAGGGGGTGTGTTTGGAACATTTTGTCACCAGCCGACTCCAAAATTCAGCGGTTCCCCATCTCAGCCCACAAAGCAGGTACAACAACTTTTCTTGTGCCTTTCAGATGCCTACCAAGGTAGTGTAAAAACTACCAACAGAATTCGTTCCTGGCACCTTCCCCGGTGGAGTTGTGCATGGGGTGTGTTTGGAACATTTTGTCAACGGCCGAGTCCAAAATTCAGCGGTTCCCCATCTCAGCCCACAAAGCAGGTAGAACAACTTTTGTGGTGTCTTTCAGATGCCTACCGGAGCAATGTAAAAACTACCAGGAGGACTCCTGTCTGGCACCTTCCCCGGTGGAGTTGTGCATGGGGTGTGTTTGGAACATTTTGTCACCGGCCGAGTCCAAAATTCAGCGATTCCCCATCTCAGCCCAGAAAGCAGGTAGAACAACTTTTGTGGTGTCTTTCAGATGCCTACCAAGGTAGTGTAAAAACTACCAGGAGAACTCCTGTCTGGCACCTTCCGTGGTGGAGTTGTGCATGGGGTGTGTTTGGAACATTTTGTCACCAGCCGACTCCAAAATTCAGCGTTTCCCCATCTCAGCCCAGAAAGCAGGTAGAACAACTTTTGTGGTGTCTTTCAGATGCCTACCGGAGCAATGTAAAAACTACCAGGAGAACTCCTGTCTGGCACCTTCCCCGGTGGAGTTGTGCATGGGGTGTGTTTGGAACATTTTGTCACCGGCCGAGTCCAAAATTCAGCGGTTCCCCATCTCAGCCCAGAAAGCAGGTAGAACAACTTTTGTGGTGTCTTTCAGATGCCTACCAAGGTAGTGTAAAAACTACCAGGAGAACTCCTGTCTGGCACCTTCCCCGGTGGAGTTGTGCATGGGGTGTGTTTGGAACATTTTGTCACCAGCCGAGTCCAAAATTCAGCGGTTCCCCATCTCAGCCCAGAAAGCAGGTAGAACAACTTTTGTGGTGTCTTTCAGATGCCTACCAAGGTAGTGTAAAAACTACCAGGAGAACTCCTGTCTGGCACCTTCCGTGGTGGAGTTGTGCATGGGGTGTGTTTGGAACATTTTGTCACCGGCCGACTCCAAAATTCAGCGGTTCCCCATCTCAGCCCAGAAAGCAGGTAGAAGATCTTTTGTGGTTTCTTTCAGATGCCTACCGGAGCAATGTAAAAACTACCAGGAGAACTCCTGTCTGGCACCTTCCCCGGTGGAGTTGTGCATGGGGTGTGTTTGGAACATTTTGTCACCAGCCGACTCCAAAATTCAGCATTTCCCCATCTCAGCCCAGAAAGCAGGTAGAACAACTTTTGTGGTGTCTTTCAGATGCCTACCAAGGTAGTGTAAAAACTACCAGGAGAACTCCTGTCTGGCACCTTCCCCGGTGGAGTTGTGCAGGGGGTGTGTTTGGAACATTTTGTCACCAGCCGACTCCAAAATTCAGCGGTTCCCCATCTCAGCCCAGAAAGCAGGTAGAACAACTTTTGTGGTGCCTTTCAGCTGCCTACCAAGGTACTGTAAAAACTACCAACAGAATTCGTTCCTGGCACCTTCCCCGGTGGAGTTGTGCATGGGGTGTGTTTGGAACATTTTGTCACCAGCCGACTCCAAAATTCAGCGGTTCCCCATCTCAGCCCAGAAAGCAGGTAGAACAACTTTTGTGGTGCCTTTCAGCTGCCTACCAAGGTAGTGTAAAAACTACCAAGAGATCTCCTGTCTGGCACCTTCCGTGGTGGAGTTGTGCATGGGGTGTGTTTGGAACATTTTGTCACCGGCCGACTCCAAAATTCAGCGGTTCCCCATCTCAGCCCAGAAAGCAGGTAGAACAACTTTTGTGGTGCCTTGCAAATGCCTACCAAGCTAGTGTAGAACCTACCAAGAGAACTCCTGTCGGGCACCTTCCCCGGTGGAGTTGTGCAGGGGGTGTGTTTGGAACATTTTGTCACCGGCCGACTCCAAAATTCAGCGGTTCCCCATCTCAGCCCAGAAAGCAGGTAGAACAACTTTTGTGGTGTCTTTCAGATGCCTACCAAGGTAGTGTAAAAACTACCAGGAGAACTCCTGTCTGGCACCTTCCGTGGTGGAGTTGTGCATGGGGTGTGTTTGGAACATTTTGTCACCGGCCGAGTCCAAAATTCAGCGGTTCCCCATCTCAGCCCAGAAAGCAGGTACAACATCTTTTGTGGTATCTTTCAGATGCCTACCGGAGCAATGGAAAAACTACCAGGAGAACTCCTGTCTGGCACCTTCCCCGGTGGAGTTGTGCATGGGGTGTGTTTGGAACATTTTGTCACCAGCCGACTCCAAAATTCAGCGGTTCCCCATCTCAGCCCACAAAGCAGGTACAACAACTTTTCTTCTGCCTTTCAGCTGCCTACCAAGGTAGTGTAAAAACTACCAAAAGAATTCGTTCCTGGCACCTTCCCCGGTGGAGTTGTGCATGGGGTGTCTGTGGAACATTTTGTCACCGGCCGAGTCCAAAATTCAGCGATTCCCCATCTCAGCCCAGAAAGCAGGTAGAACAACTTTTGTGGTGTCTTTCAGATGCCTACCAAGGTAGTGTAAAAACTACCAGGAGAACTCCTGTCTGGCACCTTCCTCGGTGGAGTTGTGCATGGGGTGTGTTTGGAACATTTTGTCACCGGCCGAGTCCAAAATTCAGCGTTTCCCCATCTCAGCCCAGAAAGCAGGTAGAACAACTTTTGTGGTGTCTTTCAGATGCCTACCAAGGTAGTGTAAAAACTACCAGGAGAACTCCTGTCTGGCACCTTCCCCGGTGGAGTTGTGCAGGGGGTGTGTTTGGAACATTTTGTCACCCGCCAAGTCCAAAATTCAGCGTTTCCCCATCTCAGCCCAGAAAGCAGGTAGAACAACTTTTGTGGTGCCTTTCAGCTGCCTACCAAGGTAGTGTAAAAACTACCAGGAGAACTCCTTTCTGGCACCTTCCGTGGTGGAGTTGTGCAGGGGGTGTGTTTGGAACATTTTGTCACCGGCCGACTCCAAAGTTCAGCGGTTCCCCATCTCAGCCCACAAAGCAGGTACAACAACTTTTCTTGTGCCTTTCAGCTGCCTACCAAGGTAGTGTAAAAACTACCAAAAGAATTCGTTCCTGGCACCTTCCCCGGTGGAGTTGTGCATGGGGTGTGTTTGGAACATTTTGTCACCGGCCGAGTCCAAAATTCAGCTGTTCCCCATCTCAGCCCAGAAAGCAGGTAGAACAAGTTTTGTGGTGTCTTTCAAATGCCTACCAAGGTAGTGTAAAAACTACCAGGAGAACTCCTGTCTGGCACCTTCCCCGGTGGAGTTGTGCATGGGGTGTGTTTGGAACATTTTGTCACCAGCCGAGTCCAAAATTCAGCGTTTCCCCATCTCAGCCCAGAAAGCAGGTAGAACAACTTTTGTGGTGCCTTTCAGCTGCCTACCAAGGTAGTGTAAAAACTACCAAGAGAACTCCTGTCTGGCACCTTCCGTGGTGGAGTTGTGCAGGGGGTGTGTTTGGAACATTTTGTCACCGGCCGAGTCCAAAATTCAGCGATTCCCCATCTCAGCCCAGAAAGCAGGTAGAACAACTTTTGTGGTGCCTTTCAGCTGCCTACCGGGGTAGTGTAAAAACTACCAACAGAACTCGTTTCTGGCACCTTCCTCGGTGGAGTTGTGCATGGGGTGTGTTTGGAACATTTTGTCACCAGCCGACTCCAAAATTCAGCGTTTCCCCATCTCAGCCCAGAAAGCAGGTAGAACAACTTTTGTGGTGCCATTCAGCTGCGTACCAAGGTAGTGTAAAAACTACCAAGAGAACTCCTGTCTGGCACCTTCCGTGGTGGAGTTGTGCATGGGGTGTGTTTGGAACATTTTGTCACCGGCCGAGTCCAAAATTCAGCGATTCCCCATCTCAGCCCAGAAAGCAGGTAGAACAACTTTTGTGGTGCCTTTCAGCTGCCTACCGGGGTAGTGTAAAAACTACCAACAGAACTCGTTTCTGGCACCTTCCTCGGTGGAGTTGTGCATGGGGTGTGTTTGGAACATTTTGTCACCAGCCGACTCCAAAATTCAGCGTTTCCCCATCTCAGCCCAGAAAGCAGGTAGAACAACTTTTGTGGTGTCTTTCAGATGCCTACCAAGGTAGTGTAAAAACTACCAGGAGAACTCCTGTCTGGCACCTTCCCCGGTGGAGTTGTGCAGGGGGTGTGTTTGGAACATTTTGTCACCCGCCAAGTCCAAAATTCAGCGTTTCCCCATCTCAGCCCAGAAAGCAGGTAGAACAACTTTTGTGGTTCCTTTCAGCTGCCTACCAAGGTAGTGTAAAAACTACCAGGAGAACTCCTTTCTGGCACCTTCCGTGGTGGAGTTGTGCAGGGGGTGTGTTTGGAACATTTTGTCACCGGCCGACTCCAAAATTCAGCGGTTCCCCATCTCAGCCCACAAAGCAGGTAGAACAACTTTTCTTGTGCCTTTCAGCTGCCTACCAAGGTAGTGTAAAAACTACCAAGAGAACTCCTTTCTGGCACCTTCCTCGGTGGAGTTGTGCATGGGGTGTGTTTGGAACATTTTGTCACCAGCCGACTCCAAAATTCAGCGTTTCCCCATCTCAGCCCAGAAAGCAGGTAGAACAACTTTTGTGGTGTCTTTCAGATGCCTACCAAGGTAGTGTAAAAACTACCAAGAGAACTCCTGTCTGGCACCTTCCGTGGTGGAGTTGTGCAGGGGGTGTGTTTGGAACATTTTGTCACCGGCCGACTCCAAAATTCAGCGATTCCCCATCTCAGCCCAGAAAGCAGGTAGAACAACTTTTGTGGTGCCTTTCAGCTGCCTACCGGGGTAGTGTAAAAACTACCAACAGAACTCGTTTCTGGCACCTTCCTCGGTGGAGTTGTGCATGGGGTGTGTTTGGAACATTTTGTCACCAGCCGACTCCAAAATTCAGCGTTTCCCCATCTCAGCCCAGAAAGCAGGTAGAACAACTATTGTGGTGTCTTTCAGATGCCTACCAAGGTAGTGTAAAAACTACCAGGAGAACTCCTGTCTGGCACCTTCCCCGGTGGAGTTGTGCAGGGGGTGTGTTTGGAACATTTTGTCACCGGCCGAGTCCAAAATTCAGCGTTTCCCCATCTCAGCCCAGAAAGCAGGTAGAACAACTTTTGTGGTGTCTTTCAGCTGCCTACCAAGGTAGTGTAAAAACTACCAGGAGAACTCCTTTCTGGCACCTTCCGTGGTGGAGTTGTGCAGGGGGTGTGTTTGGAACATTTTGTCACCGGCCGTCTCCAAAATTCAGCGGTTCCCCATCTCAGCCCACAAAGCAGGTAGAACAACTTTTGTGGTGCCTTTCAGCTGCCTACCAAGGTAGTGTAAAAACTACCAAAAGAATTCGTTCCTGGCACCTTCCGTGGTGGAGTTGTGCATGGGGTGTGTTTGGAACATTTTGTCACCGGCCGAGTCCAAAATTCAGCGGTTCCCCATCTCAGCCCAGAAAGCAGGTAGAACAACTTTTGTGGTGTCTTTCAAATGCCTACCAAGGTAGTGTAAAAACTACCAGGAGAACTCCTGTCTGGCACCTTCCCCGGTGGAGTTGTGCATGGGGTGTGTTTGGAACATTTTGTCACCAGCCGAGTCCAAAATTCAGCCGTTCCCCATCTCAGCCCAGAAAGCAGGTAGAACAACTTTTGTGGTGTCTTTCAGATGCCTACCAAGGTAGTGTAAAAACTACCAGGAGAACTCCTGTCTGGCACCTTCCGTGGTGGAGTTGTGCATGGGGTGTGTTTGGAACATTTTGTCACCAGCCGAGTCCAAAATTCAGCGTTTCCCCATCTCAGCCCAGAAAGCAGGTAGAACAACTTTTGTGGTGCCTTTCAGCTGCCTACCAAGGTAGTGTAAAAACTACCAGGAGAACTCCTGTCTGGCACCTTCCGTGGTGGAGTTGTGCAGGGGGTGTGTTTGGAACATTTTGTCACCGGCTGAGTCCAAAATTCAGCGATTCCCCATCTCAGCCCAGAAAGCAGGTAGAACAACTTTTGTGGTGTCTTTCAGATGCCTACCAAGGTAGTGTAAAAACTACCAGGAGAACTCCTGTCTGGCACCTTCCCCGGTGGAGTTGTGCATGGGGTGTGTTTGGAACATTTTGTCACCAGCCGAGTCCAAAATTCAGCGTTTCCCCATCTCAGCCCAGAAAGCAGGTAGAACAACTTTTGTGTTGCCTTTCAGCTGCCTACCAAGGTAGTGTAAAAACTACCAAGGGAACTCCTTTCTGGCACCTTCCCCGGTGGAGTTGTGCATGGGGTGTCTGTGGAACATTTTGTCACCGGCCGAGTCCAAAATTCAGCTGTTCCCCATCTCAGCCCAGAAAGCAGGTACAACAACTTTTGTGGTGCCTTTCAGCTGCCTACCAAGGTAGTGTAAAAACTACCAACAGAATTCGTTCCTGGCACCTTCCCCGGTGGAGTTGTGCATGGGGTGTGTTTGGAACATTTTGTCACCAGCCGACTCCAAAATTCAGCGGTTCCCCATCTCAGCCCAGAAAGCAGGTAGAACAACTTTTGTGGTGTCTTTCAGATGCCTACCGGAGCAATGTAAAAACTACCAGGAGAACTCCTGTCTGGCACCTTCCCCGGTGGAGTTGTGCATGGGGTGTGTTTGGAACATTTTGTCACCGGCCGACTCCAAAATTCAGCGGTTCCCCATCTCAGCCCAGAAAGCAGGAAGAACAACTTTTGTGGTGCCTTTCAAATGCCTACCAAGGTAGTGTAAAAACTACCAGGAGAACTCCTGTCTGGCACCTTCCGTGGTGGAGTTGTGCAGGGGGTGTGTTTGGAACATTTTGTCACCAGCCGACTACCAAAATTCAGCGGTTCCCTATCTCAGCCCAGAAAGCAGGTAGAACAACTTTTGTGGTGTCTTTCAGATGCCTACCAAGGTAGTGTAAAATCTACCAAGACAACTCCTGTCTGGCACCTTCCGCGGTGGAGATGTGCATGGGGTGTGTTTGGAACATTTTGTCACCGGCCGAGTCCAAAATTCAGCGTTTCCCCATCTCAGCCCAGAAAGCAGGTAGAACAACTTTTGTGGTGCCTTTCAGATGCCTACCAAGGTAGTGTAAAAACTACCTGGAGAACTCCTGTCTGGCACCTTCCCCGGTGGAGTTGTGCATGGGGTGTGTTTGGAACATTTTGTCACCAGCCGACTCCAAAATTCAGCGGTTCCCCATCTCAGCCCAGAAAGCAGGTAGAACAACTTTTGTGGTGTCTTTCAGCTGCCTACCAAGGTAGTGTAAAAACTACCAAGAGAACTCCTGTCTGGCACCTTCCCCGGTGGAGTTGTGCATGGGGTGTGTTTGGAACATTTTGTCACCGGCCGAGTCCAAAATTCAGCGATTCCCCATCTCAGCCCAGAAAGCAGGTAGAACAACTTTTGTGGTGTCTTTCAGATGCCTACCAAGGTAGTGTAAAAACTACCAGGAGAACTCCTGTCTGGCACCTTCCCCGGTGGAGTTGTGCATGGGGTGTGTTTGGAACATTTTGTCACCAGCCGACTCCAAAATTCAGCGTTTCCCCATCTCAGCCCACAAAGCAGGTAGAACAACTTTTGTGGTGTCTTTCAGATGCCTACCAAGGTAGTGTAAAAACTACCAGGAGAACTCCTGTCTGGCACCTTCCCCGGTGGAGTTGTGCATGGGGTGTGTTTGGAACATTTTGTCACCAGCCGACTCCAAAATTCAGCGGTTCCCCATCTCAGCCCAGAAAGCAGGTAGAACAACTTTTGTGGTGTCTTTCAGCTGCCTACCAAGGTAGTGTAAAAACTACCAAGAGAACTCCTGTCTGGCACCTTCCCCGGTGGAGTTGTGCATGGGGTGTGTTTGGAACATTTTGTCACCGGCCGAGTCCAAAATTCAGCGATTCCCCATCTCAGCCCAGAAAGCAGGTAGAACAACTTTTGTGGTGTCTTTCAGATGCCTACCAAGGTAGTGTAAAAACTACCAGGAGAACTCCTGTCTGGCACCTTCCCCGGTGGAGTTGTGCATGGGGTGTGTTTGGAACATTTTGTCACCAGCCGACTCCAAAATTCAGCGTTTCCCCATCTCAGCCCACAAAGCAGGTAGAACAACTTTTGTGGTGTCTTTCAGATGCCTACCAAGGTAGTGTAAAAACTACCAGGAGAACTCCTGTCTGGCACCTTCCCCGGTGGAGTTGTGCATGGGGTGTGTTTGGAACATTTTGTCACCCGCCAAGTCCAAAATTCAGCGTTTCCCCATCTCAGCCCAGAAAGCAGGTAGAACAACTTTTGTGGTGCCTTTCAGCTGCCTACCAAGGTAGTGTAAAAACTACCAGGAGAACTCCTGTCTGGCACCTTCCCCGGTGGAGTTGTGCAGGGGGTGTCTTTGGAACATTTTGTCACCGGCCGACTCCAAAATTCAGCGGTTCCCCATCTCAGCCCAGAAAGCAGGTAGAACAACTTCTGTGGTGTCTTTCAAATGCCTACCAAGGTAGTGTAAAAACTACCAACAGAACTCGTTTCTGGCACCTTCCCCGGTGGAGTTGTGCATGGGGTGTGTTTTGAACATTTTGTCACCAGCCGAGTCCAAAATTCAGCGATTCCCCATCTCAGCCCAGAAAGCAGGTAGAACAACTTTTGTGGTGCCTTTCAGCTGCCTACCAAGGTAGTGTAAAAACTACTAAGAGAACTCCTTTCTGGCACCTTCCGTGGTGGAGTTGTGCATGGGGTGTGTTTGGAACATTCTGTCACCAGCCGACTCCAAAATTCAGCGGTTCCCCATCTCAGCCCACAAAGCAGGTACAACAACTTTTCTTGTGCCTTTCAGCTGCCTACCAAGGTAGTGTAAAAACTACCAAAAGAATTCGTTCCTGGCACCTTCCCCGGTGGAGTTGTGCATGGGGTGTGTTTGGAACATTTTGTCACCGGCCGACTCCAAAATTCAGCGGTTCCCCATCTCAGCCCAGAAAGCAGGTAGAACAAGTTTTGTGATGTCTTTCAAATGCCTACCAAGGTAGTGTAAAAACTACCAGGAGAACTCCTGTCTGGCACCTTCCCCGGTGGAGTTGTGCATGGGGTGTGTTTTGAACATTTTGTCACCGGCCGAGTCCAAAATTCAGCATTTCCCCATCTCAGCCCAGAAAGCAGGTAGAACAACTTTTGTGGTGTCTTTCAGATGCCTACCGGAGCAATGTAAAAACTACCAGGAGAACTCCTGTCTGGCACCTTCCCCGGTGGAGTTGTGCATGGGGTGTGTTTGGAACATTTTGTCAACGGCCGACTCCAAAATTCAGCGGTTCCCCATCTCAGCCCAGAAAGCAGGTAGAACAACTTCTGTGGTGTCTTTCAGATGCCTACCAAGGTAGTGTAAAAACTACCTGGAGAACTCCTGTCTGGCACCTTCCCCGGTGGAGTTGTGCATGGGGTGTGTTTGGAACATTTTGTCACCGGCCGAGTCAAAAATTCAGCGATTCCCCATCTCAGCCCAGAAAGCAGGTAGAACAACTTTTGTGGTGTCTTTTAGATGCCTACCAAGGTAGTGTAAAAACTACCAAGAGAACTCCTGTCTGGCACCTTCCCCGGTGGAGTTGTGCATGGGGTGTGTTTGGAACATTTTGTCACCAGCCGACTCCAAAATTCAGCGATTCCCCATCTCAGCCCAGAAAGCAGGTAGAACAACTTTTGTGGTGTCTTTCAGATGCCTACCAAGGTAGTGTAAAAACTACTAAGAGAACTCCTGTCTGGCACCTTCCCCGGTGGAGTTTTGCATGGGGTGTGTTTGGAACATTTTGTCACCAGCCGACTCCAAAATTCAGCTGTTCCCCATCTCAGCCCAGAAAGCAGGTAGAACATCTTTTGTGGTGTCTTTCAGATGCCTACCGGATCAATGTAAAAACTACCAGGAGAACTCCTGTCTGGCACCTTCCCCGGTGGAGTTGTGCAGGGGGTGTGTTATGAACATTTTGCCACCAGCCGACTCCAAAATTCAGCGTTTCCCCATCTCAGCCCACAAAGCAGGTACAACTTCTTTTCTTGTGCCTTTCAGCTGCCTACCTAGGTAGTGTAAAAACTACCAACAGAATTCGTTCCTGGCACCTTCCCCGGTGGAGTTGTGCATGGGGTGTCTGTGAAACATTTTGTCACCGGCCGACTCCAAAATTCAGCGGTTCCCCATCTCAGCCCACAAAGCAGGTAGAACAACTTTTGTGGTGTCTTTCAGATGCCTACCGGAGCAATGTAAAAACTACCAGGAGAACTCCTGTCTGGCACCTTCCCCGGTGGAGTTGTGCAGGGGGTGTGTTTGGAACATTTTATCACCAGCCGAGTCCAAAATTCAACTGTTCCCCATCTCAGCCCAGAAAGCAGGTAGAACAACTTTTGTGGTGTCTTTCAGATGCCTACCAAGGTAGTGTAAAAACTACCAGGAGAACTCCTGTCTGGCACCTTCCCCGGTGGAGTTGTGCATGGGGTGTGTTTGGAACATTTTGTCACCAGCCGAGTCCAAAATTCAGCGTTTCCCCATCTCAGCCCAGAAAGCAGGTAGAACAACTTTTGTGGTGTCTTTCAGATGCCTACCAAGGTAGTGTAAAAACTACCAGGAGAACTCCTTTCTGGCACCTTCCGTGGTGGAGTTGTGCAGGGGGTGTGTTTGGAACATTTTGTCACCGGCCGAGTCCAAAATTCAGCGGTTCCCCATCTCAGCCCAGAAAGCAGGTAGAACATCTTTTGTGGTATCTTTCAGATGCCTACCGGAGCAATGTAAAAACTACCAGGAGAACTCCTGTCTGGCACCTTCCCCGGTGGAGTTGTGCATGGGGTGTGTTTGGAACATTTTGTCACCAGCCGAGTCCAAAATTCAGCTGTTCCCCATCTCAGCCCAGAAAGCAGGTAGAACAACTTTTGTGGTGTCTTTCAGATGCCTACCTGAGCAATGTAAAAACTACCAGGAGAACTCCTGTCTGGCACCTTCCCCGGTGGAGTTGTGCATGGGGTGTGTTTGGAACATTTTGTCACCAGCCGAGTCCAAAATTCAGCTGTTCCCCATCTCAGCCCAGAAAGCAGGTACAACAACTTTTGTGGTGTCTTTCAGATGCCTACCTGAGCAATGTAAAAACTACCAGGAGAACTCCTGTCTGGCACCTTCCCCGGTGGAGTTGTGCAGGGGGTGTGTTTGGAACATTTTGTCACCAGCCGACTCCAAAATTCAGCGGTTCCCTATCTCAGCCCAGAAAGCAGGTAGAACAACTTTTGTGGTGTCTTTCAGCTGCCTACCAAGGTAGTGTAAAAACTACCAAGAGAACTCCTGTCTGGCACCTTCCCCGGTGGAGTTGTGCATGGGGTGTGTTTGGAACATTTTGTCAACGGCCGAGTCCAAAATTCAGCGGTTCCCCATCTCAGCCCAGAAAGCAGGTAGAACAACTTTTGTGGTGTCTTTCAGATGCCTACCGGAGCAATGTAAAAACTACCAGGAGAACTCCTGTCTGGCACCTTCCCCGGTGGAGTTGTGCATGGGGTGTGTTTGGAACATTTTGTCACCGGCCGAGTCCAAAATTCAGCGTTTCCCCATCTCAGCCCAGAAAGCAGGTAGAACAACTTTTGTGGTGTCTTTCAGATGCCTACCTGAGCAATGTAAAAACTACCAGGAGAACTCCTGTCTGGCACCTTCCGTGGTGGAGTTGTGCATGGGGTGTGTTTGGAACATTTTGTCACCAGCCGAGTCCAAAATTCAGCTGTTCCCCATCTCAGCCCAGAAAGCAGGTAGAACAACTTTTGTGGTGTCTTTCAGATGCCTACCTGAGCAATGTAAAAACTACCAGGAGAACTCCTGTCTGGCACCTTCTGTGGTGGAGTTGTGCAGGGGGTGTGTTTGGAACATTTTGTCACCAGCCGACTCCAAAATTCAGCGGTTCCCTATCTCAGCCCAGAAAGCAGGTAGAACAACTTTTGTGGTGTCTTTCAGCTGCCTACCAAGGTAGTGTAAAAACTACCAAGAGAACTCCTGTCTGGCACCTTCCCCGGTGGAGTTGTGCATGGGGTGTGTTTGGAACATTTTGTCACCAGCCGAGTCCAAAATTCAGCGGTTCCCCATCTCAGCCCAGAAAGCAGGTAGAACAACTTTTGTGGTGTCTTTCAGATGCCTACCGGAGCAATGTAAAAACTACCAGGAGAACTCCTGTCTGGCACCTTCCCCGGTGGAGTTGTGCATGGGGTGTGTTTGGAACATTTTGTCACCGGCCGAGTCCAAAATTCAGCGTTTCCCCATCTCAGCCCAGAAAGCAGGTAGAACAACTTTTGTGGTGTCTTTCAGATGCCTACCGGATCAATGTAAAAACTACCAGGAGAACTCCTGTCTGGCACCTTCCCCGGTGGAGTTGTGCAGGGGGTGTGTTTGGAACATTTTGCCACCAGCCGAGTCCAAAATTCAGCGGTTCCCCATCTCAGCCCACAAAGCAGGTACAACTTCTTTTCTTGTGCCTTTCAGCTGCCTACCTAGGTAGTGTAAAAACTACCAACAGAATTCGTTCCTGGCACCTTCCCCGGTGGAGTTGTGCATGGGGTGTCTGTGAAACATTTTGTCACCGGCCGACTCCAAAATTCAGCGGTTCCCCATCTCAGCCCACAAAGCAGGTAGAACAACTTTTGTGGTGTCTTTCAGATGCCTACCGGAGCAATGTAAAAACTACCAGGAGAACTCCTGTCTGGCACCTTCCCCGGTGGAGTTGTGCAGGGGGTGTGTTTGGAACATTTTATCACCAGCCGAGTCCAAAATTCAACTGTTCCCCATCTCAGCCCAGAAAGCAGGTAGAACAACTTTTGTGGTGTCTTTCAGATGCCTACCAAGGTAGTGTAAAAACTACCAAGAGAACTCCTGTCTGGCACCTTCCCCGGTGGAGTTGTGCATGGGGTGTGTTTGGAACATTTTGTCACCGGCCGAGTCCAAAATTCAGCGATTCCCCATCTCAGCCCAGAAAGCAGGTAGAACAACTTTTGTGGTGTCTTTCAGATGCCTACCAAGGTAGTGTAAAAACTACCAGGAGAACTCCTGTCTGGCACCTTCCCCGGTGGAGTTGTGCATGGGGTGTGTTTGGAACATTTTGTCACCGGCCGAGTCCAAATTTCAGCGGTTCCCCATCTCAGCCCAGAAAGCAGGAAGAACAACTTTTGTGGTGTCCTTTTGATGCCTACCGGAGCAATGTAAAAACTACCAAGAGAACTCGTCCCTGGCACCTTCGCTAGTGGAGTTGTGCATGGGGTGTCTTTGGAACATTTTTTCACCGGCCGAGTCCAAAATTCAGCGGTTCCCCATCTCAGCCCAGAAAGCAGGTAGAACATCTTTTGTGGTGTCTTTCAGATGCCTACCGGAGCAATGGAAAAACTACCAGGAGAACTCCTGTCTGGCACCTTCCCCGGTGGAGTTGTGCATGGGGTGTGTTTGGAACATTTTGTCACCAGCCGAGTCCAAAATTCAGCTGTTCCCCATCTCAGCCCAGAAAGCAGGTAGAACAACTTTTGTGGTGTCTTTCAGATGCCTACCTGAGCAATGTAAAAACTACCAGGAGAACTCCTGTCTGGCACCTTCCCCGGTGGAGTTGTGCATGGGGTGTGTTTGGAACATTTTGTCACCGGCCGAGTCCAAAATTCAGCGGTTCCCCATCTCAGCCCAGAAAGCAGGTAGAACAACTTTTGTGGTGTCTTTCAGATGCCTACCGGATCAATGTAAAAACTACCAGGAGAACTCCTGTCTGGCACCTTCCCCGGTGGAGTTGTGCAGGGGGTGTGTTATGAACATTTTGCCACCAGCCGACTCCAAAATTCAGCGTTTCCCCATCTCAGCCCACAAAGCAGGTACAACTTCTTTTCTTGTGCCTTTCAGCTGCCTACCTAGGTAGTGTAAAAACTACCAACAGAATTCGTTCCTGGCACCTTCCCCGGTGGAGTTGTGCATGGGGTGTCTGTGAAACATTTTGTCACCGGCCGACTCCAAAATTCAGCGGTTCCCCATCTCAGCCCACAAAGCAGGTAGAACAACTTTTGTGGTGTCTTTCAGATGCCTACCGGAGCAATGTAAAAACTACCAGGAGAACTCCTGTCTGGCACCTTCCCCGGTGGAGTTGTGCAGGGGGTGTGTTTGGAACATTTTATCACCAGCCGAGTCCAAAATTCAACTGTTCCCCATCTCAGCCCAGAAAGCAGGTAGAACAACTTTTGTGGTGTCTTTCAGATGCCTACCAAGGTAGTGTAAAAACTACCAAGAGAACTCCTGTCTGGCACCTTCCCCGGTGGAGTTGTGCATGGGGTGTGTTTGGAACATTTTGTCACCGGCCGAGTCCAAAATTCAGCGATTCCCCATCTCAGCCCAGAAAGCAGGTAGAACAACTTTTGTGGTGTCTTTCAGATGCCTACCAAGGTAGTGTAAAAACTACCAGGAGAACTCCTGTCTGGCACCTTCCCCGGTGGAGTTGTGCATGGGGTGTGTTTGGAACATTTTGTCACCAGCCGAGTCCAAAATTCAGCGTTTCCCCATCTCAGCCCAGAAAGCAGGTAGAACAACTTTTGTGGTGTCTTTCAGATGCCTACCAAGGTAGTGTAAAAACTACTAAGAGAACTCCTGTCTGGCACCTTCCCCGGTGGAGTTGTGCAGGGGGTGTGTTTGGAACATTTTGTCACCGGCCGAGTCCAAAATTCAGCGGTTCCCCATCTCAGCCCAGAAAGCAGGTAGAACATCTTTTGTGGTGTCTTTCAGCTGCCTACCGGAGCAATGTAAAAACTACCAGGAGAACTCCTGTCTGGCACCTTCCCCTGTGGAGTTGTGCATGGGGTGTGTTTGGAACATTTTGTCACCAGCCGAGTCCAAAATTCAGCGTTTCCCCATCTCAGCCCAGAAAGCAGGTAGAACAACTTTTGTGGTGTCTTTCAGATGCCTACCTGAGCAATGTAAAAACTACCAGGAGAACTCCTGTCTGGCACCTTCTGTGGTGGAGTTGTGCATGGGGTGTGTTTGGAACATTTTGTCACCAGCCGAGTCCAAAATTCAGCTGTTCCCCATCTCAGCCCAGAAAGCAGGTAGAACAACTTTTGTGGTGTCTTTCAGATGCCTACCTGAGCAATGTAAAAACTACCAGGAGAACTCCTGTCTGGCACCTTCCCCGGTGGAGTTGTGCAGGGGGTGTGTTTGGAACATTTTGTCACCAGCCGACTCCAAAATTCAGCGGTTCCCTATCTCAGCCCAGAAAGCAGGTAGAACAACTTTTGTGGTGTCTTTCAGCTGCCTACCAAGGTAGTGTAAAAACTACCAAGAGAACTCCTGTCTGGCACCTTCCCCGGTGGAGTTGTGCATGGGGTGTGTTTGGAACATTTTGTCAACGGCCGAGTCCAAAATTCAGCGGTTCCCCATCTCAGCCCAGAAAGCAGGTAGAACAACTTTTGTGGTGTCTTTCAGATGCCTACCGGAGCAATGTAAAAACTACCAGGAGAACTCCTGTCTGGCACCTTCCCCGGTGGAGTTGTGCATGGGGTGTGTTTGGAACATTTTGTCACCGGCCGAGTCCAAAATTCAGCGTTTCCCCATCTCAGCCCAGAAAGCAGGTAGAACAACTTTTGTGGTGTCTTTCAGATGCCTACCTGAGCAATGTAAAAACTACCAGGAGAACTCCTGTCTGGCACCTTCCGTGGTGGAGTTGTGCATGGGGTGTGTTTGGAACATTTTGTCACCAGCCGAGTCCAAAATTCAGCTGTTCCCCATCTCAGCCCAGAAAGCAGGTAGAACAACTTTTGTGGTGTCTTTCAGATGCCTACCTGAGCAATGTAAAAACTACCAGGAGAACTCCTGTCTGGCACCTTCTGTGGTGGAGTTGTGCAGGGGGTGTGTTTGGAACATTTTGTCACCAGCCGACTCCAAAATTCAGCGGTTCCCTATCTCAGCCCAGAAAGCAGGTAGAACAACTTTTGTGGTGTCTTTCAGCTGCCTACCAAGGTAGTGTAAAAACTACCAAGAGAACTCCTGTCTGGCACCTTCCCCGGTGGAGTTGTGCATGGGGTGTGTTTGGAACATTTTGTCACCAGCCGAGTCCAAAATTCAGCGGTTCCCCATCTCAGCCCAGAAAGCAGGTAGAACAACTTTTGTGGTGTCTTTCAGATGCCTACCGGAGCAATGTAAAAACTACCAGGAGAACTCCTGTCTGGCACCTTCCCCGGTGGAGTTGTGCATGGGGTGTGTTTGGAACATTTTGTCACCGGCCGAGTCCAAAATTCAGCGTTTCCCCATCTCAGCCCAGAAAGCAGGTAGAACAACTTTTGTGGTGTCTTTCAGATGCCTACCGGATCAATGTAAAAACTACCAGGAGAACTCCTGTCTGGCACCTTCCCCGGTGGAGTTGTGCAGGGGGTGTGTTTGGAACATTTTGCCACCAGCCGAGTCCAAAATTCAGCGGTTCCCCATCTCAGCCCACAAAGCAGGTACAACTTCTTTTCTTGTGCCTTTCAGCTGCCTACCTAGGTAGTGTAAAAACTACCAACAGAATTCGTTCCTGGCACCTTCCCCGGTGGAGTTGTGCATGGGGTGTCTGTGAAACATTTTGTCACCGGCCGACTCCAAAATTCAGCGGTTCCCCATCTCAGCCCACAAAGCAGGTAGAACAACTTTTGTGGTGTCTTTCAGATGCCTACCGGAGCAATGTAAAAACTACCAGGAGAACTCCTGTCTGGCACCTTCCCCGGTGGAGTTGTGCAGGGGGTGTGTTTGGAACATTTTATCACCAGCCGAGTCCAAAATTCAACTGTTCCCCATCTCAGCCCAGAAAGCAGGTAGAACAACTTTTGTGGTGTCTTTCAGATGCCTACCAAGGTAGTGTAAAAACTACCAAGAGAACTCCTGTCTGGCACCTTCCCCGGTGGAGTTGTGCATGGGGTGTGTTTGGAACATTTTGTCACCGGCCGAGTCCAAAATTCAGCGATTCCCCATCTCAGCCCAGAAAGCAGGTAGAACAACTTTTGTGGTGTCTTTCAGATGCCTACCAAGGTAGTGTAAAAACTACCAGGAGAACTCCTGTCTGGCACCTTCCCCGGTGGAGTTGTGCATGGGGTGTGTTTGGAACATTTTGTCACCAGCCGAGTCCAAAATTCAGCGTTTCCCCATCTCAGCCCAGAAAGCAGGTAGAACAACTTTTGTGGTGTCTTTCAGCTGCCTACCAAGGTAGTGTAAAAACTACCAGGAGAACTCCTTTCTGGCACCTTCCGTGGTGGAGTTGTGCAGGGGGTGTGTTTGGAACATTTTGTCACCGGCCGAGTCCAAAATTCAGCGGTTCCCCATCTCAGCCCAGAAAGCAGGTAGAACATCTTTTGTGGTGTCTTTCAGATGCCTACCGGAGCAATGGAAAAACTACCAGGAGAACTCCTGTCTGGCACCTTCCCCGGTGGAGTTGTGCATGGGGTGTGTTTGGAACATTTTGTCACCAGCCGAGTCCAAAATTCAGCTGTTCCCCATCTCAGCCCAGAAAGCAGGTAGAACAACTTTTGTGGTGTCTTTCAGATGCCTACCTGAGCAATGTAAAAACTACCAGGAGAACTCCTGTCTGGCACCTTCCCCGGTGGAGTTGTGCATGGGGTGTGTTTGGAACATTTTGTCACCGGCCGAGTCCAAAATTCAGCGGTTCCCCATCTCAGCCCAGAAAGCAGGTAGAACAACTTTTGTGGTGTCTTTCAGATGCCTACCGGATCAATGTAAAAACTACCAGGAGAACTCCTGTCTGGCACCTTCCCCGGTGGAGTTGTGCAGGGGGTGTGTTATGAACATTTTGCCACCAGCCGACTCCAAAATTCAGCGTTTCCCCATCTCAGCCCACAAAGCAGGTACAACTTCTTTTCTTGTGCCTTTCAGCTGCCTACCTAGGTAGTGTAAAAACTACCAACAGAATTCGTTCCTGGCACCTTCCCCGGTGGAGTTGTGCATGGGGTGTCTGTGAAACATTTTGTCACCGGCCGACTCCAAAATTCAGCGGTTCCCCATCTCAGCCCACAAAGCAGGTAGAACAACTTTTGTGGTGTCTTTCAGATGCCTACCGGAGCAATGTAAAAACTACCAGGAGAACTCCTGTCTGGCACCTTCCCCGGTGGAGTTGTGCAGGGAGTGTGTTTGGAACATTTTATCACCAGCCGAGTCCAAAATTCAACTGTTCCCCATCTCAGCCCAGAAAGCAGGTAGAACAACTTTTGTGGTGTCTTTCAGATGCCTACCAAGGTAGTGTAAAAACTACCAAGAGAACTCCTGTCTGGCACCTTCCCCGGTGGAGTTGTGCATGGGGTGTGTTTGGAACATTTTGTCACCGGCCGAGTCCAAAATTCAGCGATTCCCCATCTCAGCCCAGAAAGCAGGTAGAACAACTTTTGTGGTGTCTTTCAGATGCCTACCAAGGTAGTGTAAAAACTACCAGGAGAACTCCTGTCTGGCACCTTCCCCGGTGGAGTTGTGCATGGGGTGTGTTTGGAACATTTTGTCACCAGCCGAGTCCAAAATTCAGCGTTTCCCCATCTCAGCCCAGAAAGCAGGTAGAACAACTTTTGTGGTGTCTTTCAGATGCCTACCAAGGTAGTGTAAAAACTACTAAGAGAACTCCTGTCTGGCACCTTCCCCGGTGGAGTTGTGCAGGGGGTGTGTTTGGAACATTTTGTCACCGGCCGAGTCCAAAATTCAGCGGTTCCCCATCTCAGCCCAGAAAGCAGGTAGAACATCTTTTGTGGTATCTTTCAGATGCCTACCGGAGCAATGTAAAAACTACCAGGAGAACTCCTGTCTGGCACCTTCCCCTGTGGAGTTGTGCATGGGGTGTGTTTGGAACATTTTGTCACCAGCCGAGTCCAAAATTCAGCGTTTCCCCATCTCAGCCCAGAAAGCAGGTAGAACAACTTTTGTGGTGTCTTTCAGATGCCTACCGGAGCAATGTAAAAACTACCAGGAGAACTCCTGTCTGGCACCTTCTGTGGTGGAGTTGTGCATGGGGTGTGTTTGGAACATTTTGTCACCAGCCGAGTCCAAAATTCAGCTGTTCCCCATCTCAGCCCAGAAAGCAGGTAGAACAACTTTTGTGGTGTCTTTCAGATGCCTACCTGAGCAATGTAAAAACTACCAGGAGAACTCCTGTCTGGCACCTTCCCCGGTGGAGTTGTGCAGGGGGTGTGTTTGGAACATTTTGTCACCAGCCGACTCCAAAATTCAGCGGTTCCCTATCTCAGCCCAGAAAGCAGGTAGAACAACTTTTGTGGTGTCTTTCAGCTGCCTACCAAGGTAGTGTAAAAACTACCAAGAGAACTCCTGTCTGGCACCTTCCCCGGTGGAGTTGTGCATGGGGTGTGTTTGGAACATTTTGTCAACGGCCGAGTCCAAAATTCAGCGGTTCCCCATCTCAGCCCAGAAAGCAGGTAGAACAACTTTTGTGGTGTCTTTCAGATGCCTACCGGAGCAATGTAAAAACTACCAGGAGAACTCCTGTCTGGCACCTTCCCCGGTGGAGTTGTGCATGGGGTGTGTTTGGAACATTTTGTCACCGGCCGAGTCCAAAATTCAGCGGTTCCCCATCTCAGCCCAGAAAGCAGGTAGAACAACTTTTGTGGTGTCTTTCAGATGCCTACCGGAGCAATGTAAAAACTACCAGGAGAACTCCTGTCTGGCACCTTCCCCGGTGGAGTTGTGCATGGGGTGTGTTTGGAACATTTTGTCACCCGCCTAGTCCAAAATTCAGCGTTTCCCCATCTCAGCCCAGAAAGCAGGTAGAACAACTTTTGTGGTATCTTTCAGATGCCTACCGGAGCAATGTAAAAACTACCAGGAGAACTCCTGTCTGGCACCTTCCCCGGTGGAGTTGTGCATGGGGTGTGTTTGGAACATTTTGTCACCAGCCGAGTCCAAAATTCAGCGGTTCCCCATCTCAGCCCAGAAAGCAGGTAGAACAACTTTTGTGGTGTCTTTCAGATGCCTACCTGAGCAATGTAAAAACTACCAGGAGAACTCCTGTCTGGCACCTTCCGTGGTGGAGTTGTGCATGGGGTGTTTTTGGAACATTTTGTCACCAGCCGAGTCCAAAATTCAGCTGTTCCCCATCTCAGCCCAGAAAGCAGGTAGAACAACTTTTGTGGTGTCTTTCAGATGCCTACCGGAGCAATGTAAAAACTACCAGGAGAACTCCTGTCTGGCACCTTCCCCGGTGGAGTTGTGCATGGGGTGTGTTTGGAACATTTTGTCACCAGCCGACTCCAAAATTCAGCGGTTCCCTATCTCAGCCCAGAAAGCAGGTAGAACAACTTTTGTGGTGTCTTTCAGCTGCCTACCAAGGTAGTGTAAAAACTACCAAGAGAACTCCTGTCTGGCACCTTCCCCGGTGGAGTTGTGCATGGGGTGTGTTTGGAACATTTTGTCAACGGCCGAGTCCAAAATTCAGCGGTTCCCCATCTCAGCCCAGAAAGCAGGTAGAACAACTTTTGTGGTGTCTTTCAGATGCCTACCAAGGTAGTGTAAAAACTACTAAGAGAACTCCTGTCTGGCACCTTCCCCGGTGGAGTTGTGCATGGGGTGTGTTTGGAACATTTTGTCACCGGCCGAGTCCAAAATTCAGCGATTCCCCATCTCAGCCCAGAAAGCAGGTAGAACAACTTTTGTGGTGTCTTTCAGATGCCTACCGGAGCAATGTAAAAACTACCAGGAGAACTCCTGTCTGGCACCTTCCCCAGTGGAGTTGTGCATGGGGTGTGTTTGGAACATTTTGTCACCCGCCAAGTCCAAAATTCAGCGTTTCCCCATCTCAGCCCAGAAAGCAGGTAGAACAACTTTTGTGGTATCTTTCAGATGCCTACCGGAGCAATGTAAAAACTACCAGGAGAACTCCTGTCTGGCACCTTCCCCGGTGGAGTTGTGCATGGGGTGTGTTTGGAACATTTTGTCACCAGCCGAGTCCAAAATTCAGCGTTTCCCCATCTCAGCCCAGAAAGCAGGTAGAACAACTTTTGTGGTGTCTTTCAGATGCCTACCTGAGCAATGTAAAAACTACCAGGAGAACTCCTGTCTGGCACCTTCCGTGGTGGAGTTGTGCATGGGGTGTTTTTGGAACATTTTGTCACCAGCCGAGTCCAAAATTCAGCTGTTCCCCATCTCAGCCCAGAAAGCAGGTAGAACAACTTTTGTGGTGTCTTTCAGATGCCTACCGGAGCAATGTAAAAACTACCAGGAGAACTCCTGTCTGGCACCTTCCCCGGTGGAGTTGTGCATGGGGTGTGTTTGGAACATTTTGTCACCAGCCGACTCCAAAATTCAGCGGTTCCCTATCTCAGCCCAGAAAGCAGGTAGAACAACTTTTGTGGTGTCTTTCAGCTGCCTACCAAGGTAGTGTAAAAACTACCAAGAGAACTCCTGTCTGGCACCTTCCCCGGTGGAGTTGTGCATGGGGTGTGTTTGGAACATTTTGTCAACGGCCGCGTCCAAAATTCAGCGGTTCCCCATCTCAGCCCAGAAAGCAGGTAGAACAACTTTTGTGGTGTCTTTCAGATGCCTACCAAGGTAGTGTAAAAACTACTAAGAGAACTCCTGTCTGGCACCTTCCCCGGTGGAGTTGTGCATGGGGTGTGTTTGGAACATTTTGTCACCGGCCGAGTCCAAAATTCAGCGATTCCCCATCTCAGCCCAGAAAGCAGGTAGAACAACTTTTGTGGTGTCTTTCAGATGCCTACCGGAGCAATGTAAAAACTACCAGGAGAACTCCTGTCTGGCACCTTCCCCAGTGGAGTTGTGCATGGGGTGTGTTTGGAACATTTTGTCACCCGCCAAGTCCAAAATTCAGCGTTTCCCCATCTCAGCCCAGAAAGCAGGTAGAACAACTTTTGTGGTGCCTTTCAGCTGCCTACCAAGGTAGTGTAAAAACTACGAAGAGAACTCCTGTCTGGCACCTTCCCCGGTGGAGTTGTGCATGGGGTGTGTTCGGAACATTTTGTCACCGGCCGACTCCAAAATTCAGCGATTCCCCATCTCAGCCCAGAAAGCAGGTAGAACAACTTCTGTGGTGTCTTTCAAATGCCTACCAAGGTAGTGTAAAAACTACCAGGAGAACTCCTGTCTGGCACCTTCCCCGGTGGAGTTGTGCATGGGGTGTGTTTTGAACATTTTGTCACCAGCCGACTCCAAAATTCAGCGTTTCCCCATCTCAGCCCAGAAAGCAGGTAGAACAACTTTTGTGGTGTCTTTCAGATGCCTACCGGAGCAATGTAAAAACTACCAGGAGAACTCCTGTCTGGCACCTTCCCCGGTGGAGTTGTGCATGGGGTGTGTTTGGAACATTTTGTCACCAGCCAACTCCAAAATTCAGCGTTTCCCCATCTCAGCCCAGAAAGCAGGTAGAACAACTTTTGTGGTGTCTTTCAGATGCCTACCAAGGTAGTGTAAAAACTACCAGGAGAACTCCTGTCTGGCACCTTCCCCGGTGGAGTTGTGCATGGGGTGTGTTTTGAACATTTTGTCACCAGCCGACTCCAAAATTCAGCGTTTCCCCATCTCAGCCCAGAAAGCAGGTAGAACAACTTTTGTGGTGTCTTTCAGATGCCTACCGGAGCAATGTAAAAACTACCAGGAGAACTCCTGTCTGGCACCTTCCCCGGTGGAGTTGTGCAGGGGGTGTGTTTGGAACATTTTGTCACCGGCCGAGTCCAAAATTCAGCGATTCCCCATCTCAGCCCAGAAAGCAGGTAGAACAACTTTTGTGGTGTCTTTCAGATGCCTACCAAGGTAGTGTAAAAACTACCAACAGAACTCGTTTCTGGCACCTTCCGTGGTGGAGTTGTGCATGGGGTGTGTTTGGAACATTTTGTCACCAGCCGAGTCCAAAATTCAGCGATTCCCCATCTCAGCCCAGAAAGCAGGAAGAACAATTTTTGTGGTGTCCTTTTGCTGCCTACCGGAGCAATGTAAAAACTACCAAGAGAACTCCTTTCTGGCACCTTCCGTGGTGGAGTTGTGCATGGGGTGTGTTTGGAACATTCTGTCACCAGCCGACTCCAAAATTCAGCGGTTCCCCATCTCAGCCCACAAAGCAGGTACAACAACTTTTCTTGTGCCTTTCAGCTGCCTACCAAGGTAGTGTAAAAACTACCAAAAGAATTCGTTCCTGGCACCTTCCCCGGTGGAGTTGTGCATGGGGTGTGTTTGGAACATTTTGTCACCGGCCGACTCCAAAATTCAGCGGTTCCCCATCTCAGCCCACAAAGCAGGTAGAACAACTTTTGTGGTGTCTTTCAGATGCCTACCTGAGCAATGTAAAAACTACCAGGAGAACTCCTGTCTGGCACCTTCCCCGGTGGAGTTGTGCAGGGGGTGTGTTTGGAACATTTTGTCACCAGCCGACTCCAAAATTCAGCGGTTCCCTATCTCAGCCCAGAAAGCAGGTAGAACAACTTTTGTGGTGTCTTTCAGCTGCCTACCAAGGTAGTGTAAAAACTACCAAGAGAACTCCTGTCTGGCACCTTCCCCGGTGGAGTTGTGCATGGGGTGTGTTTGGAACATTTTGTCAACGGCCGAGTCCAAAATTCAGCGGTTCCCCATCTCAGCCCAGAAAGCAGGTAGAACAACTTTTGTGGTGTCTTTCAGATGCCTACCGGAGCAATGTAAAAACTACCAGGAGAACTCCTGTCTGGCACCTTCCCCGGTGGAGTTGTGCATGGGGTGTGTTTGGAACATTTTGTCACCGGCCGAGTCCAAAATTCAGCTGTTCCCCATCTCAGCCCAGAAAGCAGGTAGAACAACTTTTGTGGTGTCTTTCAGATGCCTACCAAGGTAGTGTAAAAACTACCAGGAGAACTCCTGTCTGGCACCTTCCCCGGTGGAGTTGTGCAGGGGGTGTGTTTGGAACATTTTGTCACCAGCCGACTCCAAAATTCAGCGTTTCCCCATCTCAGCCCAGAAAGCAGGTAGAACAACTTTTGTGGTGTCTTTCAGATGCCTACCAAGGTAGTGTAAAAACTACTAAGAGAACTCCTGTCTGGCACCTTCCCCGGTGGAGTTGTGCATGGGGTGTGTTTGGAACATTTTGTCACCGGCCGAGTCCAAAATTCAGCGGTTCCCCATCTCAGCCCAGAAAGCAGGTAGAACAACTTTTGTGGTGTCTTTCAGATGCCTACCAAGGTAGTGTAAAAACTACCAGGAGAACTCCTGTCTGGCACCTTCCCCGGTGGAGTTGTGCAGGGGGTGTGTTTGGAACATTTTGCCACCAGCCGAGTCCAAAATTCAGCGGTTCCCCATCTCAGCCCAGAAAGCAGGTAGAACAACTTTTGTGGTGTCTTTCAGATGCCTACCAAGGTAGTGTAAAAACTACTAAGAGAACTCCTGTCTGGCACCTTCCCCGGTGGAGTTGTGCAGGGGGTGTGTTTGGAACACTTTGTCACCGGCCGAGTCCAAAATTTAGCGATTCCCCATCTCAGCCCAGAAAGCAGGTAGAACAACTTTTGTGGTGTCTTTCAGATGCCTACCAAGGTAGTGTAAAAACTACCAGGAGAACTCCTGTCTGGCACCTTCCCCGGTGGAGTTGTGCAGGGGGTGTGTTTGGAACATTTTGTCACCAGCCGAGTCCAAAATTCAGCTGTTCCCCATCTCAGCCCAGAAAGCAGGTAGAACAACTTTTGTGGTGTCTTTCAGATGCCTACCGGAGCAATGTAAAAACTACCAGGAGAACTCCTGTCTGGCACCTTCCCCGGTGGAGTTGTGCAGGGGGTGTGTTTGGAACATTTTGTCACCAGCCGAGTCCAAAATTCAGCGGTTCCCCATCTCAGCCCAGAAAGCAGGTAGAACAACTTTTGTGGTGTCTTTCAGATGCCTACCGGAGCAATGTAAAAACTACCAGGAGAACTCCTGTCTGGCACCTTCCCCGGTGGAGTTGTGCAGGGGGTGTGTTTGGAACATTTTGTCACCAGCCGAGTCCAAAATTCAGCGGTTCCCCATCTCAGCCCAGAAAGCAGGTAGAACAACTTTTGTGGTGTCTTTCAGATGCCTACCGGAGCAATGTAAAAACTACCAGGAGAACTCCTGTCTGGCACCTTCCCCGGTGGAGTTGTGCAGGGGGTGTGTTTGGAACATTTTGTCACCGGCCGAGTCCAAAATTCAGCGGTTCCCCATCTCAGCCCAGAAAGCAGGTAGAACATCTTTTGTGGTGTCTTTCAGATGCCTACCGGAGCAATGTAAAAACTACCAGGAGAACTCCTGTCTGGCACCTTCCCCGGTGGAGTTGTGCAGGGGGTGTGTTTGGAACATTTTGTCACCAGCCGAGTCCAAAATTCAGCGGTTCCCCATCTCAGCCCAGAAAGCAGGTAGAACAACTTTTGTGGTGTCTTTTAGATGCCTACCAAGGTAGTGTAAAAACTACCAAGAGAACTCCTGTCTGGCACCTTCCCCGGTGGAGTTGTGCATGGGGTGTGTTTGGAACATTTTGTCACCGGCCGACTCCAAAATTCAGCGGTTCCCCATCTCAGCCCAGAAAGCAGGTAGAACAACTTTTGTGGTGTCTTTCAGATGCCTACCGGAGCAATGTAAAAACTACCAGGAGAACTCCTGTCTGGCACCTTCCCCGGTGGAGTTGTGCAGGGGGTGTGTTTGGAACATTTTGTCACCAGCCGAGTCCAAAATTCAGCGGTTCCCCATCTCAGCCCAGAAAGCAGGTAGAACAACTTTTGTGGTGTCTTTCAGATGCCTACCAAGGTAGTGTAAAAACTACCAGGAGAACTCCTGTCTGGCACCTTCCCCGGTGGAGTTGTGCATGGGGTGTGTTTGGAACATTTTGTCACCGGCCGAGTCCAAAATTCAGCGATTCCCCATCTCAGCCCAGAAAGCAGGTAGAACAACTTTTGTGGTGTCTTTCAGCTGCCTACCAAGGTAGTGTAAAAACTACCAAGAGAACTCCTGTCTGGCACCTTCCCCGGTGGAGTTGTGCATGGGGTGTGTTTGGAACATTTTGTCACCAGCCGACTCCAAAATTCAGTGTTTCCCCATCTCAGCCCAGAAAGCAGGTAGAACAACTTTTGTGGTGTCTTTCAGATGCCTACCAAGGTAGTGTAAAAACTACTAAGAGAACTCCTGTCTGGCACCTTCCCCGGTGGAGTTGTGCATGGGGTGTGTTTGGAACATTTTGTCACCGGCCGAGTCCAAAATTCAGCGGTTCCCCATCTCAGCCCACAAAGCAGGTAGAACAACTTTTGTGGTGTCTTTCAGATGCCTACCGGAGCAATGTAAAAACTACCAGGAGAACTCCTGTCTGGCACCTTCCCCGGTGGAGTTGTGCATGGGGTGTGTTTGGAACATTTTGTCACCGGCCGACTCCAAAATTCAGCGGTTCCCCATCTCAGCCCAGAAAGCAGGTAGAACATCTTTTGTGGTATCTTTCAGATGCCTACCGGAGCAATGTAAAAACTACCAGGAGAACTCCTGTCTGGCACCTTCCCCGGTGGAGTTGTGCATGGGGTGTGTTTGGAACATTTTGTCACCAGCCGAGTCCAAAATTCAGCGGTTCCCCATCTCAGCCCAGAAAGCAGGTAGAACAACTTTTGTGGTGTCTTTTAGATGCCTACCAAGGTAGTGTAAAAACTACCAAGAGAACTCCTGTCTGGCACCTTCCCTAGTGGAGTTGTGCATGGGGTGTCTTTGGAACATTTTGTCACCGGCCGACTCCAAAATTCAGCGATTCCCCATCTCAGCCCAGAAAGCAGGAAGAACAACTTTTGTGGTGTCCTTTTGGTGCCTACCGGAGCAATGTAAAAACTACCAACAGAACTCGTCCCTGGCACCTTCGCTAGTGGAGTTGTGCATGGGGTGTCTTTGGAACATTTTGTCACCGGCCGAGTCCAAAATTCAGCGGTTCCCCATCTCAGCCCAGAAAGCAGGTAAAACAACTTTTGTGGTGTCTTTCAGATGCCTACCGGAGCAATGTAAAAACTACCAGGAGAACTCCTGCCTAGCACCTTCCCCGGTGGAGTTGTGCATGGGGTGTGTTTGGAACATTTTGTCACCGGCTGACTCCAAAATTCAGCGGTTCCCCATCTCAGCCCAGAAAGCAGGTAGAAGAACTTTTCTTGTGCCTTTCAGCTGCCTACCAAGGTAGTGTAAAAACTACCAAGAGAACTCCTGTCTGGCACCTTCCCCGGTGGAGTTGTGCAGGGGGTGTCTTTGGAACATTTTGTCACCGGCCGACTCCAAAATTCAGCGGTTCCCCATCTCAGCCCAGAAAGCAGGTAGAACAACTTTTGTGGTGCCTTTCAAATGCCTACCAAGGTAGTGTAAAAACTATTAAGAGAACTCCTGCCTGGCACCTTCCCCGGTGGAGTTGTGCATGGGGTGTCTTTGGAACATTTTGTCACCGGCCGAGTCCAAAATTCAGCGGTTCCCCATCTCAGCCCAGAAAGCAGGAAGAACAACTTTTGTGGTGTCCTTTTGCTGCCTACCGGAGCAATGTAAAAACTACCAACAGAACTCGTCCCTGGCACCTTCGCTAGTGGAGTTGTGCATGGGGTGTGTTTGGAACATTTTGTCACCGGCCGAGTCCAAAATTCAGCGGTTCCCCATCTCAGCCCAGAAAGCAGGTACAACAACTTTTGTGGTGCCTTTCAGCTGCCTACCAAGGTAGTGTAAAAACTACCAAGAGAACTCCTGCCTGGCACCTTCCCCGGTGGAGTTGTGCATGGGGTGTCTTTGGAATATTTTGTCACCGGCCGAGTCCAAAATTCAGCGATTCCCCATCTCAGCCCAGAAAGCAGGAAGAACAACTTTTGTGGTGTCTTTCAGATGCCTACCAAGGTAGTGTAAAAACTACTAAGAGAACTCCTGTCTGGCACCTTCCCCGGTGGAGTTGTGCATGGGGTGTGTTTGGAACATTTTGTCACCAGCCGAGTCCAAAATTCAGCGGTTCCCCATCTCAGCCCAGAAAGCAGGAAGAACAACTTTTGTGGTGCCTTTCAAATGCCTACCAAGGTAGTGTAAAAACTACCAAGAGAACTCCTGTCTGGCACCTTCCCCGGTGGAGTTGTGCATGGGGTGTGTTTGGAACATTTTGTCACCAGCCGAGTCCAAAATTCAGCGGTTCCCCATCTCAGCCCAGAAAGCAGGTAGAACAACTTTTGTGGTGTCTTTTAGATGCCTACCAAGGTAGTGTAAAAACTACCAAGAGAACTCCTGTCTGGCACCTTCCCTAGTGGAGTTGTGCATGGGGTGTCTTTGGAACATTTTGTCACCGGCCGACTCCAAAATTCAGCGATTCCCCATCTCAGCCCAGAAAGCAGGAAGAACAACTTTTGTGGTGTCCTTTTGGTGCCTACCGGAGCAATGTAAAAACTACCAACAGAACTCGTCCCTGGCACCTTCGCTAGTGGAGTTGTGCATGGGGTGTCTTTGGAACATTTTGTCACCGGCCGAGTCCAAAATTCAGCGGTTCCCCATCTCAGCCCAGAAAGCAGGTAAAACAACTTTTGTGGTGTCTTTCAGATGCCTACCGGAGCAATGTAAAAACTACCAGGAGAACTCCTGCCTAGCACCTTCCCCGGTGGAGTTGTGCATGGGGTGTGTTTGGAACATTTTGTCACCGGCTGACTCCAAAATTCAGCGGTTCCCCATCTCAGCCCAGAAAGCAGGTAGAAGAACTTTTCTTGTGCCTTTCAGCTGCCTACCAAGGTAGTGTAAAAACTACCAAGAGAACTCCTGCCTGGCACCTTCCCCGGTGGAGTTGTGCATGGGGTGTCTTTGGAACATTTTGTCACCGGCCGACTCCAAAATTCAGCGGTTCCCCATCTCAGCCCAGAAAGCAGGTAGAACAACTTTTGTGGTGCCTTTCAAATGCCTACCAAGGTAGTGTAAAAACTATTAAGAGAACTCCTGCCTGGCACCTTCCCCGGTGGAGTTGTGCATGGGGTGTCTTTGGAACATTTTGTCACCGGCCGAGTCCAAAATTCAGCGGTTCCCCATCTCAGCCCAGAAAGCAGGAAGAACAACTTTTGTGGTGTCCTTTTGCTGCCTACCGGAGCAATGTAAAAACTACCAACAGAACTCGTCCCTGGCACCTTCGCTAGTGGAGTTGTGCATGGGGTGTGTTTGGAACATTTTGTCACCGGCCGAGTCCAAAATTCAGCGGTTCCCCATCTCAGCCCAGAAAGCAGGTACAACAACTTTTGTGGTGCCTTTCAGCTGCCTACCAAGGTAGTGTAAAAACTACCAAGAGAACTCCTGCCTGGCACCTTCCCCGGTGGAGTTGTGCATGGGGTGTCTTTGGAATATTTTGTCACCGGCCGAGTCCAAAATTCAGCGATTCCCCATCTCAGCCCAGAAAGCAGGAAGAACAACTTTTGTGGTGTCCTTTTGATGCCTACCGGAGCAATGTAAAAACTAGCAACAGAACTCCTGCCTGGCACCTTCCCTAGTGGAGTTGTGCATGGGGTGTCTTTGGAACATTTTTTCACCGGCCGAGTCCAAAATTCAGCGGTTCCCCATCTCAGCCCAGAAAGCAGGAAGAACAACTTTTGTGGTGCCTTTCAAATGCCTACCAAGGTAGTGTAAAAACTACCAAGAGAACTCCTGTCTGGCACCTTCCCTAGTGGAGTTGTGCATGGGGTGTCTTTGGAACATTTTGTCACCGGCCGACTCCAAAATTCAGCGATTCCCCATCTCAGCCCAGAAAGCAGGTACAACAACTTTTGTGGTGCCTTTCAGATGCCTACCAAGGTAGTGTAAAAACTATTAAGAGAAGTCCTGTCTGGCACCTTCCCCGGTGGAGTTGTGCATGGGGTGTGTTTGGAACATTTTGTCACCGGCCGAGTCCAAAATTCAGCTGTTCCCCATCTCAGCCCAGAAAGCAGGTAGAACAACTTTTGTGGTGCCTTTCAGCTGCCTACCAAGGTAGTGTAAAAACTACCAAGAGAACTCCTGCCTGGCACCTTCCCCGGTGGAGTTGTGCATGGGGTGTCTTTGGAATATTTTGTCACCGGCCGAGTCCAAAATTCAGCGATTCCCCATCTCAGCCCAGAAAGCAGGAAGAACAACTTTTGTGGTGTCCTTTTGCTGCCTACCGGAGCAATGTAAAAACTATCAACAATACTCGTCCCTGGCACCTTCGCTAGTGGAGTTGTGCATGGGGTGTGTTTGGAACATTTTGTCACCGGCCAAGTCCAAAATTCAGCGGTTCCCCATCTCAGCCCAGAAAGCAGGTACAACAACTTTTGTGGTGCCTTTCAGCTGCCTACCAAGGTAGTGTAAAAACTACCAAGAGAACTCCTGCCTGGCACCTTCCCCGGTGGAGTTGTGCATGGGGTGTGTTTGGAATATTTTGTCACCGGCCGAGTCCAAAATTCAGCGGTTCCCCATCTCAGCCCAGAAAGCAGGTAAAACAACTTTTGTGGTGCCTTTCAAATGCCTACCAAGGTAGTGTAAAAACTACTAAGAGAACTCCTGTCTGGCACCTTCCCTAGTGGAGTTGTGCATGGGGTGTCTTTGGAACATTTTGTCACCGGCCGAGTCCAAAATTCAGCGATTCCCCATCTCAGCCCAGAAAGCAGGAAGAACAACTTTTGTGGTGTCCTTTTGATGCCTACCGGAGCAATGTAAAAACTACCAAGAGAACTCCTGCCTGGCACCTTCCCCGGTGGAGTTGTGCATGGGGTGTCTTTGGAACATTTTTTCACCGGCCGACTCCAAAATTCAGCGGTTCCCCATCTCAGCCCAGAAAGCAGGTAGAACAACTTTTGTGGTGTCTTTCAGATGCCTACCGGAGCAATGTAAAAACTACCAAGAGAACTCCTGCCTGGCACCTTCCCCGGTGGAGTTGTGCATGGGGTGTCTTTGGAACATTTTGTCACCGGCCGACTCCAAAATTCAGCGGTTCCCCATCTCAGCCCAGAAAGAAGGTACAACAACTTTTGTGGTGTCCTTTTGATGCCTACCGGAGCAATGTAAAAACTAGCAACAGAACTCCTGCCTGGCACCTTCCCCGGTGGAGTTGTGCATGGGGTGTGTTTGGAACATTTTGTCACCAGCCGAGTCCAAAATTCAGCGGTTCCCCATCTCAGCCCAGAAAGCAGGTAGAACAACTTTTGTGGTGTCTTTCAGCTGCCTACCAAGGTAGTGTAAAAACTACTAAGAGAACTCCTGCCTGGCACCTTCCCCGGTGGAGTTGTGCATGGGGTGTCTTTGGAACATTTTGTCACCGGCCAAGTCCAAAATTCAGCGGTTCCCCATCTCAGCCCAGAAAGCAGGTAGAACAACTTTTGTGGTGCCTTTCAGCTGCCTACCAAGGTAGTGTAAAAACTACCAAGAGAACTCCTGCCTGGCACCTTCCCCGGTGGAGTTGTGCATGGGGTGTCTTTGGAACATTTTGTCACCGGCTGAGTCCAAAATTCAGCGGTTCCCCATCTCAGCCCAGAAAGCAGGAAGAACAACTTTTGTGGTGTCCTTTTGGTGCCTACCGGAGCAATGTAAAAACTACCAACAGAACTCGTCCCTGGCACCTTCGCTAGTGGAGTTGTGCATGGGGTGTGTTTGGAACATTTTGTCACCGGCCGAGTCCAAAATTCAGCGGTTCCCCATCTCAGCCCAGAAAGCAGGTAAAACAACTTTTGTGGTGCCTTTCAAATGCCTACCAAGGTAGTGTAAAAACTACCAAGAGAACTCCTTTCTGGCACCTTCCCCGGTGGAGTTGTGCATGGGGTGTCTTTGGAACATTTTGTCACCGGCCGACTCCAAAATTCAGCGGTTCCCCATCTCAGCCCAGAAAGCAGGTAGAACAACTTTTGTGGTGCCTTTCAGCTGCCTACCAAGGTAGTGTAAAAACTACCAAGAGAACTCCTGCCTGGCACCTTCCCCGGTGGAGTTGTGCATGGGGTGTCTTTGGAACATTTTGTCACCGGCCGAGTCCAAAATTCAGCGGTTCCCCATCTCAGCCCAGAAAGCAGGAAGAACAACTTTTGTGGTGTCCTTTTGATGCCTACCGGAGCAATGTAAAAACTACCAACAGAACTCATCCCTGGCACCTTCGCTAGTGGAGTTGTGCATGGGGTGTGTTTGGAACATTTTTTCACCGGCCGAGTCCAAAATTCAGCGGTTCCCCATCTCAGCCCAGAAAGCAGGAAGAACAACTTTTGTGGTGCCTTTCAGCTGCCTACCAAGGTAGTGTAAAAACTACCAAGAGAACTCCTGTCTGGCACCTTCCCCGGTGGAATTGTGCATGGGGTGTCTTTGGAACATTTTGTCACCGGCCGACTCCAAAATTCAGCGGTTCCCCATCTCAGCCCAGAAATCAGGAAGAACAACTTTTGTGGTGTCCTTTTGCTGCCTACCGGAGCAATGTAAAAACTACCAACAGAACTCGTCCCTGGCACCTTCGCTAGTGGAGTTGTGCATGGGGTGTCTTTGGAACATTTTTTCACCGGCCGACTCCAAAATTCAGCGGTTCCCCATCTCAGCCCAGAAAGCAGGTAGAACAACTTTTGTGGTGCCTTTCAGATGCCTACCAAGGTAGTGTAAAAACTACCAACAGAACTCCTGTCTGGCACCTTCCCCGGTGGAGTTGTGCATGGGGTGTCTTTGGAACATTTTGTCACCGGCCGACTCCAAAATTCAGCGGTTCCCCATCTCAGCCCAGAAAGCAGGTAGAACAACTTTTGTGGTGCCTTTCAGCTGCCTACCAAGGTAGTGTAAAAACTACCAAGAGAACTCCTGCCTGGCACCTTCCCCGGTGGAGTTGTGCATGGGGTGTCTTTGGAACATTTTGTCACCGGCCGAGTCCAAAATTCAGCGGTTCCCCATCTCAGCCCAGAAAGCAGGAAGAACAACTTTTGTGGTGTCCTTTTGCTGCCTACCGGAGCAATGTAAAAACTACCAACAGAACTCGTCCCTGGCACCTTCGCTAGTGGAGTTGTGCATGGGGTGTGTTTGGAACATTTTGTCACCGGCCGAGTCCAAAATTCAGTGGTTCCCCATCTCAGCCCAGAAAGCAGGAAGAACAACTTTTGTGGTGCCTTTCAGCTGCCTACCAAGGTAGTGTAAAAACTACCAGGAGAACTCCTGCCTGGCACCTTCCCCGGTGGAGTTGTGCATGGGGTGTCTTTGGAATATTTTGTCACCGGCCGAGTCCAAAATTCAGCGATTCCCCATCTCAGCCCAGAAAGCAGGAAGAACAACTTTTGTGGTGTCCTTTTGGTGCCTACCGGAGCAATGTAAAAACTACCAACAGAACTCGTCCCTGGCACCTTCGCTAGTGGAGTTGTGCATGGGGTGTGTTTGGAACATTTTGTCACCGGCCGAGTCCAAAATTCAGCGGTTCCCCATCTCAGCCCAGAAAGCAGGAAGAACAACTTTTGTGGTGCCTTTCAAATGCCTACCAAGGTAGTGTAAAAACTACTAAGAGAACTCCTGTCTGGCACCTTCCCTAGTGGAGTTGTGCATGGGGTGTCTTTGGAACATTTTGTCACCGGCCGACTCCAAAATTCAGCGGTTCCCCATCTCAGCCCAGAAAGCAGGAAGAACAACTTTTGTGGTGCCTTTCAAATGCCTACCAAGGTAGTGTAAAAACTACTAAGAGAACTCCTGTCTGGCACCTTCCCTAGTGGAGTTGTGCATGGGGTGTCTTTGGAACATTTTGTCCCCGGCCGAGTCCAAAATTCAGCGATTCCCCATCTCAGCCCAGAAAGCAGGAAGAACAACTTTTGTGGTGTCCTTTTGATGCCTACCGGAGCAATGTAAAAACTACCAAGAGAACTCCTGCCTGGCACCTTCCCCGGTGGAGTTGTGCATGGGGTGTCTTTGGAACATTTTGTCACCGGCTGACTCCAAAATTCAGCGGTTCCCCATCTCAGCCCAGAAAGAAGGTACAACAACTTTTGTGGTGTCCTTTTGATGCCTACCGGAGCAATGTAAAAACTAGCAACAGAACTCCTGCCTGGCACCTTCCCCGGTGGAGTTGTGCATGGGGTGTGTTTGGAACATTTTGTCACCGGCCGACTCCAAAATTCAGCGGTTCCCCATCTCAGCCCAGAAAGCAGGTACAACAACTTTTGTGGTGCCTTTCAGCTGCCTACCAAGGTAGTGTAAAAACTACTAAGAGAACTCCTGCCTGGCACCTTCCCCGGTGGAGTTGTGCATGGGGTGTCTTTGGAACATTTTGTCACCGGCCGACTCCAAAATTCAGCGGTTCCCCATCTCAGCCCAGAAAGCAGGTAGAACAACTTTTGTGGTGCCTTTCAAATGCCTACCAAGGTAGTGTAAAAACTACCAAGAGAACTCCTGCCTGGCACCTTCCCCGGTGGAGTTGTGCATGGGGTGTCTTTGGAACATTTTGTCACCGGCCGAGTCCAAAATTCAGCGGTTCCCCATCTCAGCCCAGAAAGCAGGAAGAACAACTTTTGTGGTGTCCTTTTGCTGCCTACCGGAGCAATGTAAAAACTACCAGGAGAACTCGTCCCTGGCACCTTCGCTAGTGGAGTTGTGCATGGGGTGTGTTTGGAACATTTTGTCACCGGCCGAGTCCAAAATTCAGCGATTCCCCATCTCAGCCCAGAAAGCAGGTACAACAACTTTTGTGGTGCCTTTCAGATGCCTACCAAGGTAGTGTAAAAACTATTAAGAGAAGTCCTGTCTGGCACCTTCCCCGGTGGAGTTGTGCATGGGGTGTGTTTGGAACATTTTGTCACCGGCCGAGTCCAAAATTCAGCTGTTCCCCATCTCAGCCCAGAAAGCAGGTAGAACAACTTTTGTGGTGTCCTTTTGCTGCCTACCGGAGCAATGTAAAAACTACCAACAATACTCGTCCCTGGCACCTTCGCTAGTGGAGTTGTGCATGGGGTGTGTTTGGAACATTTTGTCACCGGCCGAGTCCAAAATTCAGCGGTTCCCCATCTCAGCCCAGAAAGCAGGAAGAACAACTTTTGTGGTGCCTTTCAGCTGCCTACCAAGGTAGTGTAAAAACTATCAAGAGAACTCCTGCCTGGCACCTTCCCCGGTGGAGTTGTGCATGGGGTGTCTTTGGAACATTTTGTCACCGGCCGACTCCAAAATTCAGCGGTTCCCCATCTCAGCCCAGAAAGCAGGAAGAACAACTTTTGTGGTGCCTTTCAAATGCCTACCAAGGTAGTGTAAAAACTACTAAGAGAACTCCTGTCTGGCACCTTCCCTAGTGGAGTTGTGCATGGGGTGTCTTTGGAACATTTTGTCACCGGCCGAGTCCAAAATTCAGCGATTCCCCATCTCAGCCCAGAAAGCAGGAAGAACAACTTTTGTGGTGTCCTTTCAGCTGCCTACCGGAGCAATGTAAAAACTACCAAGAGAACTCCTGCCTGGCACCTTCCCCGGTGGAGTTGTGCATGGGGTGTCTTTGGAACATTTTTTCACCGGCCGACTCCAAAATTCAGCGGTTCCCCATCTCAGCCCAGAAAGCAGGTAGAACAACTTTTGTGGTGTCTTTCAGATGCCTACCGGAGCAATGTAAAAACTACCAAGAGAACTCCTGCCTGGCACCTTCCCCGGTGGAGTTGTGCATGGGGTGTCTTTGGAACATTTTGTCACCGGCCGACTCCAAAATTCAGCGGTTCCCCATCTCAGCCCAGAAAGAAGGTACAACAACTTTTGTGGTGTCCTTTTGCTGCCTACCGGAGCAATGTAAAAACTACCAACAGAACTCGTCCCTGGCACCTTCCCCGGTGGAGTTGTGCATGGGGTGTGTTTGGAACATTTTGTCACCGGCCGAGTCCAAAATTCAGCGGTTCCCCATCTCAGCCCAGAAAGCAGGAAGAACAACTTTTGTGGTGCCTTTCAGCTGCCTACCAAGGTAGTGTAAAAACTACCAAGAGAACTCCTGTCTGGCACCTTCCCCGGTGGAGTTGTGCATGGGGTGTCTTTGGAACATTTTGTCACCGGCCGAGTCCAAAATTCAGCGATTCCCCATCTCAGCCCAGAAAGCAGGAAGAACAACTTTTGTGGTGTCCTTTTGATGCCTACCGGAGCAATGTAAAAACTACCAACAGAACTCGTCCCTGGCACCTTCGCTAGTGGAGTTGTGCATGGGGTGTGTTTGGAACATTTTGTCAACGGCCGAGTCCAAAATTCAGCGGTTCCCCATCTCAGCCCAGAAAGCAGGAAGAACAACTTTTGTGGTGCCTTTCAAATGCCTACCAAGGTAGTGTAAAAACTACTAAGAGAACTCCTGTCTGGCACCTTCCCTAGTGGAGTTGTGCATGGGGTGTCTTTGGAACATTTTGTCACCGGCCGACTCCAAAATTCAGCGATTCCCCATCTCAGCCCAGAAAGCAGGAAGAACAACTTTTGTGGTGTCCTTTTGATGCCTACCGGAGCAATGTAAAAACTACCAGGAGAACTCCTGCCTGGCACCTTCCCCGGTGGAGTTGTGCATGGGGTGTCTTTGGAACATTTTGTCACCGGCCGACTCCAAAATTCAGCGGTTCCCCATCTCAGCCCAGAAAGCAGGAAGAACAACTTTTGTAGTGTCTTTTTGATGCCTACCGGAGCAATGTAAAAACTACCAAGAGAACTCCTGCCTGGCACCTTCCCCGGTGGAGTTGTGCATGGGGTGTGTTTGGAACATTTTGTCACCAGCCGAGTCCAAAATTCAGCGGTTCCCCATCTCAGCCCAGAAAGCAGGAAGAACAACTTTTGTAGTGTCTTTTTGATGCCACAGGAGCAACGTAAAAACTACCAACAGAATTTGTTCCTGGCACCTTCGCTAGTGGAGTTGTGCATGGGGTGTATTTATTAAAATTTTGTCACCAGCCGAGTCCAAAATTCAGCTGTTCCCCATCTCAGCCCAGAAAGCAGGTAGAACAACTTTTGTGGTGCCTTTCAAATGCCTACCAAGGTAGTGTAAAAACTACTAGGAGAACTCCTGTCTGGCACCTTCCCCGGTGGAGTTGTGCATGGGGTGTGTTTGGAACATTTTTTCACCGGCCGACTCCAAAATTCAGCGATTCCCCATCTCAGCCCAGAAAGAAGGTACAACAACTTTTGTGGTGTCCTTTTGCTGCCTACCGGAGCAATGTAAAAACTACCAACAGAACTCGTCCCTGGCACCTTCCCCGGTGGAGTTGTGCATGGGGTGTGTTTGGAACATTTTGTCACCAGCCGACTCCAAAATTCAGCGGTTCCCCATCTCAGCCCAGAAAGCAGGAAGAACAACTTTTGTGGTGCCTTTCAGCTGCCTACCAAGGTAGTGTAAAAACTACCAAGAGAACTCCTGTCTGGCACCTTCCCCGGTGGAGTTGTGCATGGGGTGTCTTTGGAACATTTTGTCACCGGCCGACTCCAAAATTCAGCGATTCCCCATCTCAGCCCAGAAAGCAGGAAGAACAACTTTTGTGGTGTCCTTTTGATGCCTACCGGAGCAATGTAAAAACTACCAACAGAACTCGTCCCTGGCACCTTCGCTAGTGGAGTTGTGCATGGGGTGTGTTTGGAACATTTTGTCACCGGCCGAGTCCAAAATTCAGCGGTTCCCCATCTCAGCCCAGAAAGCAGGAAGAACAACTTTTGTGGTGCCTTTCAAATGCCTACCAAGGTAGTGTAAAAACTACTAAGAGAACTCCTGTCTGGCACCTTCCCTAGTGGAGTTGTGCATGGGGTGTCTTTGGAACATTTTGTCACCGGCCGACTCCAAAATTCAGCGATTCCCCATCTCAGCCCAGAAAGCAGGTAGAACAACTTTTGTGGTGTCTTTCAGATGCCTACCGGAGCAATGTAAAAACTACCAAGAGAACTCCTGCCTGGCACCTTCCCCGGTGGAGTTGTGCATGGGGTGTCTTTGGAACATTTTGTCACCGGCCGACTCCAAAATTCAGCGATTCCCCATCTCAGCCCAGAAAGAAGGTACAACAACTTTTGTGGTGTCCTTTTGCTGCCTACCGGAGCAATGTAAAAACTACCAACAGAACTCGTCCCTGGCACCTTCCCCGGTGGAGTTGTGCATGGGGTGTGTTTGGAACATTTTGTCACCGGCCGAGTCCAAAATTCAGCGGTTCCCCATCTCAGCCCAGAAAGCAGGAAGAACAACTTTTGTGGTGCCTTTCAGCTGCCTACCAAGGTAGTGTAAAAACTACCAAGAGAACTCCTGTCTGGCACCTTCCCCGGTGGAGTTGTGCATGGGGTGTCTTTGGAACATTTTGTCACCGGCCGACTCCAAAATTCAGCGATTCCCCATCTCAGCCCAGAAAGCAGGAAGAACAACTTTTGTGGTGTCCTTTTGATGCCTACCGGAGCAATGTAAAAACTACCAACAGAACTCGTCCCTGGCACCTTCGCTAGTGGAGTTGTGCATGGGGTGTGTTTGGAACATTTTGTCACCGGCCGAGTCCAAAATTCAGCGGTTCCCCATCTCAGCCCAGAAAGCAGGAAGAACAACTTTTGTGGTGCCTTTCAAATGCCTACCAAGGTAGTGTAAAAACTACTAAGAGAACTCCTGTCTGGCACCTTCCCTAGTGGAGTTGTGCATGGGGTGTCTTTGGAACATTTTGTCACCGGCCGACTCCAAAATTCAGCGATTCCCCATCTCAGCCCAGAAAGCAGGAAGAACAACTTTTGTGGTGTCCTTGTGATGCCTACCGGAGCAATGTAAAAACTACCAGGAGAACTCCTGCCTGGCACCTTCCCCGGTGGAGTTGTGCATGGGGTGTGTTTGGAACATTTTGTCACCAGCCGAGTCCAAAATTCAGCGGTTCCCCATCTCAGCCCAGAAAGCAGGAAGAACAACTTTTGTAGTGTCTTTTTGATGCCACAGGAGCAACGTAAAAACTACCAACAGAATTTGTTCCTGGCACCTTCGCTAGTGGAGTTGTGCATGGGGTGTCTTTGGAACATTTTGTCACCGGCCGAGTCCAAAATTCAGCGATTCCCCATCTCAGCCCAGAAAGCAGGTACAACAACTTTTGTGGTGCCTTTCAGATGCCTACCAAGGTAGTGTAAAAACTATTAAGAGAAGTCCTGTCTGGCACCTTCCCCGGTGGAGTTGTGCATGGGGTGTGTTTGGAACATTTTGTCACCGGCCGAGTCCAAAATTCAGCTGTTCCCCATCTCAGCCCAGAAAGCAGGTAGAACAACTTTTGTGGTGTCCTTTTGATGCCTACCGGAGCAATGTAAAAACTACCAACAATACTCGTCCCTGGCACCTTCGCTAGTGGAGTTGTGCATGGGGTGTGTTTGGAACATTTTGTCACCGGCCGAGTCCAAAATTCAGCGGTTCCCCATCTCAGCCCAGAAAGCAGGAAGAACAACTTTTGTGGTGCCTTTCAGCTGCCTACCAAGGTAGTGTAAAAACTATCAAGAGAACTCCTGCCTGGCACCTTCCCCGGTGGAGTTGTGCATGGGGTGTCTTTGGAACATTTTGTCACCGGCCGACTCCAAAATTCAGCGGTTCCCCATCTCAGCCCAGAAAGCAGGAAGAACAACTTTTGTGGTGCCTTTCAAATGCCTACCAAGGTAGTGTAAAAACTACTAAGAGAACTCCTGTCTGGCACCTTCCCTAGTGGAGTTGTGCATGGGGTGTCTTTGGAACATTTTGTCACCGGCCGAGTCCAAAATTCAGCGATTCCCCATCTCAGCCCAGAAAGCAGGAAGAACAACTTTTGTGGTGTCCTTTCAGCTGCCTACCGGAGCAATGTAAAAACTACCAAGAGAACTCCTGCCTGGCACCTTCCCCGGTGGAGTTGTGCATGGGGTGTCTTTGGAACATTTTTTCACCGGCCGACTCCAAAATTCAGCGGTTCCCCATCTCAGCCCAGAAAGCAGGTAGAACAACTTTTGTGGTGTCTTTCAGATGCCTACCGGAGCAATGTAAAAACTACCAAGAGAACTCCTGCCTGGCACCTTCCCCGGTGGAGTTGTGCATGGGGTGTCTTTGGAACATTTTGTCACCGGCCGACTCCAAAATTCAGCGGTTCCCCATCTCAGCCCAGAAAGAAGGTACAACAACTTTTGTGGTGTCCTTTTGCTGCCTACCGGAGCAATGTAAAATCTACCAACAGAACTCGTCCCTGGCACCTTCGCTAGTGGAGTTGTGCATGGGGTGTGTTTGGAACATTTTTTCACCGGCCGACTCCAAAATTCAGCGGTTCCCCATCTCAGCCCAGAAAGCAGGTAGAACAACTTTTGTGGTGTCTTTCAGATGCCTACCGGAGCAATGTAAAAACTACCAAGAGAACTCCTGCCTGGCACCTTCCCCGGTGGAGTTGTGCATGGGGTGTCTTTGGAACATTTTGTCACCGGCCGACTCCAAAATTCAGCGGTTCCCCATCTCAGCCCAGAAAGAAGGTACAACAACTTTTGTGGTGTCCTTTTGCTGCCTACCGGAGCAATGTAAAAACTACCAACAGAACTCGTCCCTGGCACCTTCCCCGGTGGAGTTGTGCATGGGGTGTGTTTGGAACATTTTGTCACCGGCCGAGTCCAAAATTCAGCGGTTCCCCATCTCAGCCCAGAAAGCAGGAAGAACAACTTTTGTGGTGCCTTTCAGCTGCCTACCAAGGTAGTGTAAAAACTACCAAGAGAACTCCTGTCTGGCACCTTCCCCGGTGGAGTTGTGCATGGGGTGTCTTTGGAACATTTTGTCACCGGCCGACTCCAAAATTCAGCGATTCCTCATCTCAGCCCAGAAAGCAGGAAGAACAACTTTTGTGGTGTCCTTTTGATGCCTACCGGAGCAATGTAAAAACTAGCAACAGAACTCCTGCCTGGAACCTTCCCCGGTGGAGTTGTGCATGGGGTGTGTTTGGAACATTTTGTCACCAGCCGAGTCCAAAATTCAGCGGTTCCCCATCTCAGCCCAGAAAGCAGGAAGAACAACTTTTGTAGTGTCTTTTTGATGCCACAGGAGGAACGTAAAAACTACCAACAGAATTTGTTCCTGGCACCTTCGCTAGTGGAGTTGTGCATGGGGTGTCTTTGGAACATTTTGTCACCGGCCGAGTCCAAAATTCAGCGATTCCCCATCTCAGCCCAGAAAGCAGGTACAACAACTTTTGTGGTGCCTTTCAGATGCCTACCAAGGTAGTGTAAAAACTATTAAGAGAAGTCCTGTCTGGCACCTTCCCCGGTGGAGTTGTGCATGGGGTGTGTTTGGAACATTTTGTCACCGGCCGAGTCCAAAATTCAGCTGTTCCCCATCTCAGCCCAGAAAGCAGGTAGAACAACTTTTGTGGTGTCCTTTTGATGCCTACCGGAGCAATGTAAAAACTACCAACAATACTCGTCCCTGGCACCTTCGCTAGTGGAGTTGTGCATGGGGTGTGTTTGGAACATTTTGTCACCGGCCGACTCCAAAATTCAGCGGTTCCCCATCTCAGCCCAGAAAGCAGGAAGAACAACTTTTGTGGTGCCTTTCAGCTGCCTACCAAGGTAGTGTAAAAACTATCAAGAGAACTCCTGCCTGGCACCTTCCCCGGTGGAGTTGTGCATGGGGTGTCTTTGGAACATTTTGTCACCGGCCGACTCCAAAATTCAGCGGTTCCCCATCTCAGCCCAGAAAGCAGGAAGAACAACTTTTGTGGTGCCTTTCAAATGCCTACCAAGGTAGTGTAAAAACTACTAAGAGAACTCCTGTCTGGCACCTTCCCTAGTGGAGTTGTGCATGGGGTGTCTTTGGAACATTTTGTCACCGGCCGAGTCCAAAATTCAGCGATTCCCCATCTCAGCCCAGAAAGCAGGAAGAACAACTTTTGTGGTGTCCTTTCAGCTGCCTACCGGAGCAATGTAAAAACTACCAAGAGAACTCCTGCCTGGCACCTTCCCCGGTGGAGTTGTGCATGGGGTGTCTTTGGAACATTTTGCCACCGGCCGACTCCAAAATTCAGCGGTTCCCCATCTCAGCCCAGAAAGCAGGTAGAACAACTTTTGTGGTGTCTTTCAGATGCCTACCGGAGCAATGTAAAAACTACCAAGAGAACTCCTGCCTGGCACCTTCCCCGGTGGAGTTGTGCATGGGGTGTCTTTGGAACATTTTGTCACCGGCCGAGTCCAAAATTCAGCGGTTCCCCATCTCAGCCCAGAAAGAAGGTACAACAACTTTTGTGGTGTCCTTTTGCTGCCTACCGGAGCAATGTAAAATCTACCAACAGAACTCGTCCCTGGCACCTTCCCCGGTGGAGTTGTGCATGGGGTGTGTTTGGAACATTTTGTCACCGGCCGAGTCCAAAATTCAGCGGTTCCCCATCTCAGCCCAGAAAGCAGGAAGAACAACTTTTGTGGTGCCTTTCAAATGCCTACCAAGGTAGTGTAAAAACTACCAAGAGAACTCCTGTCTGGCACCTTCCCCGGTGGAGTTGTGCATGGGGTGTCTTTGGAACATTTTGTCACCGGCCGACTCCAAAATTCAGCGATTCCCCATCTCAGCCCAGAAAGCAGGAAGAACAACTTTTGTGGTGTCCTTTTGATGCCTACCGGAGCAATGTAAAAACTACCAACAGAACTCGTCCCTGGCACCTTCGCTAGTGGAGTTGTGCATGGGGTGTGTTTGGAACATTTTGTCAACGGCCGAGTCCAAAATTCAGCGGTTCCCCATCTCAGCCCAGAAAGCAGGAAGAACAACTTTTGTGGTGCCTTTCAAATGCCTACCAAGGTAGTGTAAAAACTACTAAGAGAACTCCTGTCTGGCACCTTCCCTAGTGGAGTTGTGCATGGGGTGTCTTTGGAACATTTTGTCACCGGCCGACTCCAAAATTCAGCGATTCCCCATCTCAGCCCAGAAAGCAGGAAGAACAACTTTTGTGGTGTCCTTTTGATGCCTACCGGAGCAATGTAAAAACTACCAGGAGAACTCCTGCCTGGCACCTTCCCCGGTGGAGTTGTGCATGGGGTGTCTTTGGAACATTTTGTCACCGGCCGACTCCAAAATTCAGCGGTTCCCCATCTCAGCCCAGAAAGCAGGAAGAACAACTTTTGTAGTGTCTTTTTGATGCCTACCGGAGCAATGTAAAAACTACCAAGAGAACTCCTGCCTGGCACCTTCCCCGGTGGAGTTGTGCATGGGGTGTGTTTGGAACATTTTGTCACCAGCCGAGTCCAAAATTCAGCGGTTCCCCATCTCAGCCCAGAAAGCAGGAAGAACAACTTTTGTAGTGTCTTTTTGATGCCACAGGAGCAACGTAAAAACTACCAACAGAATTTGTTCCTGGCACCTTCGCTAGTGGAGTTGTGCATGGGGTGTATTTATTAAAATTTTGTCACCAGCCGAGTCCAAAATTCAGCTGTTCCCCATCTCAGCCCAGAAAGCAGGTAGAACAACTTTTGTGGTGCCTTTCAAATGCCTACCAAGGTAGTGTAAAGACTATCAAGAGAACTCCTGTCTGGCACCTTCCCCGGTGGAGTTGTGCATGGGGTGTCTTTGGAACATTTTTTCACCGGCCGACTCCAAAATTCAGCGGTTCCCCATCTCAGCCCAGAAAGCAGGTAGAACAACTTTTGTGGTGTCTTTCAGATGCCTACCGGAGCAATGTAAAAACTACCAAGAGAACTCCTGCCTGGCACCTTCCCCGGTGGAGTTGTGCATGGGGTGTCTTTGGAACATTTTGTCACCGGCCGACTCCAAAATTCAGCGGTTCCCCATCTCAGCCCAGAAAGAAGGTACAACAACTTTTGTGGTGTCCTTTTGCTGCCTACCGGAGCAATGTAAAAACTACCAACAGAACTCGTCCCTGGCACCTTCCCCGGTGGAGTTGTGCATGGGGTGTGTTTGGAACATTTTGTCACCGGCCGAGTCCAAAATTCAGCGGTTCCCCATCTCAGCCCAGAAAGCAGGAAGAACAACTTTTGTGGTGCCTTTCAGCTGCCTACCAAGGTAGTGTAAAAACTACCAAGAGAACTCCTGTCTGGCACCTTCCCCGGTGGAGTTGTGCATGGGGTGTCTTTGGAACATTTTGTCACCGGCCGACTCCAAAATTCAGCGATTCCTCATCTCAGCCCAGAAAGCAGGAAGAACAACTTTTGTGGTGTCCTTTTGATGCCTACCGGAGCAATGTAAAAACTACCAACAGAACTCGTCCCTGGCACCTTCGCTAGTGGAGTTGTGCATGGGGTGTGTTTGGAACATTTTGTCACCGGCCGAGTCCAAAATTCAGCGGTTCCCCATCTCAGCCCAGAAAGCAGGAAGAACAACTTTTGTGGTGCCTTTCAAATGCCTACCAAGGTAGTGTAAAAACTACTAAGAGAACTCCTGTCTGGCACCTTCCCTAGTGGAGTTGTGCATGGGGTGTCTTTGGAACATTTTGTCACCGGCCGACTCCAAAATTCAGCGATTCCCCATCTCAGCCCAGAAAGCAGGAAGAACAACTTTTGTGGTGTCCTTTTGATGCCTACCGGAGCAATGTAAAAACTAGCAACAGAACTCCTGCCTGGCACCTTCCCCGGTGGAGTTGTGCATGGGGTGTGTTTGGAACATTTTGTCACCAGCCGAGTCCAAAATTCAGCGGTTCCCCATCTCAGCCCAGAAAGCAGGAAGAACAACTTTTGTAGTGTCTTTTTGATGCCACAGGAGCAACGTAAAAACTACCAACAGAATTTGTTCCTGGCACCTTCGCTAGTGGAGTTGTGCATGGGGTGTCTTTGGAACATTTTGTCACCGGCCGAGTCCAAAATTCAGCGATTCCCCATCTCAGCCCAGAAAGCAGGTACAACAACTTTTGTGGTGCCTTTCAGATGCCTACCAAGGTAGTGTAAAAACTATTAAGAGAAGTCCTGTCTGGCACCTTCCCCGGTGGAGTTGTGCATGGGGTGTGTTTGGAACATTTTGTCACCGGCCGAGTCCAAAATTCAGCTGTTCCCCATCTCAGCCCAGAAAGCAGGTAGAACAACTTTTGTGGTGTCCTTTTGATGCCTACCGGAGCAATGTAAAAACTACCAACAATACTCGTCCCTGGCACCTTCGCTAGTGGAGTTGTGCATGGGGTGTGTTTGGAACATTTTGTCACCGGCCGAGTCCAAAATTCAGCGGTTCCCCATCTCAGCCCAGAAAGCAGGAAGAACAACTTTTGTGGTGCCTTTCAGCTGCCTACCAAGGTAGTGTAAAAACTATCAAGAGAACTCCTGCCTGGCACCTTCCCCGGTGGAGTTGTGCATGGGGTGTCTTTGGAACATTTTGTCACCGGCCGACTCCAAAATTCAGCGGTTCCCCATCTCAGCCCAGAAAGCAGGAAGAACAACTTTTGTGGTGCCTTTCAAATGCCTACCAAGGTAGTGTAAAAACTACTAAGAGAACTCCTGTCTGGCACCTTCCCTAGTGGAGTTGTGCATGGGGTGTCTTTGGAACATTTTGTCACCGGCCGAGTCCAAAATTCAGCGATTCCCCATCTCAGCCCAGAAAGCAGGAAGAACAACTTTTGTGGTGTCCTTTCAGCTGCCTACCGGAGCAATGTAAAAACTACCAAGAGAACTCCTGCCTGGCACCTTCCCCGGTGGAGTTGTGCATGGGGTGTCTTTGGAACATTTTTTCACCGGCCGACTCCAAAATTCAGCGGTTCCCCATCTCAGCCCAGAAAGCAGGTAGAACAACTTTTGTGGTGTCTTTCAGATGCCTACCGGAGCAATGTAAAAACTACCAAGAGAACTCGTCCCTGGCACCTTCCCCGGTGGAGTTGTGCATGGGGTGTGTTTGGAACATTTTGTCACCGGCCGAGTCCAAAATTCAGCGGTTCCCCATCTCAGCCCAGAAAGCAGGAAGAACAACTTTTGTGGTGCCTTTCAGCTGCCTACCAAGGTAGTGTAAAAACTACCAAGAGAACTCCTGTCTGGCACCTTCCCCGGTGGAGTTGTGCATGGGGTGTCTTTGGAACATTTTGTCACCGGCCGACTCCAAAATTCAGCGATTCCTCATCTCAGCCCAGAAAGCAGGAAGAACAACTTTTGTGGTGTCCTTTTGATGCCTACCGGAGCAATGTAAAAACTACCAACAGAACTCGTCCCTGGCACCTTCGCTAGTGGAGTTGTGCATGGGGTGTGTTTGGAACATTTTGTCACCGGCCGAGTCCAAAATTCAGCGGTTCCCCATCTCAGCCCAGAAAGCAGGAAGAACAACTTTTGTGGTGCCTTTCAAATGCCTACCAAGGTAGTGTAAAAACTACTAAGAGAACTCCTGTCTGGCACCTTCCCTAGTGGAGTTGTGCATGGGGTGTCTTTGGAACATTTTGTCACCAGCCGAGTCCAAAATTCAGCGATTCCCCATCTCAGCCCAGAAAGCAGGAAGAACAACTTTTGTGGTGTCCTTTTGATGCCTACCGGAGCAATGTAAAAACTAGCAACAGAACTCCTGCCTGGCACCTTCCCCGGTGGAGTTGTGCATGGGGTGTGTTTGGAACATTTTGTCACCAGCCGAGTCCAAAATTCAGCGGTTCCCCATCTCAGCCCAGAAAGCAGGAAGAACAACTTTTGTAGTGTCTTTTTGATGCCACAGGAGCAACGTAAAAACTACCAACAGAATTTGTTCCTGGCACCTTCGCTAGTGGAGTTGTGCATGGGGTGTCTTTGGAACATTTTGTCACCGGCCGAGTCCAAAATTCAGCGATTCCCCATCTCAGCCCAGAAAGCAGGTACAACAACTTTTGTGGTGCCTTTCAGATGCCTACCAAGGTAGTGTAAAAACTATTAAGAGAAGTCCTGTCTGGCACCTTCCCCGGTGGAGTTGTGCATGGGGTGTCTTTGGAACATTTTGTCACCGGCCGAGTCCAAAATTCAGCTGTTCCCCATCTCAGCCCAGAAAGCAGGAAGAACAACTTTTGTGGTGCCTTTCAAATGCCTACCAAGGTAGTGTAAAAACTACTAAGAGAACTCCTGTCTGGCACCTTCCCTAGTGGAGTTGTGCATGGGGTGTCTTTGGAACATTTTGTCACCGGCCGAGTCCAAAATTCAGCGATTCCCCATCTCAGCCCAGAAAGCAGGAAGAACAACTTTTGTGGTGTCCTTTCAGCTGCCTACCGGAGCAATGTAAAAACTATTAAGAGAACTCCTGTCTGGCACCTTCCCCGGTGGAGTTGTGCATGGGGTGTCTTTGGAACATTTTTTCACCGGCCGACTCCAAAATTCAGCGGTTCCCCATCTCAGCCCAGAAAGCAGGTAGAACAACTTTTGTGGTGTCTTTCAGATGCCTACCGGAGCAATGTAAAAACTACCAAGAGAACTCCTGCCTGGCACCTTCCCCGGTGGAGTTGTGCATGGGGTGTCTTTGGAACATTTTGTCACCGGCCGACTCCAAAATTCAGCGGTTCCCCATCTCAGCCCAGAAAGAAGGTACAACAACTTTTGTGGTGTCCTTTTGCTGCCTACCGGAGCAATGTAAAATCTACCAACAGAACTCGTCCCTGGCACCTTCCCCGGTGGAGTTGTGCATGGGGTGTGTTTGGAACATTTTGTCACCGGCCGAGTCCAAAATTCAGCGGTTCCCCATCTCAGCCCAGAAAGCAGGAAGAACAACTTTTGTGGTGCCTTTCAGCTGCCTACCAAGGTAGTGTAAAAACTACCAAGAGAACTCCTGTCTGGCACCTTCCCCGGTGGAGTTGTGCATGGGGTGTCTTTGGAACATTTTGTCACCGGCCGAGTCCAAAATTCAGCGATTCCCCATCTCAGCCCAGAAAGCAGGAAGAACAACTTTTGTGGTGTCCTTTTGATGCCTACCGGAGCAATGTAAAAACTACCAACAGAACTCGTCCCTGGCACCTTCGCTAGTGGAGTTGTGCATGGGGTGTCTTTGGAACATTTTGTCACCGGCCGAGTCCAAAATTCAGCGGTTCCCCATCTCAGCCCAGAAAGCAGGAAGAACAACTTTTGTGGTGCCTTTCAAATGCCTACCAAGGTAGTGTAAAAACTACTAAGAGAACTCCTGTCTGGCACCTTCCCTAGTGGAGTTGTGCATGGGGTGTCTTTGGAACATTTTGTCACCGGCCGACTCCAAAATTCAGCGATTCCCCATCTCAGCCCAGAAAGCAGGAAGAACAACTTTTGTGGTGTCCTTTTGATGCCTACCGGAGCAATGTAAAAACTACCAGGAGAACTCCTGCCTGGCACCTTCCCCGGTGGAGTTGTGCATGGGGTGTCTTTGGAACATTTTGTCACCGGCCGACTCCAAAATTCAGCGGTTCCCCATCTCAGCCCAGAAAGCAGGAAGAACAACTTTTGTAGTGTCTTTTTGATGCCTACCGGAGCAATGTAAAAACTACCAAGAGAACTCCTGCCTGGCACCTTCCCCGGTGGAGTTGTGCATGGGGTGTGTTTGGAACATTTTGTCACCAGCCGAGTCCAAAATTCAGCGGTTCCCCATCTCAGCCCAGAAAGCAGGAAGAACAACTTTTGTAGTGTCTTTTTGATGCCACAGGAGCAACGTAAAAACTACCAACAGAATTTGTTCCTGGCACCTTCGCTAGTGGAGTTGTGCATGGGGTGTATTTATTAAAATTTTGTCACCAGCCGAGTCCAAAATTCAGCTGTTCCCCATCTCAGCCCAGAAAGCAGGTAGAACAACTTTTGTGGTGCCTTTCAAATGCCTACCAAGGTAGTGTAAAAACTATCAAGAGAACTCCTGTCTGGCACCTTCCCCGGTGGAGTTGTGCATGGGGTGTCTTTGGAACATTTTTTCACCGGCCGACTCCAAAATTCAGCGGTTCCCCATCTCAGCCCAGAAAGCAGGTAGAACAACTTTTGTGGTGTCTTTCAGATGCCTACCGGAGCAATGTAAAAACTACTAAGAGAACTCCTGTCTGGCACCTTCCCCGGTGGAGTTGTGCATGGGGTGTCTTTGGAACATTTTGTCACCGGCCGACTCCAAAATTCAGCGATTCCCCATCTCAGCCCACAAAGCAGGTACAACAACTTTTGTGGTGCCTTTCAGCTGCCTACCAAGGTAGTGTAAAAACTACCAAGAGAACTCCTTTCTGGCACCTTCCCCGGTGGAGTTGTGCATGGGGTGTCTTTGGAACATTTTATCACCGGCCGACTCCAAAATTCAGCGATTCCCCATCTCAGCCCAGAAAGCAGGTAGAACAACTTTTGTGGTGCCTTTCAGATGCCTACCAAGGTAGTGTAAAAACTATTAAGAGAAGTCCTGTCTGGCACCTTCCCCGGTGGAGTTGTGCATGGGGTGTGTTTGGAACATTTTGTCACCGGCCGACTCCAAAATTCAGCGGTTCCCCATCTCAGCCCAGAAAGCAGGAAGAACAACTTTTGTGGTGTCTTTCAGATGCCTACCAAGGTAGTGTAAAAACTATTAAGAGAAGTCCTGTCTGGCACCTTCCCCGGTGGAGTTGTGCATGGGGTGTATTTGGAACATTTTGTCACCGGCCGACTCCAAAATTCAGCGGTTCCCCATCTCAGCCCAGAAAGCAGGTAGAACAACTTTTGTGGTGTCTTTCAGATGCCTACCGGAGCAATGTAAAAACTACCAGGAGAACTCCTTTCTGGCACCTTCCCCGGTGGAGTTGTGCATGGGGTGTGTTTGGAACATTTTGTCACCGGCCGACTCCAAAATTCAGCGGTTCCCCATCTCAGCCCAGAAAGCAGGTAGAACAACTTTTGTGGTGTCTTTCAGATGCCTACCGGAGCAATGTAAAAACTACCAGGAGAACTCCTGTCTGGCACCTTCCCCGGTGGAGTTGTGCATGGGGTGTCTTTGGAACATTTTGTCACCAGCCGACTCCAAAATTCAGCGTTTCCCCATCTCAGCCCAGAAATCAGGTAGAACAACTTTTGTGGTGTCTTTCAGATGCCTACCGGAGCAATGTAAAAACTACCAACAGAATTTGTTCCTGGCACCTTCGCTAGTGGAGTTGTGCATGGGGTGCATTTATTAAAATTTTGTCACCAGCCGAGTCCAAAATTCAGCTGTTCCCCATCTCAGCCCAGAAATCAGGTAGAACAACTTTTGTGGTGCCTTTCAAATGCCTACCAAGGTAGTGTAAAAACTATCAAGAGAACTCCTGTCTGGCACCTTCCCCGGTGGAGTTGTGCATGGGGTGTGTTTGGAACATTTTGTCACCGGCCGACTCCAAAATTCAGCGGTTCCCCATCTCAGCCCAGAAAGCAGGTAGAACAACTTTTGTGGTGCCTTTCAGCTGCCTACCAAGGTAGTGTAAAAACTACCAAGAGAACTCCTGCCTGGCACCTTCCCCGGTGGAGTTGTGCATGGGGTGTCTTTGGAACATTTTGTCACCGGCCGAGTCCAAAATTCAGCGATTCCCCATCTCAGCCCAGAAAGCAGGAAGAACAACTTTTGTGGTGTCCTTTTGATGCCTACCGGAGCAATGTAAAAACTACCAAGAGAACTCCTGCCTGGCACCTTCCCCGGTGGAGTTGTGCATGGGGTGTCTTTGGAACATTTTGTCACCGGCCGACTCCAAAATTCAGCGGTTCCCCATCTCAGCCCAGAAAGCAGGTAGAACAACTTTTGTGGTGTCTTTCAGATGCCTACCGGAGCAATGTAAAAACTACCAAGAGAACTCCTGCCTGGCACCTTCCCCGGTGGAGTTGTGCATGGGGTGTCTTTGGAACATTTTGTCACCGGCCGACTCCAAAATTCAGCGGTTCCCCATCTCAGCCCAGAAAGAAGGTACAACAACTTTTGTGGTGTCCTTTTGATGCCTACCGGAGCAATGTAAAAACTACCAGGAGAACTCCTGCCTGGCACCTTCCCCGGTGGAGTTGTGCATGGGGTGTGTTTGGAACATTTTGTCACCAGCCGAGTCCAAAATTCAGCGGTTCCCCATCTCAGCCCAGAAAGCAGGAAGAACAACTTTTGTGGTGCCTTTCAGCTGCCTACCAAGGTAGTGTAAAAACTATTAAGAGAACTCCTGTCTGGCACCTTCCCCGGTGGAGTTGTGCATGGGGTGTCTTTGGAACATTTTGTCACGGGCCGACTCCAAAATTCAGCGGTTCCCCATCTCAGCCCAGAAAGCAGGTACAACAACTTTTGTGGTGCCTTTCAGCTGCCTACCAAGGTAGTGTAAAAACTACCAAGAGTACTCCTGCCTGGCACCTTCCCCGGTGGAGTTGTGCATGGGGTGTCTTTGGAACATTTTGTCACCGGCCGAGTCCAAAATTCAGCGGTTCCCCATCTCAGCCCAGAAAGAAGGTACAACAACTTTTGTGGTGTCCTTTTGCTGCCTACCGGAGCAATGTAAAAACTACCAACAGAACTCGTCCCTGGCACCTTCCCCGGTGGAGTTGTGCATGGGGTGTGTTTGGAACATTTTGTCACCGGCCGAGTCCAAAATTCAGCGGTTCCCCATCTCAGCCCAGAAAGCAGGAAGAACAAGTTTTGTGGTGCCTTTCAGCTGCCTACCAAGGTAGTGTAAAAACTACCAAGAGAACTCCTGCCTGGCACCTTCCCCGGTGGAGTTGTGCATGGGGTGTCTTTGGAACATTTTGTCACCGGCCGAGTCCAAAATTCAGCGATTCCCCATCTCAGCCCAGAAAGCAGGAAGAACAACTTTTGTGGTGTCCTTTTGATGCCTACCGGAGCAATGTAAAAACTACCAACAGAACTCGTCCCTGGCACCTTCGCTAGTGGAGTTGTGCATGGGGTGTGTTTGGAACATTTTGTCACCGGCCGAGTCCAAAATTCAGCGGTTCCCCATCTCAGCCCAGAAAGCAGGAAGAACAACTTTTGTGGTGCCTTTCAAATGCCTACCAAGGTAGTGTAAAAACTACCAAGAGAACTCCTGCCTGGCACCTTCCCCGGTGGAGTTGTGCATGGGGTGTGTTTGGAACATTTTGTCACCGGCCGACTCCAAAATTCAGCGATTCCCCATCTCAGCCCAGAAAGCAGGAAGAACAACTTTTGTGGTGTCCTTTTGATGCCTACCGGAGCAATGTAAAAACTACCAGGAGAACTCCTGCCTGGCGCCTTCCCCGGTGGAGTTGTGCATGGGGTGTCTTTGGAACATTTTGTCACCGGCCGACTCCAAAATTCAGCGGTTCCCCATCTCAGCCCAGAAAGCAGGAAGAACAACTTTTGTAGTGTCTTTTTGATGCCTACCGGAGCAATGTAAAAACTAGCAACAGAACTCCTGCCTGGCACCTTCCCCGGTGGAGTTGTGCATGGGGTGTCTTTGGAACATTTTGTCACCAGCCGAGTCCAAAATTCAGCGGTTCCCCATCTCAGCCCAGAAAGCAGGAAGAACAACTTTTGTAGTGTCTTTTTGATGCCACAGGAGCAACGTAAAAACTACCAACAGAATTTGTTCCTGGCACCTTCGCTAGTGGAGTTGTGCATGGGGTGTATTTATTAAAATTTTGTCACCAGCCGAGTCCAAAATTCAGCTGTTCCCCATCTCAGCCCAGAAAGCAGGTAGAACAACTTTTGTGGTGCCTTTCAAATGCCTACCAAGGTAGTGTAAAAACTATCAAGAGAACTCCTGTCTGGCACCTTCCCCGGTGGAGTTGTGCATGGGGTGTGTTTGGAACATTTTGTCACCGGCCGACTCCAAAATTCAGCGATTCCCCATCTCAGCCCAGAAAGCAGGTAGAACAACTTTTGTGGTGCCTTTCAGCTGCCTACCAAGGTAGTGTAAAAACTACCAAGAGAACTCCTGCCTGGCACCTTCCCCGGTGGAGTTGTGCATGGGGTGTGTTTGGAACATTTTGTCACCGGCCGACTCCAAAATTCAGCGGTTCCCCATCTCAGCCCAGAAAGCAGGTACAACAACTTTTGTGGTGCCTTTCAGATGCCTACCAAGGAAGTGTAAAAAACTATTAAGAGAAGTCCTGTCTGGCACCTTCCCCGGTGGAGTTGTGCATGGGGTGTGTTTGGAACATTTTGTCACCGGCCGACTCCAAAATTCAGCGGTTCCCCATCTCAGCCCAGAAAGCAGGTAAAACAACTTTTGTGGTGTCTTTCAGATGCCTACCAAGGTAGTGTAAAAACTATTAAGAGAAGTCCTGTCTGGCACCTTCCCCGGTGGAGTTGTGCATGGGGTGTCTTTGGAACATTTTGTCACCGGCCGACTCCAAAATTCAGCGGTTCCCCATCTCAGCCCAGAAAGCAGGTAGAACAACTTTTGTGGTGTCTTTCAGATGCCTACGGGAGCAATGTAAAAACTACTAAGAGAACTCCTGTCTGGCACCTTCCCCGGTGGAGTTGTGCATGGGGTGTGTTTGGAACATTTTGTCACCGGCCGACTCCAAAATTCAGCGGTTCCCCATCTCAGCCCAGAAAGCAGGTAGAACAACTTTTGTGGTGCCTTTCAGCTGCCTACCAAGGTAGTGTAAAAACTACCAAGAGAACTCCTGCCTGGCACCTTCCCCGGTGGAGTTGTGCATGGGGTGTCTTTGGAACATTTTGTCACCGGCCGACTCCAAAATTCAGCGATTCCCCATCTCAGCCCAGAAAGCAGGTAGAACAACTTTTGTGGTGCCTTTCAGATGCCTACCAAGGTAGTGTAAAAAACTACCAGGAGAACTCCTGTCTGGCACCTTCCCCGGTGGAGTTGTGCATGGGGTGTGTTTGGAACATTTTGTCACCGGCCGACTCCAAAATTCAGCGGTTCCCCATCTCAGCCCAGAAAGCAGGAAGAACAACTTTTGTGGTGTCTTTCAGATGCCTACCAAGGTAGTGTAAAAACTATTAAGAGAACTCCTGTCTGGCACCTTCCCCGGTGGAGTTGTGCATGGGGTGTCTTTGGAACATTTTGTCACCGGCCGAGTCCAAAATTCAGCGGTTCCCCATCTCAGCCCAGAAAGCAGGTACAACAACTTTTGTGGTGTCTTTCAGATGCCTACCAGAGCAATGTAAAAACTACCAGGAGAACTCCTTTCTGGCACCTTCCCCGGTGGAGTTGTGCATGGGGTGTGTTTGGAACATTTTGTCACCGGCCGACTCCAAAATTCAGCGGTTCCCCATCTCAGCCCAGAAAGCAGGTAGAACAACTTTTGTGGTGTCTTTCAGATGCCTACCGGAGCAATGTAAAAACTACCAGGAGAACTCCTGTCTGGCACCTTCCCCGGTGGAGTTGTGCATGGGGTGTCTTTGGAACATTTTGTCACCGGCCGAGTCCAAAATTCAGCGTTTCCCCATCTCAGCCCAGAAATCAGGTAGAACAACTTTTGTGGTGTCTTTCAGATGCCTACCGGAGCAATGTAAAAACTACCAACAGAATTCGTTCCTGGCACCTTCGCTAGTGGAGTTGTGCATGGGGTGTATTTATTAAAATTTTGTCACCAGCCGAGTCCAAAATTCAGCTGTTCCCCATCTCAGCCCAGAAAGCAGGTAGAACAACTTTTGTGGTGCCTTTCAAATGCCTACCAAGGTAGTGTAAAAACTATCAAGAGAACTCCTGTCTGGCACCTTCCCCGGTGGAGTTGTGCATGGGGTGTGTTTGGAACATTTTGTCACCGGCCGACTCCAAAATTCAGCGGTTCCCCATCTCAGCCCAGAAAGCAGGTAGAACAACTTTTGTGGTGCCTTTCAGCTGCCTACCAAGGTAGTGTAAAAACTACCAAGAGAACTCCTGCCTGGCACCTTCCCCGGTGGAGTTGTGCATGGGGTGTCTTTGGAACATTTTGTCACCGGCCGACTCCAAAATTCAGCGATTCCCCATCTCAGCCCAGAAAGCAGGAAGAACAACTTTTGTGGTGTCCTTTTGGTGCCTACCGGAGCAATGTAAAAACTACCAACAGAACTCGTCCCTGGCACCTTCGCTAGTGGAGTTGTGCATGGGGTGTGTTTGGAACATTTTGTCACCGGCCGAGTCCAAAATTCAGCGGTTCCCCATCTCAGCCCAGAAAGCAGGAAGAACAACTTTTGTGGTGCCTTTCAGCTGCCTACCAAGGTAGTGTAAAAACTACTAAGAGAACTCCTGTCTGGCACCTTCCCCGGTGGAGTTGTGCATGGGGTGTCTTTGGAACATTTTGTCACCGGCCGACTCCAAAATTCAGCGGTTCCCCATCTCAGCCCAGAAAGCAGGTAGAACAACCTTTGTGGTGTCTTTCAGTTGCCTACCGGAGCAATGTAAAAACTACCAAGAGAACTCCTGTCTGGCACCTTCTCCGGTGGAGTTGTGCATGGGGTGTATTTGGAACATTTTGTCACCATCCGAGTCCAAAATTCAGCGGTTCCCCATCTCAGCCCAGAAAGCAGGTAGAACAACTTTTGTGGTGCCTTTCAGCTGCCTACCAAGGTAGTGTAAAAACTACCAGGAGAACTCCTGCCTGGCACCTTCCCCGGTGGAGTTGTGCATGGGGTGTCTTTGGAACATTTTGTCACCGGCCGACTCCAAAATTCAGCGGTTCCCCATCTCAGCCCAGAAAGCAGGTAGAACAACCTTTGTGGTGTCTTTCAGATGCCTACCGGAGCAATGTAAAAACTACCAGGAGAACTCCTGCCTGGCACCTTCTCCGGTGGAGTTGTGCATGGGGTGTATTTGGAACATTTTGTCACCATCCGAGTCCAAAATTCAGCGGTTCCCCATCTCAGCCCAGAAAGCAGGTAAAACAACTTTTGTGGTGCCTTTCAGATGCCTACCAAGGTAGTGTAAAAACTATTAAGAGAAGTCCTGTCTGGCACCTTCCCCGGTGGAGTTGTGCATGGGGTGTGTTTGGAACATTTTGTCACCGGCCGACTCCAAAATTCAGCGGTTCCCCATCTCAGCCCAGAAAGCAGGAAGAACAACTTTTGTGGTGTCTTTCAGATGCCTACCAAGGTAGTGTAAAAACTATTAAGAGAACTCCTGTCTGGCACCTTCCCCGGTGGAGTTGTGCATGGGGTGTATTTGGAACATTTTGTCACCGGCCGACTCCAAAATTCAGCGGTTCCCCATCTCAGCCCAGAAAGCAGGTACAACAACTTTTGTGGTGTCTTTCAGATGCCTACCGGAGCAATGTAAAAACTACCAGGAGAACTCCTTTCTGGCACCTTCCCCGGTGGAGTTGTGCATGGGGTGTGTTTGGAACATTTTGTCACCGGCCGACTCCAAAATTCAGCGGTTCCCCATCTCAGCCCAGAAAGCAGGTAGAACAACTTTTGTGGTGTCTTTCAGATGCCTACCGGAGCAATGTAAAAACTACCAGGAGAACTCCTGTCTGGCACCTTCCCCGGTGGAGTTGTGCATGGGGTGTCTTTGGAACATTTTGTCACCAGCCGAGTCCAAAATTCAGCGTTTCCCCATCTCAGCCCAGAAATCAGGTAGAACAACTTTTGTGGTGTCTTTCAGATGCCTACCGGAGCAATGTAAAAACTACCAACAGAATTCGTTCCTGGCACCTTCGCTAGTGGAGTTGTGCATGGGGTGTATTTATTAAAATTTTGTCACCAGCCGAGTCCAAAATTCAGCTGTTCCCCATCTCAGCCCAGAAAGCAGGTAGAACAACTTTTGTGGTGCCTTTCAAATGCCTACCAAGGTAGTGTAAAAACTATCAAGAGAACTCCTGTCTGGCACCTTCCCCGGTGGAGTTGTGCATGGGGTGTGTTTGGAACATTTTGTCACCGGCCGAGTCCAAAATTCAGCGGTTCCCCATCTCAGCCCAGAAAGCAGGAAGAACAACTTTTGTGGTGTCCTTTTGGTGCCTACCGGAGCAATGTAAAAACTACCAACAGAACTCGTCCCTGGCACCTTCGCTAGTGGAGTTGTGCATGGGGTGTGTTTGGAACATTTTGTCACCGGCCGAGTCCAAAATTCAGCGGTTCCCCATCTCAGCCCAGAAAGAAGGTACAACAACTTTTGTGGTGCCTTTCAGCTGCCTACCAAGGTAGTGTAAAAACTACTAAGAGAACTCCTGTCTGGCACCTTCCCCGGTGGAGTTGTGCATGGGGTGTGTTTGGAACATTTTGTCACCGGCCGACTCCAAAATTCAGCGGTTCCCCATCTCAGCCCAGAAAGCAGGTAGAACAACCTTTGTGGTGTCTTTCAGATGCCTACCGGAGCAATGTAAAAACTACCAGGAGAACTCCTGTCTGGCACCTTCTCCGGTGGAGTTGTGCATGGGGTGTATTTGGAACATTTTGTCACCATCCGAGTCCAAAATTCAGCGGTTCCCCATCTCAGCCCAGAAAGCAGGTAAAACAACTTTTGTGGTGTCTTTCAGATGCCTACCAAGGTAGTGTAAAAACTATTAAGAGAACTCCTGTCTGGCACCTTCCCCGGTGGAGTTGTGCATGGGGTGTCTTTGGAACATTTTGTCACCGGCCGACTCCAAAATTCAGCGGTTCCCCATCTCAGCCCAGAAAGCAGGTAGAACAACTTTTGTGGTGTCTTTCAGATGCCTACCGGAGCAATGTAAAAACTACTAAGAGAACTCCTGTCTGGCACCTTCCCCGGTGGAGTTGTGCATGGGGTGTGTTTGGAACATTTTGTCACCGGCCGACTCCAAAATTCAGCGGTTCCCCATCTCAGCCCAGAAAGCAGGTAGAACAACTTTTGTGGTGCCTTTCAGCTGCCTACCAAGGTAGTGTAAAAACTACCAAGAGAACTCCTGCCTGGCACCTTCCCCGGTGGAGTTGTGCATGGGGTGTCTTTGGAACATTTTGTCACCGGCCGACTCCAAAATTCAGCGTTTCCCCATCTCAGCCCAGAAAGCAGGTAGAACAACTTTTGTGGTGCCTTTCAGATGCCTACCAAGGTAGTGTAAAAACTATTAAGAGAAGTCCTGTCTGGCACCTTCCCCGGTGGAGTTGTGCATGGGGTGTGTTTGGAACATTTTGTCACCGGCCGACTCCAAAATTCAGCGGTTCCCCATCTCAGCCCAGAAAGCAGGAAGAACAACTTTTGTGGTGTCTTTCAGATGCCTACCAAGGTAGTGTAAAAACTATTAAGAGAACTCCTGTCTGGCACCTTCCCCGGTGGAGTTGTGCATGGGGTGTATTTGGAACATTTTGTCACCGGCCGACTCCAAAATTCAGCGGTTCCCCATCTCAGCCCAGAAAGCAGGTACAACAACTTTTGTGGTGTCTTTCAGATGCCTACCGGAGCAATGTAAAAACTACCAGGAGAACTCCTTTCTGGCACCTTCCCCGGTGGAGTTGTGCATGGGGTGTGTTTGGAACATTTTGTCACCGGCCGACTCCAAAATTCAGCGGTTCCCCATCTCAGCCCAGAAAGCAGGTAAAACAACTTTTGTGGTGCCTTTCAGATGCCTACCAAGGTAGTGTAAAAACTACTAAGAGAACTCCTGCCTGGCACCTTCCCCGGTGGAATTGTGCATGGGGTGTGTTTGGAACATTTTGTCACCGGCCGACTCCAAAATTCAGCGATTCCCCATCTCAGCCCAGAAAGCAGGTAGAACTTTTGTGGTGCCTTTCAGCTGCCTACCAAGGTAGTGTAAAAACTACCAAGAGAACTCCTGCCTGGCACCTTCCCCGGTGGAGTTGTGCATGGGGTGTCTTTGGAACATTTTGTCACCGGCCGAGTCCAAAATTCAGCGATTCCCCATCTCAGCCCAGAAAGCAGGAAGAACAACTTTTGTGGTGTCCTTTTGATGCCTACCGGAGCAATGTAAAAACTACCAACAGAACTCGTCCCTGGCACCTTCGCTAGTGGAGTTGTGCATGGGGTGTGTTTGGAACATTTTGTCACCGGCCGAGTCCAAAATTCAGCGGTTCCCCATCTCAGCCCAGAAAGCAGGTAGAACAACTTTTGTGGTGCCTTTCAGCTGCCTACCAAGGTAGTGTAAAAACTACCAAGAGAACTCCTGCCTGGCACCTTCCCCGGTGGAGTTGTGCATGGGGTGTCTTTGGAACATTTTGTCACCGGCCGAGTCCAAAATTCAGCGGTTCCACATCTCAGCCCAGAAAGCAGGAAGAACAACTTTTGTGGTGTCCTTTTGATGCCTACCGGAGCAATGTAAAAACTACCAGGAGAACTCGTCCCTGGCACCTTCGCTAGTGGAGTTGTGCATGGGGTGTCTTTGGAACATTTTGTCACCGGCCGAGTCCAAAATTCAGCGGTTCCCCATCTCAGCCCAGAAAGCAGGTAGAACAACTTTTGTTGTGCCTTTCAGCTGCCTACCAAGGTAGTGTAAAAACTACCAAGAGAACTCCTGCCTGGCACCTTCCCCGGTGGAGTTGTGCATGGGGTGTCTTTGGAACATTTTGTCACCGGCCGAGTCCAATATTCAGCGATTCCCCATCTCAGCCCAGAAAGCAGGAAGAACAACTTTTGTGGTGTCCTTTTGCTGCCTACCGGAGCAATGTAAAAACTACCAACAGAATTCGTCCCTGGCACCTTCGCTAGTGGAGTTGTGCATGGGGTGTGTTTGGAACATTTTGTCACCGGCCGAGTCCAAAATTCAGCGGTTCCCCATCTCAGCCCAGAAAGCAGGAAGAACAGCTTTTGTGGTGCCTTTCAGATGCCTACCAAGGTAGTGTAAAAACTACTAAGAGAACTCCTGTCTGGCACCTTCCCCGGTGGAGTTGTGCATGGGGTGTCTTTGGAACATTTTGTCACCGGCCGACTCCAAAATTCAGCGGTTCCCCATCTCAGCCCAGAAAGCAGGTAGAACAACTTTTGTGGTGTCTTTCAGATGCCTACTGGAGCAATGTAAAAACTACCAGGAGAACTCCTTTCTGGCACCTTCCCCGGTGGAGTTGTGCAGGGGGTGTCTTTGGAACATTTTGTCACCGGCCGACTCCAAAATTCAGCGGTTCCCCATCTCAGCCCAGAAAGCAGGTAAAACAACTTTTGTGGTGCCTTTCAGCTGCCTACCAAGGTAGTGTAAAAACTACTAAGAGAACTCCTGCCTGGCACCTTCCCCGGTGGAATTGTGCATGGGGTGTGTTTGGAACATTTTGTCACCGGCCGACTCCAAAATTCAGCGATTCCCCATCTCAGCCCAGAAAGCAGGTAGAACTTTTGTGGTGCCTTTCAGCTGCCTACCAAGGTAGTGTAAAAACTACCAAGAGAACTCCTGCCTGGCACCTTCCCCGGTGGAGTTGTGCATGGGGTGTCTTTGGAACATTTTGTCACCGGCCGAGTCCAAAATTCAGCGATTCCCCATCTCAGCCCAGAAAGCAGGAAGAACAACTTTTGTGGTGTCCTTTTGATGCCTACCGGAGCAATGTAAAAACTACCAACAGAACTCGTCCCTGGCACCTTCGCTAGTGGAGTTGTGCATGGGGTGTGTTTGGAACATTTTGTCACCGGCCGAGTCCAAAATTCAGCGGTTCCCCATCTCAGCCCAGAAAGCAGGTAGAACAACTTTTGTGGTGCCTTTCAGCTGCCTACCAAGGTAGTGTAAAAACTACCAAGAGAACTCCTGCCTGGCACCTTCCCCGGTGGAGTTGTGCATGGGGTGTCTTTGGAACATTTTGTCACCGGCCGAGTCCAAAATTCAGCGGTTCCACATCTCAGCCCAGAAAGCAGGAAGAACAACTTTTGTGGTGTCCTTTTGATGCCTACCGGAGCAATGTAAAAACTACCAGGAGAACTCGTCCCTGGCACCTTCGCTAGTGGAGTTGTGCATGGGGTGTCTTTGGAACATTTTGTCACCGGCCGAGTCCAAAATTCAGCGGTTCCCCATCTCAGCCCAGAAAGCAGGTAGAACAACTTTTGTGGTGCCTTTCAGCTGCCTACCAAGGTAGTGTAAAAACTACCAAGAGAACTCCTGCCTGGCACCTTCCCCGGTGGAGTTGTGCATGGGGTGTCTTTGGAACATTTTGTCACCGGCCGAGTCCAATATTCAGCGATTCCCCATCTCAGCCCAGAAAGCAGGAAGAACAACTTTTGTGGTGTCCTTTTGCTGCCTACCGGAGCAATGTAAAAACTACCAACAGAATTCGTCCCTGGCACCTTCGCTAGTGGAGTTGTGCATGGGGTGTGTTTGGAACATTTTGTCACCGGCCGAGTCCAAAATTCAGCGGTTCCCCATCTCAGCCCAGAAAGCAGGAAGAACAGCTTTTGTGGTGCCTTTCAGATGCCTACCAAGGTAGTGTAAAAACTACTAAGAGAACTCCTGTCTGGCACCTTCCCCGGTGGAGTTGTGCATGGGGTGTCTTTGGAACATTTTGTCACCGGCCGACTCCAAAATTCAGCGGTTCCCCATCTCAGCCCAGAAAGCAGGTAGAACAACTTTTGTGGTGTCTTTCAGATGCCTACTGGAGCAATGTAAAAACTACCAGGAGAACTCCTTTCTGGCACCTTCCCCGGTGGAGTTGTGCAGGGGGTGTCTTTGGAACATTTTGTCACCGGCCGACTCCAAAATTCAGCGGTTCCCCATCTCAGCCCAGAAAGAAGGTACAACAACTTTTGTGGTGCCTTTCAGCTGCCTACCAAGGTAGTGTAAAAACTACTAGGAGAACTCCTGCCTGGCACCTTCCCCGGTGGAGTTGCGCATGGGGTGTCTTTGGAACATTTTGTCACCGGCCGAGTCCAAAATTCAGCGGTTCCCCATCTCAGCCCAGAAAGCAGGAAGAACAACTTTTGTGGTGTCCTTTTGATGCCTACCGGAGCAATGTAAAAACTACCAACAGAACTCGTCCCTGGCACCTTCGCTAGTGGAGTTGTGCATGGGGTGTGTTTGGAACATTTTGTCACCGGCCGAGTCCAAAATTCAGCGGTTCCCCATCTCAGCCCAGAAAGCAGGAAGAACAACTTTTGTGGTGCCTTTCAAATGCCTACCAAGGTAGTGTAAAAACTACCAGGAGAACTCCTGTCTGGCACCTTCCCCGGTGGAGTTGTGCATGGGGTGTGTTTGGAACATTTTGTCACCGGCCGAGTCCAAAATTCAGCGATTCCCCATCTCAGCCCAGAAAGCAGGAAGAACAATTTTTGTGGTGTCCTTTTGCTGCCTACCGGAGCAATGTAAAAACTACCAAGAGAACTCCTGCCTGGCACCTTCCCCGGTGGAGTTGTGCATGGGGTGTGTTTGGAACATTTTGTCACCGGCCGACTCCAAAATTCAGCGGTTCCCCATCTCAGCCCAGAAAGCAGGTAGAACAACTTTTCTTGTGCCTTTCAGCTGCCTACCAAGGTAGTGTAAAAACTACCAAGAGAACTCCTTTCTGGCACCTTCCCCGGTGGAGTTGTGCATGGGGTGTCTTTGGAACATTTTGTCACCAGCCGAGTCCAAAATTCAGCGGTTCCCCATCTCAGCCCAGAAAGCAGGAAGAACAACTTTTCTTGTGCCTTTCAGCTGCCTACTAAGGTAGTGTAAAAACTACCAAGAGAACTCCTGCCTGGCACCTTCCCCGGTGGAGTTGTGCATGGGGTGTCTTTGGAACATTTTGTCACCGGCCGACTCCAAAATTCAGCGGTTCCCCATCTCAGCCCAGAAAGCAGGAAGAACAACTTTTGTGGTGTCCTTTTGCTGCCTACCGGAGCAATGTAAAAACTACCAACAGAACTCGTCCCTGGCACCTTCGCTAGTGGAGTTGTGCATGGGGTGTGTTTGGAACATTTTGTCACCGGCCGACTCCAAAATTCAGCGGTTCCCCATCTCAGCCCAGAAAGCAGGAAGAACAACTTTTGTGGTGTCCTTTTGCTACCTACCGGAGCAATGTAAAAACTACCAACAGAATTCGTCCTTGGAACCTTCGCTAGTGGAGTTGTGCATGGGGTGTGTTTGGAACATTTTGTCACCGGCCGACTCCAAAATTCAGCCGTTCCCCATCTCAGCCCAGAAAGCAGGTAGAACAACTTTTGTGGTGCCTTTCAGATGCCTACCAAGGTAGTGTAAAAACTATTAAGAGAACTCCTGTCTGGCACCTTCCCCGGTGGAGTTGTGCATGGGGTGTGTTTGGAACATTTTGTCACCGGCCGACTCCAAAATTCAGCGGTTCCCCATCTCAGCCCAGAAAGCAGGTAGAACAACTTTTGTGGTGTCCTTTTGATGCCTACCGGAGCAATGTAAAAACTACCAACAATACTCGTCCCTGGCACCTTCCCCGGTGGAGTTGTGCAGGGGGTGTCTTTGGAACATTTTGTCACCGGCCGACTCCAAAATTCAGCGGTTCCCCATCTCAGCCCAGAAAGCAGGAAGAACAACTTTTGTGGTGTCCTTTTGATGCCTACCGGAGCAATGTAAAAACTACCAACAGAACTCGTCCCTGGCACCTTCGCTAGTGGAGTTGTGCATGGGGTGTGTTTGGAACATTTTGTCACCGGCCGACTCCAAAATTCAGCGGTTCCCCATCTCAGCCCAGAAAGCAGGAAGAACAACTTTTGTGGTGCCTTTCAAATGCCTACCAAGGTAGTGTAAAAACTACCAAGAGAACTCCTGCCTGGCACCTTCCCCGGTGGAGTTGTGCATGGGGTGTCTTTGGAACATTTTGTCACCGGCCGACTCCAAAATTCAGCGGTTCCCCATCTCAGCCCAGAAAGCAGGAAGAACAACTTTTGTGGTGTCCTTTTGATGCCTACCGGAGCAATGTAAAAACTACCAACAGAACTCGTCCCTGGCACCTTCGCTAGTGGAGTTGTGCATGGGGTGTGTTTGGAACATTTTGTCACCGGCCGAGTCCAAAATTCAGCGGTTCCCCATCTCAGCCCAGAAAGCAGGAAGAACAACTTTTGTGGTGCCTTTCAGCTGCCTACCAAGGTAGTGTAAAAACTACCAAGAGAACTCCTGCCTGGCACCTTCCCCGGTGGAGTTGTGCATGGGGTGTCTTTGGAACATTTTGTCACCGGCCGAGTCCAAAATTCAGCGATTCCCCATCTCAGCCCAGAAAGCAGGAAGAACAACTTTTGTGGTGTCCTTTTGGTGCCTACCGGAGCAATGTAAAAACTACCAACAGAACTCGTCCCTGGCACCTTCGCTAGTGGAGTTGTGCATGGGGTGTGTTTGGAACATTTTGTCACCGGCCGAGTCCAAAATTCAGCGGTTCCCCATCTCAGCCCAGAAAGCAGGAAGAACAACTTTTGTGGTGCCTTTCAAATGCCTACCAAGGTAGTGTAAAAACTACTAAGAGAACTCCTTTCTGGCACCTTCCCCGGTGGAGTTGTGCATGGGGTGTCTTTGGAACATTTTGTCAACAGCCGAGTCCAAAAGTCAGCGGTTCCCCATCTCAGCCCAGAAAGCAGGTAGAACAACTTTTGTAGTGTCTTTTTGATGCCTACAGGAGCAATGTAAAAACTACCAACAGAACTCGTCCCTGGCACCTTCGCTAGTGGAGTTGTGCATGGGGTGTATTTATTAAAATTTTGTCACCGGCCGAGTCCAAAATTCAGCTGTTCCCCATCTCAGCCCAGAAAGCAGGTAGAACAACTTTTGTAGTGTCTTTTTGATGCCTACAGGAGCAATGTAAAAACTACCAGGAGAACTCCTTTCTGGCACCTTCGCTAGTGGAGTTGTGCATGGGGTGTATTTATTAAAATTTTGTCACCAGCCGAGTCCAAAATTCAGCTGTTCCCCATCTCAGCCCAGAAAGCAGGTAGAACAACTTTTGTGGTGCCTTTCAAATGCCTACCAAGGTAGTGTAAAAACTATCAAGAGAACTCCTGCCTGGCACCTTCCCCGGTGGAGTTGTGCATGGGGTGTCTTTGGAACATTTTGTCACCGGCCGAGTCCAAAATTCAGCGGTTCCCCATCTCAGCCCAGAAAGAAGGTACAACAACTTTTCTTGTGCCTTTCAGCTGCCTACCAAGGTAGTGTAAAAACTACCAAGAGAACTCCTTTCTGGCACCTTCCCCGGTGGAGTTGTGCATGGGGTGTCTTTGGAACATTTTGTCACCGGCCGAGTCCAAAATTCAGCGATTCCCCATCTCAGCCCAGAAAGCAGGAAGAACAACTTTTGTGGTGTCCTTTTGGTGCCTACCGGAGCAATGTAAAAACTACCAACAGAACTCGTCCCTGGCACCTTCGCTAGTGGAGTTGTGCATGGGGTGTCTTTGGAACATTTTGTCACCGGCCGAGTCCAAAATTCAGCGGTTCCCCATCTCAGCCCAGAAAGCAGGTACAACAACTTTTGTGGTGCCTTTCAGATGCCTACCAAGGTAGTGTAAAAACTATTAAGAGAAGTCCTGTCTGGCACCTTCCCCGGTGGAGTTGTGCATGGGGTGTGTTTGGAACATTTTGTCACCGGCCGAGTCCAAAATTCAGCAGTTCCCCATCTCAGCCCAGAAAGCAGGTAAAACAACTTTTGTGGTGTCTTTCAGATGCCTACCAAGGTAGTGTAAAAACTATTAAGAGAACTCCTGTCTGGCACCTTCCCCGGTGGAGTTGTGCATGGGGTGTCTTTGGAACATTTTGTCACCGGCCGACTCCAAAATTCAGCGGTTCCCCATCTCAGCCCAGAAAGCAGGTAGAAAAACTTTTGTGGTGTCTCTCAGATGCCTACCGGAGCAATGTAAAAACTACCAGGAGAACTCCTGTCTGGCACCTTCCCCGGTGGAGTTGTGCATGGGGTGTGTTTGGAACATTTTGTCACCGGCCGACTCCAAAATTCAGCGGTTCCCCATCTCAGCCCAGAAAGAAGGTACAACAACTTTTCTTGTGCCTTTCAGCTGCCTACCAAGGTAGTGTAAAAACTACCAAGAGAACTCCTGCCTGGCACCTTCCCTGGTGGAGTTGTGCATGGGGTGTGTTTGGAACATTTTGTCACCGGCCGAGTCCAAAATTCAGCGGTTCCCCATCTCAGCCCAGAAAGCAGGAAGAACAACTTTTGTGGTGCCTTTCAAATGCCTACCAAGGTAGTGTAAAAACTACTAAGAGAACTCCTGTCTGGCACCTTCCCCGGTGGAGTTGTGCATGGGGTGTCTTTGGAACATTTTGTCACCAGCCGACTCCAAAATTCAGCGTTTCCCCATCTCAGACCAGAAAGCAGGTAGAACAACTTTTGTGGTGTCTTTCAGATGCCTACCGGAGCAATGTAAAAACTACCAGGAGAACTCCTGTCTGGCACCTTCCCCGGTGGAGTTGTGCATGGGGTGTCTTTGGAACATTTTGTCACCAGCCGAGTCCAAAATTCAGCGGTTCCCCATCTCAGCCCAGAAAGCAGGAAGAACAACTTTTGTGGTGTCTTTCAGATGCCTACTGGAGCAATGTAAAAACTGACAGGAGAACTCCTGCCTGGCACCTTCCCCGGTGGAGTTGTGCATGGGGTGTCTTTGGAACATTTTGTCACCGGCCGACTCCAAAATTCAGCGGTTCCCCATCTCAGCCCAGAAAGAAGGTACAACAACTTTTGTGGTGCCTTTCAGCTGCCTACCAAGGTAGTGTAAAAACTACCAAGAGAACTCCTGCCTGGCACCTTCCCCGGTGGAGTTGTGCATGGGGTGTATTTGGAACATTTTGCCACCGGCCGACTCCAAAATTCAGCGGTTCCCCATCTCAGCCCAGAAAGCAGGTAGAACAACTTTTGTGGTGTCTTTCAGATGCCTACCGGAGCAATGTAAAAACTACCAGGAGAACTCCTTTCTGGCACCTTCCCCGGTGGAGTTGTGCTTGGGGTGTCTTTGGAACATTTTGTCACCGGCCGACTCCAAAATTCAGCGGTTCCCCATCTCAGCCCAGAAAGAAGGTACAAAAACTTTTGTGGTGCCTTTCAGATGCCTACCAAGGTAGTGTAAAAACTACCAAGAGAACTCCTGCCTGGCACCTTCCCCGGTGGAGTTGCGCATGGGGTGTCTTTGGAACATTTTGTCACCGGCCGACTCCAAAATTCAGCGGTTCCCCATCTCAGCCCAGAAAGCAGGAAGAACAACTTTTGTGGTGTCCTTTTGCTGCCTACCGGAGCAATGTAAAAACTACCAAGAGAACTCCTGCCTGGCACCTTCCCCGGTGGAGTTGTGCATGGGGTGTGTTTGGAACATTTTGTCACCGGCCGACTCCAAAATTCAGCGGTTCCCCATCTCAGCCCAGAAAGCAGGTAAAACAACTTTTGTGGTGTCTTTCAGCTGCCTACCGGAGCAATGTAAAAACTACCAGGAGTACTCCTGTCTGGCACCTTTCCCGGTGGAGTTGTGCATGGGGTGTGTTTGGAACATTTTGTCACCGGCCGACTCCAAAATTCAGCGGTTCCCCATCTCAGCCCAGAAAGAAGGTACAACAACTTTTCTTGTGCCTTTCAGCTGCCTACCAAGGTAGTGTAAAAACTACCAAGAGAACTCCTGCCTGGCACCTTCCCCGGTGGATTTGTGCATGGGGTGTGTTTGGAACATTTTGTCACCGGCCGACTCCAAAATTCAGCGGTTCCCCATCTCAGCCCAGAAAGCAGGTAGAACAACTTTTGTGGTGTCCTTTTGATGCCTACCGGAGCAATGTAAAAACTATCAAGAGAACGCTTGTCTGGCACCTTCCCCGGTGGAGTTGTGCAGGGGGTGTGTTTGGAACATTTTGTCACCAGCCGAGTCCAAAAGTCAGCGGTTCCCCATCTCAGCCCAGAAAGCAGGAAGAACAACTTTTGTGGTGCCTTTCAGCTGCCTACCAAGGTAGTGTAAAAACTACCAAGAGAACTCCTGCCTGGCACCTTCCCCGGTAGAGTTGTGCATGGGGTGTCTTTGGAATATTTTGTCACCGGCCGAGTCCAAAATTCAGCGATTCCCCATCTCAGCCCAGAAAGCAGGAAGAACAACTTTTGTGGTGTCCTTTTGATGCCTACCGGAGCAATGTAAAAACTACCAACAGAACTCGTCCCTGGCACCTTCGCTAGTGGAGTTGTGCATGGGGTGTGTTTGGAACATTTTTTCACCGGCCGACTCCAAAATTCAGCGGTTCCCCATCTCAGCCCAGAAAGCAGGAAGAACAACTTTTGTGGTGCCTTTCAGCTGCCTGCCAAGGTAGTGTAAAAACTACTAAGAGAACTCCTGTCTGGCACCTTCCCTAGTGGAGTTGTGCATGGGGTGTCTTTGGAACATTTTTTCACCGGCCGACTCCAAAATTCAGCGGTTCCCCATCTCAGCCCAGAAAGCAGGAAGAACAACTTTTGTGGTGCCTTTCAAATGCCTACCAAGGTAGTGTAAAAACTACTAAGAGAACTCCTGTCTGGCACCTTCCCTAGTGGAGTTGTGCATGGGGTGTCTTTGGAACATTTTGTCACCGGCCGAGTCCAAAATTCAGCGATTCCCCATCTCAGCCCAGAAAGCAGGAAGAACAACTTTTGTGGTGTCCTTTTGATGCCTACCGGAGCAATGTAAAAACTACCAAGAGAACTCCTGCCTGGCACCTTCCCCGGTGGAGTTGTGCATGGGGTGTCTTTGGAACATTTTGTCACCGGCCGACTCCAAAATTCAGCGGTTCCCCATCTCAGCCCAGAAAGAAGGTACAACAACTTTTGTGGTGTCTTTCAGATGCCTACCGGAGCAATGTAAAAACTACCAGGAGAACTCCTGCCTGGCACCTTCCCCGGTGGAGTTGTGCATGGGGTGTGTTTGGAACATTTTGTCACCAGCCGAGTCCAAAAGTCAGCGGTTCCCCATCTCAGCCCAGAAAGCAGGTAGAACAACTTTTGTAGTGTCTTTTTGATGCCTACAGGAGCAATGTAAAAACTACCAACAGAATTTGTTCCTGGCACCTTCGCTAGTGGAGTTGTGCATGGGGTGTATTTATTAAAATTTTGTCACCAGCCGAGTCCAAAATTCAGCTGTTCCCCATCTCAGCCCAGAAAGCAGGTAGAACAACTTTTGTAGTGTCTTTTTGATGCCTACAGGAGCAATGTAAAAACTACCAGGAGAACTCCTTTCTGGCACCTTCGCTAGTGGAGTTGTGCATGGGGTGTATTTATTAAAATTTTGTCACCAGCCGAGTCCAAAATTCAGCTGTTCCCCATCTCAGCCCAGAAAGCAGGTAGAACAACTTTTGTGGTGCCTTTCAAATGCCTACCAAGGTAGTGTAAAAACTATCAAGAGAACTCCTGCCTGGCACCTTCCCCGGTGGAGTTGTGCATGGGGTGTCTTTGGAACATTTTGTCACCGGCCGAGTCCAAAATTCAGCGGTTCCCCATCTCAGCCCAGAAAGAAGGTACAACAACTTTTCTTGTGCCTTTCAGCTGCCTACCAAGGTAGTGTAAAAACTACCAAGAGAACTCCTTTCTGGCGCCTTCCCCGGTGGAGTTGTGCATGGGGTGTCTTTGGAACATTTTGTCACCGGCCGAGTCCAAAATTCAGCGATTCCCCATCTCAGCCCAGAAAGCAGGAAGAACAACTTTTGTGGTGTACTTTTGGTGCCTACCGGAGCAATGTAAAAACTACCAACAGAACTCGTCCCTGGCACCTTCGCTAGTGGAGTTGTGCATGGGGTGTCTTTGGAACATTTTGTCACCGGCCGAGTCCAAAATTCAGCGGTTCCCCATCTCAGCCCAGAAAGCAGGTACAACAACTTTTGTGGTGCCTTTCAGATGCCTACCAAGGTAGTGTAAAAACTATTAAGAGAAGTCCTGTCTGGCACCTTCCCCGGTGGAGTTGTGCATGGGGTGTGTTTGGAACATTTTGTCACCGGCCGAGTCCAAAATTCAGCAGTTCCCCATCTCAGCCCAGAAAGCAGGTAGAAAAACTTTTGTGGTGTCTCTCAGATGCCTACCGGAGCAATGTAAAAACTACCAGGAGAACTCCTGTCTGGCACCTTCCCCGGTGGAGTTGTGCATGGGGTGTGTTTGGAACATTTTGTCACCGGCCGACTCCAAAATTCAGCGGTTCCCCATCTCAGCCCAGAAAGAAGGTACAACAACTTTTCTTGTGCCTTTCAGCTGCCTACCAAGGTAGTGTAAAAACTACCAAGAGAACTCCTGCCTGGCACCTTCCCTGGTGGAGTTGTGCATGGGGTGTGTTTGGAACATTTTGTCACCGGCCGAGTCCAAAATTCAGCGGTTCCCCATCTCAGCCCAGAAAGCAGGAAGAACAACTTTTGTGGTGCCTTTCAAATGCCTACCAAGGTAGTGTAAAAACTACTAAGAGAACTCCTGTCTGGCACCTTCCCCGGTGGAGTTGTGCATGGGGTGTCTTTGGAACATTTTGTCACCAGCCGACTCCAAAATTCAGCGGTTCCCTATCTCAGCCCAGAAAGCAGGAAGAACAACTTTTGTGGTGTCTTTCAGATGCCTACCGGAGCAATGTAAAAACTACCAGGAGAACTCCTGTCTGGCACCTTCCCCGGTGGAGTTGTGCATGGGGTGTATTTGGAACATTTTGTCACCAGCCGAGTCCAAAATTCAGCGGTTCCCCATCTCAGCCCAGAAAGCAGGTAGAACAACTTTTGTGGTGTCTTTCAGATGCCTACTGGAGCAATGTAAAAACTGACAGGAGAACTCCTGCCTGGCACCTTCCCCGGTGGAGTTGTGCATGGGGTGTCTTTGGAACATTTTGTCACCGGCCGACTCCAAAATTCAGCGGTTCCCCATCTCAGCCCAGAAAGAAGGTACAACAAATTTTGTGGTGCCTTTCAGCTGCCTACCAAGGTAGTGTAAAAACTACCAAGAGAACTCCTGCCTGGCACCTTCCCCGGTGGAGTTGTGCATGGGGTGTATTTGGAACATTTTGCCACCGGCCGACTCCAAAATTCAGCGGTTCCCCATCTCAGCCCAGAAAGCAGGTAGAACAACTTTTGTGGTGTCTTTCAGATGCCTACCGGAGCAATGTAAAAACTACCAGGAGAACTCCTTTCTGGCACCTTCCCCGGTGGAGTTGTGCTTGGGGTGTCTTTGGAACATTTTGTCACCGGCCGACTCCAAAATTCAGCGGTTCCCCATCTCAGCCCAGAAAGAAGGTACAAAAACTTTTGTGGTGCCTTTCAGCTGCCTACCAAGGTAGTGTAAAAACTACCAAGAGAACTCCTGCCTGGCACCTTCCCCGGTGGAGTTGCGCATGGGGTGTCTTTGGAACATTTTGTCACCGGCCGACTCCAAAATTCAGCGGTTCCCCATCTCAGCCCAGAAAGCAGGAAGAACAACTTTTGTGGTGTCCTTTTGATGCCTACCGGAGCAATGTAAAAACTACCAAGAGAACTCCTGCCTGGCACCTTCCCCGGTGGAGTTGTGCATGGGGTGTGTTTGGAACATTTTGTCACCGGCCGACTCCAAAATTCAGCGGTTCCCCATCTCAGCCCAGAAAGCAGGTAAAACAACTTTTGTGGTGTCTTTCAGATGCCTACCGGAGCAATGTAAAAACTACCAGGAGTACTCCTGTCTGGCACCTTCCCCGGTGGAGTTGTGCATGGGGTGTGTTTGGAACATTTTGTCACCGGCCGACTCCAAAATTCAGCGGTTCCCCATCTCAGCCCAGAAAGAAGGTACAACAACTTTTCTTGTGCCTTTCAGCTGCCTACCAAGGTAGTGTAAAAACTACCAAGAGAACTCCTGCCTGGCACCTTCCCCGGTGGAGTTGTGCATGGGGTGTGTTTGGAACATTTTGTCACCGGCCGACTCCAAAATTCAGCGGTTCCCCATCTCAGCCCAGAAAGCAGGTAGAACAACTTTTGTGGTGTCCTTTTGATGCCTACCGGAGCAATGTAAAAACTAGCAACAGAACTCCTGCCTGGCACCTTCCCCGGTGGAGTTGTGCATGGGGTGTGTTTGGAACATTTTGTCACCAGCCGAGTCCAAAAGTCAGCGGTTCCCCATCTCAGCCCAGAAAGCAGGTAGAACAACTTTTGTAGTGTCTTTTTGATGCCTACAGGAGCAGTGTAAAAACTACCAACAGAATTTGTTCCTGGCACCTTCGCTAGTGGAGTTGTGCATGGGGTGTATTTATTAAAATTTTGTCACCAGCCGAGTCCAAAATTCAGCTGTTCCCCATCTCAGCCCAGAAAGCAGGTAGAACAACTTTTGTGGTGCCTTTCAAATGCCTACCAAGGTAGTGTAAAAACTACCAAGAGAACTCCTGTCTGGCACCTTCCCCGGTGGAGTTGTGCATGGGGTGTGTTTGGAACATTTTGTCACCGGCCGAGTCCAAAATTCAGCGATTCCCCATCTCAGCCCAGAAAGCAGGTAGAACAACTTTTGTGGTGCCTTTCAGCTGCCTACCAAGGTAGTGTAAAAACTACCAAGAGAACTCCTGCCTGGCACCTTCCCCGGTGGAGTTGTGCATGGGGTGTCTTTGGAACATTTTGTCACCGGCCGACTCCAAAATTCAGCGATTCCCCATCTCAGCCCAGAAAGCAGGAAGAACAACTTTTGTGGTGTCCTTTTGCTGCCTACCAGAGCAATGTAAAAACTACCAGGAGAACTCGTCCCTGGCACCTTCGCTAGTGGAGTTGTGCATGGGGTGTGTTTGGAACATTTTGTCACCGGCCGAGTCCAAAATTCAGCGGTTCCCCATCTCAGCCCAGAAAGCAGGTACAACAACTTTTGTGGTGCCTTTCAGCTGCCTACCAAGGTAGTGTAAAAACTACCAAGAGAACTCCTGCCTGGCACCTTCCCCGGTGGAGTTGTGCATGGGGTGTATTTGGAACATTTTGCCACCGGCCGACTCCAAAATTCAGCGGTTCCCCATCTCAGCCCAGAAAGCAGGTAGAACAACTTTTGTGGTGTCTTTCAGATGCCTACCGGAGCAATGTAAAAACTACCAGGAGAACTCCTTTCTGGCACCTTCCCCGGTGGAGTTGTGCTTGGGGTGTCTTTGGAACATTTTGTCACCGGCCGACTCCAAAATTCAGCGGTTCCCCATCTCAGCCCAGAAAGAAGGTACAAAAACTTTTGTGGTGCCTTTCAGCTGCCTACCAAGGTAGTGTAAAAACTACCAAGAGAACTCCTGCCTGGCACCTTCCCCGGTGGAGTTGCGCATGGGGTGTCTTTGGAACATTTTGTCACCGGCCGACTCCAAAATTCAGCGGTTCCCCATCTCAGCCCAGAAAGCAGGAAGAACAACTTTTGTGGTGTCCTTTGGATGCCTACCGGAGCAATGTAAAAACTACCAAGAGAACTCCTGCCTGGCACCTTCCCCGGTGGAGTTGTGCATGGGGTGTGTTTGGAACATTTTGTCACCGGCCGACTCCAAAATTCAGCGGTTCCCCATCTCAGCCCAGAAAGCAGGTAAAACAACTTTTGTGGTGTCTTTCAGATGCCTACCGGAGCAATGTAAAAACTACCAGGAGTACTCCTGTCTGGCACCTTCCCCGGTGGAGTTGTGCATGGGGTGTGTTTGGAACATTTTGTCACCGGCCGACTCCAAAATTCAGCGGTTCCCCATCTCAGCCCAGAAAGAAGGTACAACAACTTTTGTGGTGCCTTTCAGCTGCCTACCAAGGTACTGTAAAAACTACCAAGAGAACTCCTGCCTGGCACCTTCCCCGGTGGAGTTGTGCATGGGGTGTCTTTGGAACATTTTGTCACCGGCCGACTCCAAAATTCAGCGGTTCCCCATCTCGGCCCAGAAAGCAGGTAGAACAACTTTTGTGGTGTCCTTTTGATGCCTACCGGAGCAATATAAAAACTAGCAACAGAACTCCTGCCTGGCACCTTCCCCGGTGGAGTTGTGCATGGGGTGTGTTTGGAACATTTTGTCACCAGCCGAGTCCAAAAGTCAGCGGTTCCCCATCTCAGCCCAGAAAGCAGGTAGAACAACTTTTGTAGTGTCTTTTTGATTCCTACAGGAGCAGTGTAAAAACTACCAACAGAATTTGTTCCTGGCACCTTCGCTAGTGGAGTTGTGCATGGGGTGTATTTATTAAAATTTTGTCACCAGCCGAGTCCAAAATTCAGCTGTTCCCCATCTCAGCCCAGAAAGCAGGTAGAACAACTTTTGTGGTGCCTTTCAAATGCCTACCAAGGTAGTGTAAAAACTATCAAGAGAACTCCTGTCTGGCACCTTCCCCGGTGGAGTTGTGCATGGGGTGTGTTTGGAACATTTTGTCACCGGCCGAGTCCAAAATTCAGCGATTCCCCATCTCAGCCCAGAAAGCAGGTAGAACAACTTTTGTGGTGCCTTTCAGCTGCCTACCAAGGTAGTGTAAAAACTACCAAGAGAACTCCTGCCTGGCACCTTCCCCGGTGGAGTTGTGCATGGGGTGTCTTTGGAACATTTTGTCACCGGCCGACTCCAAAATTCAGCGATTCCCCATCTCAGCCCAGAAAGCAGGAAGAACAACTTTTGTGGTGTCCTTTTGCTGCCTACCAGAGCAATGTAAAAACTACCAGGAGAACTCGTCCCTGGCACCTTCGCTAGTGGAGTTGTGCATGGGGTGTGTTTGGAACATTTTGTCACCGGCCGAGTCCAAAATTCAGCGGTTCCCCATCTCAGCCCAGAAAGCAGGAAGAACAACTTTTGTGGTGCCTTTCAGATGCCTACCAAGGTAGTGTAAAAACTATTAAGAGAACTCCTGTCTGGCACCTTCCCCGGTGGAGTTGTGCATGGGGTGTCTTTGGAACATTTTGTCACCGGCCGACTCCAAAATTCAGCGGTTCCCCATCTCAGCCCAGAAAGCAGGTAGAACAACTTTTGTGGTGTCTTTCAGATGCCTACCGGAGCAATGTAAAAACTACCAGGAGAACTCCTTTCTGGCACCTTCCCCGGTGGAGTTGTGCATGGGGTGTGTTTGGAACATTTTTTCACCGGCCGACTCCAAAATTCAGCGGTTCCCCATCTCAGCCCAGAAAGCAGGTAGAACAACTTTTGTGGTGTCTTTCAGATGCCTACCGGAGCAATGTAAAAACTACCAGGAGAACTCCTGTCTGGCACCTTCCCCGGTGGAGTTGTGCATGGGGTGTATTTGGAACATTTTGTCACCAGCCCAGTCCAAAAGTCAGCGGTTCCCCATCTCAGCCCAGAAAGCAGGTAGAACAACTTTTGTGGTGTCTTTCAGATGCCTACCGGAGCAATGTAAAAACTACCAACAGAATTCGTTCCTGGCACCTTCGCTAGTGGAGTTGTGCATGGGGTGTATTTATTAAAATTTTGTCACCAGCCGAGTCCAAAATTCAGCTGTTCCCCATCTCAGCCCAGAAAGCAGGTAGAACAACTTTTGTGGTGCCTTTCAGCTGCCTACCAAGGTAGTGTAAAAACTACCAAGAGAACTCCTGTCTGGCACCTTCCCCGGTGGAGTTGTGCAGGGGGTGTGTTTGGAACATTTTGTCACCGGCCGACTCCAAAATTCAGCGGTTCCCCATCTCAGCCCAGAAAGCAGGTAGAACAACTTTTGTGGTGCCTTTCAGCTGCCTACCAAGGTAGTGTAAAAACTACCAAGAGAACTCCTGCCTGGCACCTTCCCCGGTGGAGTTGTGCATGGGGTGTGTTTGGAACATTTTGTCACCGGCCGACTCCAAAATTCAGCGGTTCCCCATCTCAGCCCAGAAAGCAGGTAAAACAACTTTTGTGGTGTCTTTCAGATGCCTACCGGAGCAATGTAAAAACTACCAGGAGAACTCCTTTCTGGCACCTTCCCCGGTGGAGTTGTGCATGGGGTGTGTTTGGAACATTTTGTCACCGGCCGAGTCCAAAATTCAGCGATTCCCCATCTCAGCCCAGAAAGCAGGAAGAACAACTTTTGTGGTGTCCTTTTGATGCCTATCGGAGCAATGTAAAAACTACCAACAGAACTCGTCCCTGGCACCTTCGCTAGTGGAGTTGTGCATGGGGTGTCTTTGGAACATTTTTTCACCGGCCGAGTCCAAAATTCAGCGGTTCCCCATCTCAGCCCAGAAAGCAGGAAGAACAACTTTTGTGGTGCCTTTCAAATGCCTACCAAGGTAGTGTAAAAACTATTAAGAGAACTCCTGTCTGGCACCTTCCCCGGTGGAGTTGTGCATGGGATTTCTTTGGAACATTTTGTCACCAGCCGACTCCAAAATTCAGCGGTTCCCCATCTCAGCCCAGAAAGCAGGTACAACAACTTTTGTGGTGTCCTTTTGATGCCTACCGGAGCAATGTAAAAACTACCAGGAGAACTCCTGTCTGGCACCTTCCCCGGTGGAGTTGTGCATGGGGTGTATTTGGAACATTTTGTCACCAGCCGAGTCCAAAATTCAGCGGTTCCCCATTTCAGCCCAGAAAGCAGGTAGAACAACTTTTGTGGTGTCTTTCAGCTGCCTACTGGAGCAATGTAAAAACTACCAGGAGAACTCCTTTCTGGCACCTTCCCCGGTGGAGTTGTGCATGGGGTGTGTTTGGAACATTTTGTCACCGGCCGAGTCCAAAATTCAGCGGTTCCCCATCTCAGCCCAGAAAGCAGGTAGAAGAACTTTTCTTGTGCCTTTCAGCTGCCTACCAAGGTAGTGTAAAAACTACCAAGAGAACTCCTGTCTGGCACCTTCCCCGGTGGAGTTGTGCATGGGGTGTCTTTGGAACATTTTGTCACCGGCTGACTCCAAAATTCAGCGGTTCCCCATCTCAGCCCAGAAAGCAGGTAGAACAACTTTTGTGGTGCCTTTCAGCTGCCTACCAAGGTAGTGTAAAAACTACCAAGAGAACTCCTGCCTGGCACCTTCCCCGGTGGAGTTGTGCATGGGGTGTCTTTGGAACATTTTGTCACCGGCCGACTCCAAAATTCAGCGGTTCCCCATCTCAGCCCAGAAAGCAGGAAGAACAACTTTTGTGGTGTCCTTTTGCTGCCTACCGGAGCAATGTAAAAACTACCAACAGAACTCGTCCCTGGCACCTTCGCTAGTGGAGTTGTGCATGGGGTGTGTTTGGAACATTTTGTCACCGGCCGACTCCAAAATTCAGCGGTTCCCCATCTCAGCCCAGAAAGCAGGTAAAACAACTTTTGTGGTGTCTTTCAGATGCCTACCGGAGCAATGTAAAAACTACCAGGAGAACTCCTTTCTGGCACCTTCCCCGGTGGAGTTGTGCATGGGGTGTGTTTGGAACATTTTGTCACCGGCCGAGTCCAAAATTCAGCGATTCCCCATCTCAGCCCAGAAAGCAGGAAGAACAACTTTTGTGGTGTCCTTTTGATGCCTATCGGAGCAATGTAAAAACTACCAACAGAACTCGTCCCTGGCACCTTCGCTAGTGGAGTTGTGCATGGGGTGTCTTTGGAACATTTTTTCACCGGCCGAGTCCAAAATTCAGCGGTTCCCCATCTCAGCCCAGAAAGCAGGAAGAACAACTTTTGTGGTGCCTTTCAAATGCCTACCAAGGTAGTGTAAAAACTATTAAGAGAACTCCTGTCTGGCACCTTCCCCGGTGGAGTTGTGCATGGGATTTCTTTGGAACATTTTGTCACCAGCCGACTCCAAAATTCAGCGGTTCCCCATCTCAGCCCAGAAAGCAGGTACAACAACTTTTGTGGTGTCCTTTTGATGCCTACCGGAGCAATGTAAAAACTACCAGGAGAACTCCTGTCTGGCACCTTCCCCGGTGGAGTTGTGCATGGGGTGTATTTGGAACATTTTGTCACCAGCCGAGTCCAAAATTCAGCGGTTCCCCATTTCAGCCCAGAAAGCAGGTAGAACAACTTTTGTGGTGTCTTTCAGCTGCCTACTGGAGCAATGTAAAAACTACCAGGAGAACTCCTTTCTGGCACCTTCCCCGGTGGAGTTGTGCATGGGGTGTGTTTGGAACATTTTGTCACCGGCCGAGTCCAAAATTCAGCGGTTCCCCATCTCAGCCCAGAAAGCAGGTAGAAGAACTTTTCTTGTGCCTTTCAGCTGCCTACCAAGGTAGTGTAAAAACTACCAAGAGAACTCCTGTCTGGCACCTTCCCCGGTGGAGTTGTGCATGGGGTGTCTTTGGAACATTTTGTCACCGGCCGAGTCCAAAATTCAGCGATTCCACATCTCAGCGCAGAAAGCAGGAAGAACAACTTTTGTGGTGTCCTTTTGCTGCCTACCGGAGCAATGTAAAAACTACCAACAGAACTCGTCCCTGGCACCTTCGCTAGTGGAGTTGTGCATGGGGTGTGTTTGGAACATTTTTTCACCGGCCGAGTCCAAAATTCAGCGGTTCCCCATCTCAGCCCAGAAAGCAGGTAGAAGAACTTTTCTTGTGCCTTTCAGCTGCCTACCAAGGTAGTGTAAAAACTACCAAGAGAACTCCTGCCTGGCACCTTCCCCGGTGGAGCTGTGCATGGGGTGTCTTTGGAACATTTTGTCACCGGCCGAGTCCAAAATTCAGCGATTCCACATCTCAGCGCAGAAAGCAGGAAGAACAACTTTTGTGGTGTCCTTTTGATGCCTACCGGAGCAATGTAAAAACTACCAACAGAACTCGTCCCTGGCACCTTCGCTAGTGGAGTTGTGCATGGGGTGTGTTTGGAACATTTTTTCACCGGCCGAGTCCAAAATTCAGCGGTTCCCCATCTCAGCCCAGAAAGCAGGAAGAACAACTTTTGTGGTGCCTTTCAGATGCCTACCAAGGTAGTGTAAAAACTACCAAGAGAACTCCTGCCTGGCACCTTCCCCGGTGGAGTTGTGCATGGGATTTCTTTGGAACATTTTGTCACCAGCCGACTCCAAAATTCAGCGGTTCCCCATCTCAGCCCAGAAAGCAGGTACAACAACTTTTGTGGTGTCCTTTTGATGCCTACCGGAGCAATGTAAAAACTACCAGGAGAACTCCTGTCTGGCACCTTCCCCGGTGGAGTTGTGCATGGGGTGTATTTGGAACATTTTGTCACCAGCCGAGTCCAAAATTCAGCGGTTCCCCATTTCAGCCCAGAAAGCAGGTAGAACAACTTTTGTGGTGTCTTTCAGCTGCCTACTGGAGCAATGTAAAAACTACCAGGAGAACTCCTTTCTGGCACCTTCCCCGGTGGAGTTGTGCATGGGGTGTGTTTGGAACATTTTGTCACCGGCCGAGTCCAAAATTCAGCGGTTCCCCATCTCAGCCCAGAAAGCAGGTAGAAGAACTTTTCTTGTGCCTTTCAGCTGCCTACCAAGGTAGTGTAAAAACTACCAAGAGAACTCCTGTCTGGCACCTTCCCTGGTGGAGTTGTGCATGGGGTGTGTTTGGAACATTTTGTCACCGGCCGAGTCCAAAATTCAGCGATTCCACATCTCAGCGCAGAAAGCAGGAAGAACAACTTTTGTGGTGTCCTTTTGCTGCCTACCGGAGCAATGTAAAAACTACCAACAGAACTCGTCCCTGGCACCTTCGCTAGTGGAGTTGTGCATGGGGTGTGTTTGGAACATTTTTTCACCGGCCGAGTCCAAAATTCAGCGGTTCCCCATCTCAGCCCAGAAAGCAGGTAGAAGAACTTTTCTTGTGCCTTTCAGCTGCCTACCAAGGTAGTGTAAAAACTACCAAGAGAACTCCTGCCTGGCACCTTCCCCGGTGGAGCTGTGCATGGGGTGTCTTTGGAACATTTTGTCACCGGCCGAGTCCAAAATTCAGCGATTCCACATCTCAGCGCAGAAAGCAGGAAGAACAACTTTTGTGGTGTCCTTTTGATGCCTACCGGAGCAATGTAAAAACTACCAACAGAACTCGTCCCTGGCACCTTCGCTAGTGGAGTTGTGCATGGGGTGTGTTTGGAACATTTTTTCACCGGCCGAGTCCAAAATTCAGCGGTTCCCCATCTCAGCCCAGAAAGCAGGAAGAACAACTTTTGTGGTGCCTTTCAGATGCCTACCAAGGTAGTGTAAAAACTACCAAGAGAACTCCTGCCTGGCACCTTCCCCGGTGGAGTTGTGCATGGGGTGTCTTTGGAACATTTTGTCACCGGCCGAGTCCAAAATTCAGCGGTTCCCCATCTCAGCCCAGAAAGCAGGTAGAACAACTTTTGTGGTGTCTTTCAGATGCCTACCAAGGTAGTGTAAAAACTACCAGGAGAACTCCTGTCTGGCACCTTCCCCGGTGGAGTTGTGCATGGGGTGTCTTTGGAACATTTTGTCACCGGCCGACTCCAAAATTCAGCGGTTCCCCATCTCAGCCCACAAAGCAGGTAGAACAACTTTTGTGGTGTCTTTCAGATGCCTACCGGAGCAATGTAAAAACTACCAGGAGAACTCCTGTCTGGCACCTTCCCCGGTGGAGTTGTGCATGGGGTGTTTTTGGAACATTTTGTCACCAGCCGAGTCCAAAATTCAGCGGTTCCCCATCTCAGCCCAGAAAGCAGGTAGAACAACTTTTGTGGTGCCTTTCAGATGCCTACCAAGGTAGTGTAAAAACTACCAAGAGAACTCCTGCCTGGCACCTTCCCCGGTGGAGTTGTGCAGGGGGTGTGTTTGGAACATTTTGTCACCGGCCGAGTCCAAAATTCAGCGATTCCCCATCTCAGCCCAGAAAGCAGGAAGAACAACTTTTGTGGTGTCCTTTTGCTGCCTACCGGAGCAATGTAAAAACTACCAACAGAACTCGTCCCTGGCACCTTCGCTAGTGGAGTTGTGCATGGGGTGTGTTTGGAACATTTTGTCACCGGCCGACTCCAAAATTCAGCGGTTCCCCATCTCAGCCCACAAAGCAGGTACAACAACTTTTGTGGTGCCTTTCAGCTGCCTACCAAGGTAGTGTAAAAACTACTAAGAGAACTCCTGCCTGGCACCTTCCCCGGTGGAGTTGTGCATAGGGTGTGTTTGGAACATTTTGTCACCGGCCGACTCCAAAATTCAGCGGTTCCCCATCTCAGCCCAGAAAGCAGGTACAACAACTTTTCTTGTGCCTTTCAGCTGCCTACCAAGGTAGTGTAAAAACTACCAAGAGAACTCCTGCCTGGCACCTTCCCCGGTGGAGTTGTGCATGGGGTGTCTTTGGAACATTTTGTCACCGGCCGACTCCAAAATTCAGCGATTCCCCATCTCAGCCCAGAAAGCAGGAAGAACAACTTTTGTGGTGTCCTTTTGATGCCTACCGGAGCAATGTAAAAACTACCAACAGAACTCGTCCCTGGCACCTTCGCTAGTGGAGTTGTGCATGGGGTGTCTTTGGAACATTTTTTCACCGGCCGAGTCCAAAATTCAGCGGTTCCCCATCTCAGCCCAGAAAGCAGGAAGAACAACTTTTGTGGTGCCTTTCAAATGCCTACCAAGGTAGTGTAAAAACTATTAAGAGAACTCCTGTCTGGCACCTTCCCCGGTGGAGTTGTGCATGGGATTTCTTTGGAACATTTTGTTACCAGCCGACTCCAAAATTCAGCGGTTCCCCATCTCAGCCCAGAAAGCAGGTACAACAACTTTTGTGGTGTCCTTTTGATGCCTACCGGAGCAATGTAAAAACTACCAGGAGAACTCCTGTCTGGCACCTTCCCCGGTGGAGTTGTGCATGGGGTGTATTTGGAACATTTTGTCACCAGCCGAGTCCAAAATTCAGCGGTTCCCCATTTCAGCCCAGAAAGCAGGTAGAACAACTTTTGTGGTGTCTTTCAGCTGCCTACTGGAGCAATGTAAAAACTACCAGGAGAACTCCTTTCTGGCACCTTCCCCGGTGGAGTTGTGCATGGGGTGTGTTTGGAACATTTTGTCACCGGCCGAGTCCAAAATTCAGCGGTTCCCCATCTCAGCCCAGAAAGCAGGTAGAAGAACTTTTCTTGTGCCTTTCAGCTGCCTACCAAGGTAGTGTAAAAACTACCAAGAGAACTCCTGTCTGGCACCTTCCCCAGTGGAGTTGTGCATGGGGTGTCTTTGGAACATTTTGTCACCGGCCGAGTCCAAAATTCAGCGATTCCACATCTCAGCGCAGAAAGCAGGAAGAAAACTTTTGTGGTGTCCTTTTGCTGCCTACCGGAGCAATGTAAAAACTACCAACAGAACTCGTCCCTGGCACCTTCGCTAGTGGAGTTGTGCATGGGGTGTGTTTGGAACATTTTTTCACCGGCCGAGTCCAAAATTCAGCGGTTCCCCATCTCAGCCCAGAAAGCAGGTAGAAGAACTTTTCTTGTGCCTTTCAGCTGCCTACCAAGGTAGTGTAAAAACTACCAAGAGAACTCCTGCCTGGCACCTTCCCCGGTGGAGCTGTGCATGGGGTGTCTTTGGAACATTTTGTCACCGGCCGAGTCCAAAATTCAGCGATTCCACATCTCAGCGCAGAAAGCAGGAAGAACAACTTTTGTGGTGTCCTTTTGATGCCTACCGGAGCAATGTAAAAACTACCAACAGAACTCCTGCCTGGCACCTTCGCTAGTGGAGTTGTGCATGGGGTGTGTTTGGAACATTTTGTCACCGGCCGACTCCAAAATTCAGCGGTTCCCCATCTCAGCCCAGAAAGCAGGAAGAACAACTTTTGTGGTGCCTTTCAGCTGCCTACCAAGGTAGTGTAAAAACTACCAAGAGAACTCCTGCCTGGCACCTTCCCCGGTGGAGTTGTGCATGGGGTGTCTTTGGAACATTTTGTCACCGGCCGAGTCCAAAATTCAGCGATTCCCCATCTCAGCCCAGAAAGCAGGAAGAACAACTTTTGTGGTGTCCTTTTGCTGCCTACCGGAGCAATGTAAAAACTACCAACAGAACTCGTCCCTGGCACCTTCGCTAGTGGAGTTGTGCATGGGGTGTCTTTGGAACATTTTGTCACCAGCCGAGTCCAAAATTCAGCGGTTCCCCATCTCAGCCCAGAAAGCAGGAAGAACAACTTTTGTGGTGCCTTTCAAATGCCTACCAAGGTAGTGTAAAAACTACTAAGAGAACTCCTGCCTGGCACCTTCCCCGGTGGAGTTGTGCAGGGGGTGTCTTTGGAACATTTTGTCACCGGCCGACTCCAAAATTCAGCGGTTCCCCATCTCAGCCCAGAAAGCAGGTAGAACAACTTTTGTGGTGTCTTTCAGATGCCTACCGGAGCAATGTAAAAACTACCAGGAGAACTCCTGTCTGGCACCTTCCCCGGTGGAGTTGTGCATGGGGTGTTTTTGGAACATTTTGTCACCAGCCGAGTCCAAAATTCAGCGGTTCCCCATCTCAGCCCACAAAGCAGGTAGAACAACTTTTGTGGTGCCTTTCAGATGCCTACCAAGGTAGTGTAAAAACTACCAAGAGAACTCCTGCCTGGCACCTTCCCCGGTGGAGTTGTGCATGGGGTGTGTTTGGAACATTTTGTCACCGGCCGAGTCCAAAATTCAGCGATTCCCCATCTCAGCCCAGAAAGCAGGAAGAACAACTTTTGTGGTGTCCTTTTGCTGCCTACCGGAGCAATGTAAAAACTACCAACAGAACTCGTCCCTGGCACCTTCGCTAGTGGAGTTGTGCATGGGGTGTGTTTGGAACATTTTGTCACCGGCCGACTCCAAAATTCAGCGGTTCCCCATCTCAGCCCACAAAGCAGGTACAACAACTTTTGTGGTGCCTTTCAGCTGCCTACCAAGGTAGTGTAAAAACTACTAAGAGAACTCCTGCCTGGCACCTTCCCCGGTGGAGTTGTGCATAGGGTGTGTTTGGAACATTTTGTCACCGGCCGACTCCAAAATTCAGCGGTTCCCCATCTCAGCCCAGAAAGCAGGTACAACAACTTTTCTTGTGCCTTTCAGCTGCCTACCAAGGTAGTGTAAAAACTACCAAGAGAACTCCTGCCTGGCACCTTCCCCGGTGGAGTTGTGCATGGGGTGTCTTTGGAACATTTTGTCACCGGCCGACTCCAAAATTCAGCGATTCCCCATCTCAGCCCAGAAAGCAGGAAGAACAACTTTTGTGGTGTCCTTTTGATGCCTACCGGAGCAATGTAAAAACTACCAACAGAACTCGTCCCTGGCACCTTCGCTAGTGGAGTTGTGCATGGGGTGTGTTTGGAACATTTTGTCACCAGCTGACTCCAAAATTCAGCGGTTCCCCATCTCAGCCCAGAAAGCAGGAAGAACAACTTTTGTCGTGCCTTTCAGCTGCCTACCAAGGTAGTGTAAAAACTACCAAGAGAACTCCTGCCTGGCACCTTCCCCGGTGGAGTTGTGCATGGGGTGTCTTTGGAACATTTTGTCACCGGCCGAGTCCAAAATTCAGCGATTCCACATCTCAGCGCAGAAAGCAGGAAGAACAACTTTTGTGGTGTCCTTTTGATGCCTACCGGAGCAATGTAAAAACTACCAACAGAACTCGTCCCTGGCACCATCCCCGGTGGAGTTGTGCATGGGGTGTGTTTGGAACATTTTTTCACCGGCCGAGTCCAAAATTCAGCGGTTCCCCATCTCAGCCCAGAAAGCAGGTAGAAGAACTTTTCTTGTGCCTTTCAGCTGCCTACCAAGGTAGTGTAAAAACTACCAAGAGAACTCCTGCCTGGCACCTTCCCCGGTGGAGTTGTGCATGGGGTGTCTTTGGAACATTTTGTCACCGGCCGAGTCCAAAATTCAGCGATTCCCCATCTCAGCCCAGAAAGCAGGAAGAACAACTTTTGTGGTGTCCTTTTGATGCCTACCGGAGCAATGTAAAAACTACCAACAGAACTCGTCCCTGGCACCTTCGCTAGTGGAGTTGTGCATGGGGTGTGTTTGGAACATTTTGTCACCAGCCGACTCCAAAATTCAGCGGTTCCCCATCTCAGCCCAGAAAGCAGGTAGAACAACTTTTGTGGTGTCTTTCAGATGCCTACCGGAGCAATGTAAAAACTACCAGGAGAACTCCTGTCTGGCACCTTCCTCGGTGGAGTTGTGCATGGGGTGTATTTGGAACATTTTGTCACCAGCCGAGTCCAAAATTCAGCGGTTCCCCATCTCAGCCCAGAAAGCAGGTAGAACAACTTTTGTGGTGCCTTTCAGATGCCTACCAAGGTAGTGTAAAAACTACCAAGAGAACTCCTGCCTGGCACCTTCCCCGGTGGAGTTGTGCATGGGGTGTCTTTGGAACATTTTGTCACCGGCCGAGTCCAAAATTCAGCGGTTCCCCATCTCAGCCCAGAAAGCAGGAAGAACAACTTTTGTGGTGTCCTTTTGATGCCTACCGGAGCAATGTAAAAACTACCAACAGAACTCGTCCCTGGCACCTTCGATAGTGGAGTTGTGCATGGGGTGTGTTTGGAACATTTTGTCACCGGCCGACTCCAAAATTCAGCGGTTCCCCATCTCAGCCCACAAAGCAGGTACAACAACTTTTGTGGTGCCTTTCAGCTGCCTACCAAGGTAGTGTAAAAACTACTAAGAGAACTCCTGCCTGGCACCTTCCCCGGTGGAGTTGTGCATGGGGTGTGTTTGGAACATTTTGTCACCGGCCGACTCCAAAATTCAGCGGTTCCCCATCTCAGCCCAGAAAGCAGGTAGAACAACTTTTGTGGTGCCTTTCAGCTGCCTACCAAGGTAGTGTAAAAACTACCAAGAGAACTCCTGCCTGGCACCTTCGCTAGTGGAGTTGTGCATGGGGTGTGTTTGGAACATTTTGTCACCGGCCGACTCCAAAATTCAGCGATTCCCCATCTCAGCCCAGAAAGCAGGAAGAACAACTTTTGTGGTGTCTTTTAGATGCCTACCGGAGCAATGTAAAAACTACCAACAGAACTCGTCCCTGGCACCTTCGCTAGTGGAGTTGTGCATGGGGTGTGTTTGGAACATTTTGTCACCAGCCGACTCCAAAATTCAGCGGTTCCCCATCTCAGCCCAGAAAGCAGGAAGAATAACTTTTGTCGTGCCTTTCAGCTGCCTACCAAGGTAGTGTAAAAACTACTAAGAGAACTCCTGCCTGGCACCTTCCCCGGTGGAGTTGTGCATGGGGTGTCTTTGGAACATTTTGTCACCGGCCGAGTCCAAAATTCAGCGATTCCACATCTCAGCCCAGAAAGCAGGAAGAACAACTTTTGTGGTGTCCTTTTGATGCCTACCGGAGCAATGTAAAAACTACCAACAGAACTCGTCCCTGGCACCTTCGCTAGTGGAGTTGTGCATGGGGTGTGTTTGGAACATTTTGTCACCGGCCGACTCCAAAATTCAGCCGTTCCCCATCTCAGCCCAGAAAGCAGGTAGAACAACTTTTGTGGTGCCTTTCAGATGCCTTCCAAGGTAGTGTAAAAACTATTAAGAGAACTCCTGTCTGGCACCTTCCCCGGTGGAGTTGTGCATGGGGTGTCTTTGGAACATTTTGTCACCGGCCGACTCCAAAATTCAGCGGTTCCCCATCTCAGCCCAGAAAGCAGGAAGAACAACTTTTGTGGTGCCTTTCAGATGCCTACCAAGGTAGTGTAAAAACTACTAAGAGAACTCCTGTCTGGCACCTTCCCCGGTGGAGTTGTGCATGGGGTGTCTTTGGAACATTTTGTCACCGGCTGACTCCAAAATTCAGCTGTTCCCCATCTCAGCCCAGAAAGCAGGTAGAACAACTTTTGTGGTGCCTTTCAGCTGCCTACCAAGGTAGTGTAAAAACTACCAAGAGAACTCCTGCCTGGCACCTTCCCTGGTGGAGTTGTGCATGGGGTGTCTTTGGAACATTTTCTCACGGGCCGACTCCAAAATTCAGCGATTCCCCATCTCAGCCCAGAAAGCAGGAAGAACAACTTTTGTGGTGTCCTTTTGATGCCTACCGGAGCAATGTAAAAACTACCAACAGAACTCGTCCCTGGCACCTTCGCTAGTGGAGTTGTGCATGGGGTGTGTTTGGAACATTTTTTCACCGGCCGACTCCAAAATTCAGCGGTTCCCCATCTCAGCCCAGAAAGCAGGAAGAACAACTTTTGTGGTGTCTTTCAGATGCCTACCAAGGTAGTGTAAAAACTATTAAGAGAAGTCCTGTCTGGCACCTTCCCCGGTGGAGTTGTGCATGGGGTGTGTTTGGAACATTTTGTCAACGGCCGACTCCAAAATTCAGCGGTTCCCCATCTCAGCCCAGAAAGCAGGTAGAACAACTTTTCTTGTGCCTTTCAGCTGCCTACCAAGGTAGTGTAAAAACTACCAAGAGAACTCCTGCCTGGCACCTTCCCCGGTGGAGTTGTGCATGGGGTGTCTTTGGAACATTTTGTCACCGGCCGAGTCAAAATTCAGCGATTCCCCATCTCAGCCCAGAAAGCAGGAAGAACAACTTTTGTGGTGTCCTTTTGCTGCCTACCGGAGCAATGTAAAAACTACCAGGAAAACTCGTTCCTGGCACCTTCGCTAGTGGAGTTGTGCATGGGGTGTGTTTGGAACATTTTTTCACCGGCCGAGTCCAAAATTCAGCGGTTCCCCATCTCAGCCCAGAAAGCAGGAAGAACAACTTTTGTGGTGCCTTTCAGATGCCTACCAAGGTAGTGTAAAAACTACCAAGAGAACTCCTGCCTGGCACCTTCCCCGGTGGAGTTGTGCATGGGGTGTCTTTGGAACATTTTGTCACCGGCCGAGTCCAAAATTCAGCGGTTCCCCATCTCAGCCCAGAAAGCAGGTAGAACAACTTTTGTGGTGTCTTTCAGATGCCTACCAAGGTAGTGTAAAAACTACCAGGAGAACTCCTGTCTGGCACCTTCCCCGGTGGAGTTGTGCATGGGGTGTCTTTGGAACATTTTGTCACCGGCCGACTCCAAAATTCAGCGGTTCCCCATCTCAGCCCACAAAGCAGGTAGAACAACTTTTGTGGTGTCTTTCAGATGCCTACCGGAGCAATGTAAAAACTACCAGGAGAACTCCTGTCTGGCACCTTCCCCGGTGGAGTTGTGCATGGGGTGTGTTTGGAACATTTTGTCACCAGCCGAGTCCAAAATTCAGCGGTTCCCCATCTCAGCCCAGAAAGCAGGTAGAACAACTTTTGTGGTGCCTTTCAGATGCCTACCAAGGTAGTGTAAAAACTACCAAGAGAACTCCTGCCTGGCACCTTCCCCGGTGGAGTTGTGCAGGGGGTGTGTTTGGAACATTTTGTCACCGGCCGAGTCCAAAATTCAGCGATTCCCCATCTCAGCCCAGAAAGCAGGAAGAACAACTTTTGTGGTGTCCTTTTGCTGCCTACCGGAGCAATGTAAAAACTACCAACAGAACTCGTCCCTGGCACCTTCGCTAGTGGAGTTGTGCATGGGGTGTGTTTGGAACATTTTGTCACCGGCCGACTCCAAAATTCAGCGGTTCCCCATCTCAGCCCAGAAAGCAGGTAGAACAACTTTTGTGGTGCCTTTCAGCTGCCTACCAAGGTAGTGTAAAAACTACTAAGAGAACTCCTGCCTGGCACCTTCCCCGGTGGAGTTGTGCATAGGGTGTGTTTGGAACATTTTGTCACCGGCCGACTCCAAAATTCAGCGGTTCCCCATCTCAGCCCAGAAAGCAGGTACAACAACTTTTCTTGTGCCTTTCAGCTGCCTACCAAGGTAGTGTAAAAACTACCAAGAGAACTCCTGCCTGGCACCTTCCCCGGTGGAGTTGTGCATGGGGTGTCTTTGGAACATTTTGTCACCGGCCGACTCCAAAATTCAGCGATTCCCCATCTCAGCCCAGAAAGCAGGAAGAACAACTTTTGTGGTGTCCTTTTGATGCCTACCGGAGCAATGTAAAAACTACCAACAGAACTCGTCCCTGGCACCTTCGCTAGTGGAGTTGTGCATGGGGTGTCTTTGGAACATTTTTTCACCGGCCGAGTCCAAAATTCAGCGGTTCCCCATCTCAGCCCAGAAAGCAGGAAGAACAACTTTTGTGGTGCCTTTCAAATGCCTACCAAGGTAGTGTAAAAACTATTAAGAGAACTCCTGTCTGGCACCTTCCCCGGTGGAGTTGTGCATGGGATTTCTTTGGAACATTTTGTTACCAGCCGACTCCAAAATTCAGCGGTTCCCCATCTCAGCCCAGAAAGCAGGTACAACAACTTTTGTGGTGTCCTTTTGATGCCTACCGGAGCAATGTAAAAACTACCAGGAGAACTCCTGTCTGGCACCTTCCCCGGTGGAGTTGTGCATGGGGTGTATTTGGAACATTTTGTCACCAGCCGACTCCAAAATTCAGCCGTTCCCCATTTCAGCCCAGAAAGCAGGTAGAACAACTTTTGTGGTGTCTTTCAGCTGCCTACTGGAGCAATGTAAAAACTACCAGGAGAACTCCTTTCTGGCACCTTCCCCGGTGGAGTTGTGCATGGGGTGTGTTTGGAACATTTTGTCACCGGCCGAGTCCAAAATTCAGCGGTTCCCCATCTCAGCCCAGAAAGCAGGTAGAAGAACTTTTCTTGTGCCTTTCAGCTGCCTACCAAGGTAGTGTAAAAACTACCAAGAGAACTCCTGTCTGGCACCTTCCCCAGTGGAGTTGTGCATGGGGTGTCTTTGGAACATTTTGTCACCGGCCGAGTCCAAAATTCAGCGATTCCACATCTCAGCGCAGAAAGCAGGAAGAAAACTTTTGTGGTGTCCTTTTGCTGCCTACCGGAGCAATGTAAAAACTACCAACAGAACTCGTCCCTGGCACCTTCGCTAGTGGAGTTGTGCATGGGGTGTGTTTGGAACATTTTTTCACCGGCCGAGTCCAAAATTCAGCGGTTCCCCATCTCAGCCCAGAAAGCAGGTAGAAGAACTTTTCTTGTGCCTTTCAGCTGCCTACCAAGGTAGTGTAAAAACTACCAAGAGAACTCCTGCCTGGCACCTTCCCCGGTGGAGCTGTGCATGGGGTGTCTTTGGAACATTTTGTCACCGGCCGAGTCCAAAATTCAGCGATTCCACATCTCAGCGCAGAAAGCAGGAAGAACAACTTTTGTGGTGTCCTTTTGATGCCTACCGGAGCAATGTAAAAACTACCAACAGAACTCCTGCCTGGCACCTTCGCTAGTGGAGTTGTGCATGGGGTGTGTTTGGAACATTTTGTCACCGGCCGACTCCAAAATTCAGCGGTTCCCCATCTCAGCCCAGAAAGCAGGAAGAACAACTTTTGTGGTGCCTTTCAGCTGCCTACCAAGGTAGTGTAAAAACTACCAAGAGAACTCCTGCCTGGCACCTTCCCCGGTGGAGTTGTGCATGGGGTGTGTTTGGAACATTTTGTCACCGGCCGAGTCCAAAATTCAGCGATTCCCCATCTCAGCCCAGAAAGCAGGAAGAACAACTTTTGTGGTGTCCTTTTGCTGCCTACCGGAGCAATGTAAAAACTACCAACAGAACTCGTCCCTGGCACCTTCGCTAGTGGAGTTGTGCATGGGGTGTCTTTGGAACATTTTGTCACCAGCCGAGTCCAAAATTCAGCGGTTCCCCATCTCAGCCCAGAAAGCAGGAAGAACAACTTTTGTGGTGCCTTTCAAATGCCTACCAAGGTAGTGTAAAAACTACTAAGAGAACTCCTGCCTGGCACCTTCCCCGGTGGAGTTGTGCAGGGGGTGTCTTTGGAACATTTTGTCACCGGCCGACTCCAAAATTCAGCGGTTCCCCATCTCAGCCCAGAAAGCAGGTAGAACAACTTTTGTGGTGTCTTTCAGATGCCTACCGGAGCAATGTAAAAACTACCAGGAGAACTCCTGTCTGGCACCTTCCCCGGTGGAGTTGTGCATGGGGTGTTTTTGGAACATTTTGTCACCAGCCGAGTCCAAAATTCAGCGGTTCCCCATCTCAGCCCAGAAAGCAGGTAGAACAACTTTTGTGGTGCCTTTCAGATGCCTACCAAGGTAGTGTAAAAACTACCAAGAGAACTCCTGCCTGGCACCTTCCCCGGTGGAGTTGTGCATGGGGTGTGTTTGGAACATTTTGTCACCGGCCGAGTCCAAAATTCAGCGATTCCCCATCTCAGCCCAGAAAGCAGGAAGAACAACTTTTGTGGTGTCCTTTTGCTGCCTACCGGAGCAATGTAAAAACTACCAACAGAACTCGTCCCTGGCACCTTCGCTAGTGGAGTTGTGCATGGGGTGTGTTTGGAACATTTTGTCACCGGCCGACTCCAAAATTCAGCGGTTCCCCATCTCAGCCCACAAAGCAGGTACAACAACTTTTGTGGTGCCTTTCAGCTGCCTACCAAGGTAGTGTAAAAACTACTAAGAGAACTCCTGCCTGGCACCTTCCCCGGTGGAGTTGTGCATAGGGTGTGTTTGGAACATTTTGTCACCGGCCGACTCCAAAATTCAGCGGTTCCCCATCTCAGCCCAGAAAGCAGGTACAACAACTTTTCTTGTGCCTTTCAGCTGCCTACCAAGGTAGTGTAAAAACTACCAAGAGAACTCCTGCCTGGCACCTTCCCCGGTGGAGTTGTGCATGGGGTGTCTTTGGAACATTTTGTCACCGGCCGACTCCAAAATTCAGCGATTCCCCATCTCAGCCCAGAAAGCAGGAAGAACAACTTTTGTGGTGTCCTTTTGATGCCTACCGGAGCAATGTAAAAACTACCAACAGAACTCGTCCCTGGCACCTTCGCTAGTGGAGTTGTGCATGGGGTGTGTTTGGAACATTTTGTCACCAGCTGACTCCAAAATTCAGCGGTTCCCCATCTCAGCCCAGAAAGCAGGAAGAACAACTTTTGTCGTGCCTTTCAGCTGCCTACCAAGGTAGTGTAAAAACTACCAAGAGAACTCCTGCCTGGCACCTTCCCCGGTGGAGTTGTGCATGGGGTGTCTTTGGAACATTTTGTCACCGGCCGAGTCCAAAATTCAGCGATTCCACATCTCAGCGCAGAAAGCAGGAAGAACAACTTTTGTGGTGTCCTTTTGATGCCTACCGGAGCAATGTAAAAACTACCAACAGAACTCGTCCCTGGCACCATCCCCGGTGGAGTTGTGCATGGGGTGTGTTTGGAACATTTTTTCACCGGCCGAGTCCAAAATTCAGCGGTTCCCCATCTCAGCCCAGAAAGCAGGTAGAAGAACTTTTCTTGTGCCTTTCAGCTGCCTACCAAGGTAGTGTAAAAACTACCAAGAGAACTCCTGCCTGGCACCTTCCCCGGTGGAGTTGTGCATGGGGTGTCTTTGGAACATTTTGTCACCGGCCGAGTCCAAAATTCAGCGATTCCCCATCTCAGCCCAGAAAGCAGGAAGAACAACTTTTGTGGTGTCCTTTTGATGCCTACCGGAGCAATGTAAAAACTACAAACAGAACTCGTCCCTGGCACCTTCGCTAGTGGAGTTGTGCATGGGGTGTGTTTGGAACATTTTGTCACCAGCCGACTCCAAAATTCAGCGGTTCCCCATCTCAGCCCAGAAAGCAGGTAGAACAACTTTTGTGGTGTCTTTCAGATGCCTACCGGAGCAATGTAAAAACTACCAGGAGAACTCCTGTCTGGCACCTTCCTCGGTGGAGTTGTGCATGGGGTGTATTTGGAACATTTTGTCACCGGCCGAGTCCAAAATTCAGCGGTTCCCCATCTCAGCCCAGAAAGCAGGTAGAACAACTTTTGTGGTGCCTTTCAGATGCCTACCAAGGTAGTGTAAAAACTACCAAGAGAACTCCTGCCTGGCACCTTCCCCGGTGGAGTTGTGCATGGGGTGTCTTTGGAACATTTTGTCACCGGCCGAGTCCAAAATTCAGCGGTTCCCCATCTCAGCCCAGAAAGCAGGAAGAACAACTTTTGTGGTGTCCTTTTGATGCCTACCGGAGCAATGTAAAAACTACCAACAGAACTCGTCCCTGGCACCTTCGCTAGTGGAGTTGTGCATGGGGTGTGTTTGGAACATTTTGTCACCGGCCGACTCCAAAATTCAGCGGTTCCCCATCTCAGCCCACAAAGCAGGTACAACAACTTTTGTGGTGCCTTTCAGCTGCCTACCAAGGTAGTGTAAAAACTACTAAGAGAACTCCTGCCTGGCACCTTCCCCGGTGGAGTTGTGCATGGGGTGTGTTTGGAACATTTTGTCACCGGCCGACTCCAAAATTCAGCGGTTCCCCATCTCAGCCCAGAAAGCAGGTAGAACAACTTTTGTGGTGCCTTTCAGCTGCCTACCAAGGTAGTGTAAAAACTACCAAGAGAACTCCTGCCTGGCACCTTCGCTAGTGGAGTTGTGCATGGGGTGTGTTTGGAACATTTTGTCACCGGCCGACTCCAAAATTCAGCGATTCCCCATCTCAGCCCAGAAAGCAGGAAGAACAACTTTTGTGGTGTCTTTTAGATGCCTACCGGAGCAATGTAAAAACTACCAACAGAACTCGTCCCTGGCACCTTCGCTAGTGGAGTTGTGCATGGGGTGTGTTTGGAACATTTTGTCACCAGCCGACTCCAAAATTCAGCGGTTCCCCATCTCAGCCCAGAAAGCAGGAAGAATAACTTTTGTCGTGCCTTTCAGCTGCCTACCAAGGTAGTGTAAAAACTACTAAGAGAACTCCTGCCTGGCACCTTCCCCGGTGGAGTTGTGCATGGGGTGTCTTTGGAACATTTTGTCACCGGCCGAGTCCAAAATTCAGCGATTCCCCATCTCAGCCCAGAAAGCAGGAAGAACAACTTTTGTGGTGTCCTTTTGATGCCTACCGGAGCAATGTAAAAACTACCAACAGAACTCGTCCCTGGCACCTTCGCTAGTGGAGTTGTGCATGGGGTGTGTTTGGAACATTTTGTCACCGGCCGACTCCAAAATTCAGCCGTTCCCCATCTCAGCCCAGAAAGCAGGTAGAACAACTTTTGTGGTGCCTTTCAGATGCCTTCCAAGGTAGTGTAAAAACTATTAAGAGAACTCCTGTCTGGCACCTTCCCCGGTGGAGTTGTGCATGGGGTGTCTTTGGAACATTTTGTCACCGGCCGACTCCAAAATTCAGCGGTTCCCCATCTCAGCCCAGAAAGCAGGAAGAACAACTTTTGTGGTGCCTTTCAGATGCCTACCAAGGTAGTGTAAAAACTACTAAGAGAACTCCTGTCTGGCACCTTCCCCGGTGGAGTTGTGCATGGGGTGTCTTTGGAACATTTTGTCACCGGCTGACTCCAAAATTCAGCTGTTCCCCATCTCAGCCCAGAAAGCAGGTAGAACAACTTTTGTGGTGCCTTTCAGCTGCCTACCAAGGTAGTGTAAAAACTACCAAGAGAACTCCTGCCTGGCACCTTCCCTGGTGGAGTTGTGCATGGGGTGTCTTTGGAACATTTTCTCACGGGCCGACTCCAAAATTCAGCGATTCCCCATCTCAGCCCAGAAAGCAGGAAGAACAACTTTTGTGGTGTCCTTTTGATGCCTACCGGAGCAATGTAAAAACTACCAACAGAACTCGTCCCTGGCACCTTCGCTAGTGGAGTTGTGCATGGGGTGTGTTTGGAACATTTTTTCACCGGCCGACTCCAAAATTCAGCGGTTCCCCATCTCAGCCCAGAAAGCAGGAAGAACAACTTTTGTGGTGTCTTTCAGATGCCTACCAAGGTAGTGTAAAAACTATTAAGAGAAGTCCTGTCTGGCACCTTCCCCGGTGGAGTTGTGCATGGGGTGTGTTTGGAACATTTTGTCAACGGCCGACTCCAAAATTCAGCGGTTCCCCATCTCAGCCCAGAAAGCAGGTAGAACAACTTTTCTTGTGCCTTTCAGCTGCCTACCAAGGTAGTGTAAAAACTACCAAGAGAACTCCTGCCTGGCACCTTCCCCGGTGGAGTTGTGCATGGGGTGTCTTTGGAACATTTTGTCACCGGCCGAGTCAAAATTCAGCGATTCCCCATCTCAGCCCAGAAAGCAGGAAGAACAACTTTTGTGGTGTCCTTTTGCTGCCTACCGGAGCAATGTAAAAACTACCAGGAAAACTCGTTCCTGGCACCTTCGCTAGTGGAGTTGTGCATGGGGTGTGTTTGGAACATTTTTTCACCGGCCGACTCCAAAATTCAGCGATTCCCCATCTCAGCCCAGAAAGCAGGTAAAACAACTTTTGTGGTGTCTTTCAGATGCCTACCAAGGTAGTGTAAAAACTACTAGGAGAACTCCTGCCTGGCACCTTCCCCGGTGGAGTTGTGCAGGGGGTGTGTTTGGAACATTTTGTCACCAGCCGACTCCAAAATTCAGCGGTTCCCCATCTCAGCCCAGAAAGCAGGTAGAACAACTTTTCTTGTGCCTTTCAGCTGCCTACCAAGGTAGTGTAAAAACTACCAAGAGAACTCCTGCCTGGCACCTTCCCCGGTGGAGTTGTGCATGGGGTGTCTTTGGAACATTTTGTCACCGGCCGACTCCAAAATTCAGCGGTTCCCCATCTCAGCCCAGAAAGCAGGTAGAACAACTCTTGTGGTGTCCTTTTGCTGCCTACCGGAGCAATGTAAAAACTACCAGGAGAACTCCTGTCTGGCACCTTCCTCGGTGGAGTTGTGCATGGGGTGTATTTGGAACATTTTGTCACCAGCCGAGTCCAAAATTCAGCGGTTCCCCATCTCAGCCCAGAAAGCAGGTAGAACAACTTTTGTGGTGCCTTTCAGATGCCTACCAAGGTAGTGTAAAAACTACCAAGAGAACTCCTGCCTGGCACCTTCCCCGGTGGAGTTGTGCATGGGGTGTGTTTGGAACATTTTGTCACCGGCCGAGTCCAAAATTCAGCGGTTCCCCATCTCAGCCCAGAAAGCAGGAAGAACAACTTTTGTGGTGTCCTTTTGATGCCTACCGGAGCAATGTAAAAACTACCAACAGAACTCGTCCCTGGCACCTTCGCTAGTGGAGTTGTGCATGGGGTGTGTTTGGAACATTTTGTCACCGGCCGACTCCAAAATTCAGCGGTTCCCCATCTCAGCCCACAAAGCAGGTAGAACAACTTTTGTGGTGCCTTTCAGCTGCCTACCAAGGTAGTGTAAAAACTATCAAGAGAACTCCTGCCTGGCACCTTCCCCGGTGGAGTTGTGCATGGGGTGTGTTTGGAACATTTTGTCACCGGCCGACTCCAAAATTCAGCGGTTCCCCATCTCAGCCCAGAAAGCAGGTAGAACAACTTTTGTGGTGCCTTTCAGCTGCCTACCAAGGTAGTGTAAAAACTACCAAGAGAACTCGTCCCTGGCACCTTCGCTAGTGGAGTTGTGCATGGGGTGTGTTTGGAACATTTTGTCACCGGCCGAGTCCAAAATTCAGCGATTCCCCATCTCAGCCCAGAAAGCAGGAAGAACAACTTTTGTGGTGTCTTTTAGATGCCTACCGGAGCAATGTAAAAACTACCAACAGAACTCGTCCCTGGCACCTTCGCTAGTGGAGTTGTGCATGGGGTGTGTTTGGAACATTTTGTCACCAGCCGACTCCAAAATTCAGCGGTTCCCCATCTCAGCCCAGAAAGCAGGTAGAACAACTTTTGTGGTGCCTTTCAGATGCCTTCCAAGGTAGTGTAAAAACTATTAAGAGAACTCCTGTCTGGCACCTTCCCCGGTGGAGTTGTGCATGGGGTGTCTTTGGAACATTTTGTCACCGGCCGAGTCCAAAATTCAGCGGTTTTCCATCTCAGCCCAGAAAGCAGGAAGAACAGCTTTTGTGGTGCCTTTCAGATGCCTACCAAGGTAGTGTAAAAACTACTAAGAGAACTCCTGTCTGGCACCTTCCCCGGTGGAGTTGTGCATGGGGTGTCTTTGGAACATTTTGTCACCGGCTGACTCCAAAATTCAGCTGTTCCCCATCTCAGCCCAGAAAGCAGGTAGAACAACTTTTGTGGTGTCTTACAGATGCCTACCAAGGTAGTGTAATAACTATTAAGAGAAGTCCTGTCTGGCACCTTCCCCGGTGGAGTTGTGCATGGGGTGTGTTTGGAACATTTTGTCAACGGCCGACTCCAAAATTCAGCGGTTCCCCATCTCAGCCCAGAAAGCAGGTAGAACAACTTTTCTTGTGCCTTTCAGCTGCCTACCAAGGTAGTGTAAAAACTACCAAGAGAACTCCTGCCTGGCACCTTCCCCGGTGGAGTTGTGCATGGGGTGTATTTGGAACATTTTGTCACCGGCCGAGTCAAAATTCAGCGATTCCCCATCTCAGCCCAGAAAGCAGGAAGAACAACTTTTGTGGTGTCCTTTTGCTGCCTACCGGAGCAATGTAAAAACTACCAGGAGAACTCCTGCCTGGCACCTTCCCCGGTGGAGTTGTGCATGGGGTGTGTTTGGAACATTTTGTCACCGGCCGACTCCAAAATTCAGCGGTTCCCCATCTCAGCCCAGAAAGCAGGAAGAACAACTTTTCTTGTGCCTTTCAGCTGCCTACCAAGGTAGTGTAAAAACTACCAAGAGAACTCCTGCCTGGCACCTTCCCCGGTGGAGTTGTGCATGGGGTGTCTTTGGAACATTTTGTCACCGGCCGAGTCCAAAATTCAGCGATTCCCCATCTCAGCCCAGAAAGCAGGAAGAACAACTTTTGTGGTGTCCTTTTGATGCCTACCGGAGCAATGTAAAAACTACCAACAGAACTCGTCCCTGGCACCTTCGCTAGTGGAGTTGTGCATGGGGTGTGTTTGGAACATTTTTTCACCGGCCGACTCCAAAATTCAGCGATTCCCCATCTCAGCCCAGAAAGCAGGTAAAACAACTTTTGTGGTGTCTTTCAGATGCCTACCAAGGTAGTGTAAAAACTATTAAGAGAAGTCCTGTCTGGCACCTTCCCCGGTGGAGTTGTGCATGGGGTGTGTTTGGAACATTTTGTCACCGGCCGAGTCCAAAATTCAGCGGTTCCCCATCTCAGCCCAGAAAGCAGGTAGAACAACTTTTCTTGTGCCTTTCAGCTGCCTACCAAGGTAGTGTAAAAACTACCAAGAGAACTCCTGCCTGGCACCTTCCCCGGTGGAGTTGTGCATGGGGTGTCTTTGGAACATTTTGTCACCGGCCGAGTCCAAAATTCAGCGATTCCCCATCTCAGCCCAGAAAGCATGTAGAACAACTCTTGTGGTGTCCTTTTGCTGCCTACCGGAGCAATGTAAAAACTACCAGGAGAACTCCTGTCTGGCACCTTCCCCGGTGGAGTTGTGCATGGGGTGTCTTTGGAACATTTTGTCACCAGCCGAGTCCAAAATTCAGCGGTTCCCCATCTCAGCCCAGAAAGCAGGAAGAACAACTTTTGTCGTGCCTTTCAGCTGCCTACCAAGGTAGTGTAAAAACTACCAAGAGAACTCCTGCCTGGCACCTTCCCCGGTGGAGTTGTGCATGGGGTGTGTTTGGAACATTTTGTCACCGGCCGAGTCCAAAATTCAGCGATTCCCCATCTCAGCCCAGAAAGCAGGAAGAACAACTTTTGTGGTGTCCTTTTGATGCCTACCGGAGCAATGTAAAAACTACCAAGAGAACTCGTCCCTGGCACCTTCCCCGGTGGAGTTGTGCATGGGGTGTGTTTGGAACATTTTGTCACCGGACGAGTCCAAAATTCAGCGGTTCCCCATCTCAGCCCAGAAAGCAGGAAGAACAACTTTTGTGGTGCCTTTCAGATGCCTACCAAGGTAGTGTAAAAACTACCAGGAGAACTCCTGCCTGGAACCTTCCCCGGTGGAGTTGTGCATGGGGTGTGTTTGGAACATTTTGTCACCGGCCGAGTCCAAAATTCAGCGGTTCCCCATCTCAGCCCAGAAAGCAGGAAGAACAACTTTTGTGGTGTCCTTTTGATGCCTACCGGAGCAATGTAAAAACTACCAACACAACTCGTCCCTGGCACCTTCGCTAGTGGAGTTGTGCATGGGGTGTATTTATTAAAATTTTGTCACCAGCCGAGTCCAAAATTCAGCTGTTCCCCTTCTCAGCCCAGAAAGAAGGTACAACAACTTTTCTTGTGTCTTTCAGATGCCTACCAAGGTAGTGTAAAAACTACCAGGAGAACTCCTCTCTGGCACCTTCCCCGGTGGAGTTGTGCATGGGGTGTCTTTGGAACATTTTGTCACCGTCCGACTCCAAAATTCAGCGGTTCCCCATCTCAGCCCAGAAAGCAGGTAGAACAACTCTTGTGGTGTCCTTTTGCTGCCTACCGGAGCAATGTAAAAACTACCAGGAGAACTCCTGTCTGGCACCTTCCCCGGTGGAGTTGTGCATGGGGTGTGTTTGGAACATTTTGTCAACGGCCGACTCCAAAATTCAGCGATTCCCCATCTCAGCCCAGAAAGCAGGTAAAACAACTTTTGTGGTGTCTTTCAGATGCCTACCAAGGTAGTGTAAAAACTATTAAGAGAAGTCCTGTCTGGCACCTTCCCCGGTGGAGTTGTGCATGGGGTGTGTTTGGAACATTTTGTCACCGGCCGAGTCCAAAATTCAGCGGTTCCCCATCTCAGCCCAGAAAGCAGGTAGAACAACTTTTCTTGTGCCTTTCAGCTGCCTACCAAGGTAGTGTAAAAACTACCAAGAGAACTCCTGCCTGGCACCTTCCCCGGTGGAGTTGTGCATGGGGTGTCTTTGGAACATTTTGTCACCGGCCGAGTCCAAAATTCAGCGATTCCCCATCTCAGCCCAGAAAGCATGTAGAACAACTCTTGTGGTGTCCTTTTGCTGCCTACCGGAGCAATGTAAAAACTACCAGGAGAACTCCTGTCTGGCACCTTCCCCGGTGGAGTTGTGCATGGGGTGTCTTTGGAACATTTTGTCACCAGCCGAGTCCAAAATTCAGCGGTTCCCCATCTCAGCCCAGAAAGCAGGAAGAACAACTTTTGTCGTGCCTTTCAGCTGCCTACCAAGGTAGTGTAAAAACTACCAAGAGAACTCCTGCCTGGCACCTTCCCCGGTGGAGTTGTGCATGGGGTGTGTTTGGAACATTTTGTCACCGGCCGAGTCCAAAATTCAGCGATTCCCCATCTCAGCCCAGAAAGCAGGAAGAACAACTTTTGTGGTGTCCTTTTGATGCCTACCGGAGCAATGTAAAAACTACCAAGAGAACTCGTCCCTGGCACCTTCCCCGGTGGAGTTGTGCATGGGGTGTGTTTGGAACATTTTGTCACCGGACGAGTCCAAAATTCAGCGGTTCCCCATCTCAGCCCAGAAAGCAGGAAGAACAACTTTTGTGGTGCCTTTCAGATGCCTACCAAGGTAGTGTAAAAACTACCAGGAGAACTCCTGCCTGGAACCTTCCCCGGTGGAGTTGTGCATGGGGTGTGTTTGGAACATTTTGTCACCGGCCGAGTCCAAAATTCAGCGGTTCCCCATCTCAGCCCAGAAAGCAGGAAGAACAACTTTTGTGGTGTCCTTTTGATGCCTACCGGAGCAATGTAAAAACTACCAACACAACTCGTCCCTGGCACCTTCGCTAGTGGAGTTGTGCATGGGGTGTATTTATTAAAATTTTGTCACCAGCCGAGTCCAAAATTCAGCTGTTCCCCTTCTCAGCCCAGAAAGAAGGTACAACAACTTTTCTTGTGTCTTTCAGATGCCTACCAAGGTAGTGTAAAAACTACCAGGAGAACTCCTCTCTGGCACCTTCCCCGGTGGAGTTGTGCATGGGGTGTCTTTGGAACATTTTGTCACCGTCCGACTCCAAAATTCAGCGGTTCCCCATCTCAGCCCAGAAAGCAGGTAGAACAACTCTTGTGGTGTCTTTTTGCTGCCTACCGGAGCAATGTAAAAACTACCAGGAGAACTCCTTTCTGGCACCTTCCCCGGTGGAGTTGTGCATGGGGTGTGTTTGGAACATTTTGTCACCGGCCGACTCCAAAATTCAGCGGTTCCCCATCTCAGCCCAGAAAGCAGGTAGAACAACTTTTCTTGTGCCTTTCAGATGCCTACCAAGGTAGTGTAAAAACTACCAAGAGAACTCCTGCCTGGCACCTTCCCCGGTGGAGTTGTGCATGGGGTGTCTTTGGAACATTTTGTCACCGGCCGAGTCCAAAATTCAGCGGTTCCCCATCTCAGCCCAGAAAGCAGGTAAAACAACTTTTGTGGTGTCTTTCAGCTGCCTACCAAGGTAGTGTAAAAACTATTAAGAGAACTCCTGTCTGGCACCTTCCCCGGTGGAGTTGTGCATGGGGTGTGTTTGGAACATTTTGTCACCGGCCGAGTCCAAAATTCAGCGGTTCCCCATCTCAGCCCAGAAAGCAGGAAGAACAACTTTTGTGGTGCCTTTCAAATGCCTACCAAGGTAGTGTAAAAACTACCAGGAGAACTCCTGCCTGGCACCTTCCCCGGTGGAGTTGTGCAGGGGGTGTGTTTGGAACATTTTGTCACCGGCCGAGTCCAAAATTCAGCGGTTCCCCATCTCAGCCCAGAAAGCAGGTAGAACAACTTTTGTGGTGTCTTTCAGATGCCTACCGGAGCAATGTAAAAACTACCAGGAGAACTCCTGTCTGGCACCTTCCCCGGTGGAGTTGTGCATGGGGTGTGTTTGGAACTTTTTGTCACCAGCCGAGTCCAAAATTCAGCGGTTCCCCATCTCAGCCCAGAAAGCAGGAAGAACAACTTTTGTGGTGTCCTTTTGCTGCCTACCGGAGCAATGTAAAAACTACCAACAGAATTTGTTCCTGGCACCTTCGCTAGTGGAGTTGTGCATGGGGTGTGTTTGGAACATTTTGTCACCGGCCGAGTCCAAAATTCAGCGGTTCCCCATCTCAGCCCAGAAAGCAGGTAGAACAACTTTTGTGGTGCCTTTCAGATGCCTACAGGAGCAATGTAAAAACTACCAAGAGAATTTGTTTTTGGCACCTTCGCTAGTGGAGTTGTGCATGGGGTGTATTTATTAAAATTTTGTCACCAGCCGAGTCCAAAATTCAGCTGTTCCCCATCTCAGCCCAGAAAGCAGGTAGAACAACTTTTGTGGTGCCTTTCAGCTGCCTACCAAGGTAGTGTAAAAACTACCAAGAGAACTCCTGTCTGGCACCTTCCCCGGTGGAGTTGTGCATGGGGTGTGTTTGGAACATTTTGTCACCGGCCGACTCCAAAATTCAGCGATTCCCCATCTCAGCCCAGAAAGCAGGTAGAACAACTTTTGTGGTGCCTTTCAGCTGCCTACCAAGGTAGTGTAAAAACTACCAAGAGAACTCCTGCCTGGCACCTTCCGTGGTGGAGTTGTGCATGGGGTGTCTTTGGAACATTTTGTCACCGGCCGAGTCCAAAATTCAGCGATTCCCCATCTCAGCCCAGAAAGCAGGAAGAACAACTTTTGTGGTGTCCTTTTGCTGCCTACCGGAGCAATGTAAAAACTACCAACAGAACTCGTCCCTGGCACCTTCGCTAGTGGAGTTGTGCATGGGGTGTGTTTGGAACATTTTGTCACCGGCCGAGTCCAAAATTCAGCGGTTCCCCATCTCAGCCCAGAAAGCAGGAAGAACAACTTTTGTGGTGCCTTTCAAATGCCTACCAAGGTAGTGTAAAAACTACTAAGAGAACTCCTGTCTGGCACCTTCCCCGGTGGAGTTGTGCATGGGATGTCTTTGGAACATTTTGTCACCAGCCGACTCCAAAATTCAGCGGTTCCCCATCTCAGCCCAGAAAGCAGGTAGAACAACTTTTGTGGTGTCTTTCAGATGCCTACCAAGGTAGTGTAAAAACTAGCAGGAGAACTCCTGTCTGGCACCTTCCCCGGTGGAGTTGTGCATGGGGTGTATTTGGAACATTTTGTCACCGGCTGACTCCAAAATTCAGCGGTTCCCCATCTCAGCCCAGAAAGCAGGAAGAACAACTTTTGTGGTGTCCTTTTGCTGCCTACCGGAGCAATGTAAAAACTACCAAGAGAACTCCTGCCTGGCACCTTCCCCGGTGGAGTTGTGCATGGGGTGTCTTTGGAACATTTTTTCACCGGCCGAGTCCAAAATTCAGCGGTTCCCCATCTCAGCCCAGAAAGAAGGTACAACAACTTTTGTGGTGTCTTTCAGATGCCTACCAAGGTAGTGTAAAAACTATTAAGAGAACTCCTGTCTGGCACCTTCCCCGGTGGAGTTGTGCATGGGGTGTCTTTGGAACATTTTGTCACCGGCCGAGTCCAAAATTCAGCGATTCCCCATCTCAGCCCAGAAAGCAGGAAGAACAACTTTTGTGGTGTCCTTTTGCTGCCTACCGGAGCAATGTAAAAACTACCAACAGAATTTGTTCCTGGCACCTTCGCTAGTGGAGTTGTGCATGGGGTGTGTTTGGAACATTTTGTCACCGGCCGAGTCCAAAATTCAGCAGTTCCCCATCTCAGCCCAGAAAACAGGTAGAACAACTTTTGTGGTGCCTTTCAGATGCCTACCAAGGTAGTGTAAAAACTACCAGGAGAACTCCTGCCTGGCACCTTCCCCGGTGGAGTTGTGCAGGGGGTGTGTTTGGAACATTTTGTCACCGGCCGAGTCCAAAATTCAGCGGTTCCCCATCTCAGCCCAGAAAGCAGGTAGAACAACTTTTGTGGTGTCTTTCAGATGCCTACCGGAGCAATGTAAAAACTACCAGGAGAACTCCTGTCTGGCACCTTCCCCGGTGGAGTTGTGCATGGGGTGTGTTTGGAACTTTTTGTCACCAGCCGACTCCAAAATTCAGCGGTTCCCCATCTCAGCCCAGAAAGCAGGTAGAACAACTTTTGTGGTGTCTTTCAGATGCCTACCGGAGCAATGTAAAAACTACCAGGAGAACTCCTTTCTGGCACCTTCCCCGGTGGAGTTGTGCAGGGGGTGTGTTTGGAACATTTTGTCACCAGCCGAGTCCAAAATTCAGCGGTTCCCCATCTCAGCCCAGAAAGCAGGTACAACAACTTTTGTAGTGTCTTTTTGATGCCTACAGGAGCAATGTAAAAACTACCAAGAGAATTTGTTTTTGGCACCTTCGCTAGTGGAGTTGTGCATGGGGTGTATTTATTAAAATTTTGTCACCAGCCGAGTCCAAAATTCAGCTGTTCCCCATCTCAGCCCAGAAAGCAGGTAGAACAACTTTTGTGGTGTCTTTCAGCTGCCTACCAAGGTAGTGTAAAAACTATCAAGAGAACTCCTGTCTGGCACCTTCCCCGGTGGAGTTGTGCATGGGGTGTGTTTGGAAGATTTTGTCACCGGCCGACTCCAAAATTCAGCGATTCCCCATCTCAGCCCAGAAAGCAGGTAGAACAACTTTTGTGGTGCCTTTCAGCTGCCTACCAAGGTAGTGTAAAAACTACCAAGAGAACTCCTGCCTGGCACCTTCCCCGGTGGAGTTGTGCATGGGGTGTCTTTGGAACATTTTGTCACCGGCCGAGTCCAAAATTCAGCGGTTCCCCATCTCAGCCCAGAAAGCAGGTACAACAACTTTTGTGGTGCCTTTCAAATGCCTACCAAGGTAGTGTAAAAACTACTAAGAGAACTCCTGTCTGGCACCTTCCCCGGTGGAATAGTGCATGGGATGTCTTTGGAACATTTTGTCACCGGCCGAGTCCAAAATTCAGCGGTTCCCCATCTCAGCCCAGAAAGCAGGTAGAACAACTTTTGTGGTGTCCTTTTGCTGCCTACCGGAGCAATGTAAAAACTACCAAGAGAACTCCTGCCTGGCACCTTCCCCGGTGGAGTTGTGCATGGGGTGTCTTTGGAACATTTTTTCACCAGCCGACTCCAAAATTCAGCGATTCCCCATCTCAGCCCAGAAAGCAGGAAGAACAACTTTTGTGGTGTCCTTTTGATGCCTACCGGAGCAATGTAAAAACTACCAAGAGAACTCCTGCCTGGCACCTTCCCCGGTGGAGTTGTGCATGGGGTGTCTTTGGAACATTTTTTCACCGGCCGAGTCCAAAATTCAGCGGTTCCCCATCTCAGCCCAGAAAGCAGGTAAAACAACTTTTGTGGTGTCTTTCAGATGCCTACCAAGGTAGTGTAAAAACTATTAAGAGAACTCCTGTCTGGCACCTTCCCCGGTGGAGTTGTGCATGGGGTGTGTTTGGAACATTTTGTCACCGGCCGAGTCCAAAATTCAGCGATTCCCCATCTCAGCCCAGAAAGCAGGAAGAACAACTTTTGTGGTGTCCTTTTGCTGCCTACCGGAGCAATGTAAAAACTACCAACAGAATTTGTTCCTGGCACCTTCGCTAGTGGAGTTGTGCATGGGGTGTCTTTGGAACATTTTGTCACCGGCCGAGTCCAAAATTCAGCGGTTCCCCATCTCAGCCCAGAAAACAGGTAGAACAACTTTTGTGGTGCCTTTCAGATGCCTACCAAGGTAGTGTAAAAACTACCAGGAGAACTCCTGCCTGGCACCTTCCCCGGTGGAGTTGTGCAGGGGGTGTGTTTGGAACATTTTGTCACCGGCCGAGTCCAAAATTCAGCGGTTCCCCATCTCAGCCCAGAAAGCAGGTAGAACAACTTTTGTGGTGTCTTTCAGATGCCTACCGGAGCAATGTAAATACTACCAGGAGAACTCCTGTCTGGCACCTTCCCCGGTGGAGTTGTGCATGGGGTGTGTTTGGAACTTTTTGTCACCAGCCGACTCCAAAATTCAGCGGTTCCCCATCTCAGCCCAGAAAGCAGGTAGAACAACTTTTGTGGTGTCTTTCAGATGCCTACCGGAGCAATGTAAAAACTACCAGGAGAACTCCTTTCTGGCACCTTCCCCGGTGGAGTTGTGCATGGGGTGTGTTTGGAACATTTTGTCACCAGCCGAGTCCAAAATTCAGCGGTTCCCCATCTCAGCCCAGAAAGCAGGAAGAACAACTTTTGTAGTGTCTTTTTGATGCCTACAGGAGCAATGTAAAAACTACCAAGAGAATTTGTTTTTGGCACCTTCGCTAGTGGAGTTGTGCATGGGGTGTATTTATTAAAATTTTGTCACCAGCCGAGTCCAAAATTCAGCTGTTCCCCATCTCAGCCCAGAAAGCAGGTAGAACAACTTTTGTGGTGCCTTTCAGCTGCCTACCAAGGTAGTGTAAAAACTATCAAGAGAACTCCTGTCTGGCACCTTCCCCGGTGGAGTTGTGCATGGGGTGTGTTTGGAAGATTTTGTCACCGGCCGACTCCAAAATTCAGCGATTCCCCATCTCAGCCCAGAAAGCAGGTAGAACAACTTTTGTGGTGTCTTTCAGATGCCTACCAAGGTAGTGTAAAAACTACCAAGAGAACTCCTGCCTGGAACCTTCCCCGGTGGAGTTGTGCATGGGGTGTCTTTGGAACATTTTGTCACCGGCCGAGTCCAAAATTCAGCGGTTCCCCATCTCAGCCCAGAAAGCAGGAAGAACAACTTTTGTGGTGCCTTTCAAATGCCTACCAAGGTAGTGTAAAAACTACTAAGAGAACTCCTGTCTGGCACCTTCCCCGGTGGAGTTGTGCATGGGGTGTCTTTGGAACATTTTGTCACCGGCCGAGTCCAAAATTCAGCGGTTCCCCATCTCAGCCCAGAAAGCAGGTACAACAACTTTTGTGGTGCCTTTCAAATGCCTACCAAGGTAGTGTAAAAACTACTAAGAGAACTCCTGTCTGGCACCTTCCCCGGTGGAATAGTGCATGGGATGTCTTTGGAACATTTTGTCACCGGCCGAGTCCAAAATTCAGCGGTTCCCCATCTCAGCCCAGAAAGCAGGTAGAACAACTTTTGTGGTGTCCTTTTGCTGCCTACCGGAGCAATGTAAAAACTACCAAGAGAACTCCTGCCTGGCACCTTCCCCGGTGGAGTTGTGCATGGGGTGTCTTTGGAACATTTTTTCACCAGCCGACTCCAAAATTCAGCGATTCCCCATCTCAGCCCAGAAAGCAGGAAGAACAACTTTTGTGGTGTCCTTTTGATGCCTACCGGAGCAATGTAAAAACTACCAAGAGAACTCCTGCCTGGCACCTTCCCCGGTGGAGTTGTGCATGGGGTGTCTTTGGAACATTTTTTCACCGGCCGAGTCCAAAATTCAGCGGTTCCCCATCTCAGCCCAGAAAGCAGGTAAAACAACTTTTGTGGTGTCTTTCAGATGCCTACCAAGGTAGTGTAAAAACTATTAAGAGAACTCCTGTCTGGCACCTTCCCCGGTGGAGTTGTGCATGGGGTGTGTTTGGAACATTTTGTCACCGGCCGAGTCCAAAATTCAGCGATTCCCCATCTCAGCCCAGAAAGCAGGAAGAACAACTTTTGTGGTGTCCTTTTGCTGCCTACCGGAGCAATGTAAAAACTACCAACAGAATTTGTTCCTGGCACCTTCGCTAGTGGAGTTGTGCATGGGGTGTCTTTGGAACATTTTGTCACCGGCCGAGTCCAAAATTCAGCGGTTCCCCATCTCAGCCCAGAAAACAGGTAGAACAACTTTTGTGGTGCCTTTCAGATGCCTACCAAGGTAGTGTAAAAACTACCAGGAGAACTCCTGCCTGGCACCTTCCCCGGTGGAGTTGTGCAGGGGGTGTGTTTGGAACATTTTGTCACCGGCCGAGTCCAAAATTCAGCGGTTCCCCATCTCAGCCCAGAAAGCAGGTAGAACAACTTTTGTGGTGTCTTTCAGATGCCTACCGGAGCAATGTAAATACTACCAGGAGAACTCCTGTCTGGCACCTTCCCCGGTGGAGTTGTGCATGGGGTGTGTTTGGAACTTTTTGTCACCAGCCGACTCCAAAATTCAGCGGTTCCCCATCTCAGCCCAGAAAGCAGGTAGAACAACTTTTGTGGTGTCTTTCAGATGCCTACCGGAGCAATGTAAAAACTACCAGGAGAACTCCTTTCTGGCACCTTCCCCGGTGGAGTTGTGCATGGGGTGTGTTTGGAACATTTTGTCACCAGCCGAGTCCAAAATTCAGCGGTTCCCCATCTCAGCCCAGAAAGCAGGAAGAACAACTTTTGTAGTGTCTTTTTGATGCCTACAGGAGCAATGTAAAAACTACCAAGAGAATTTGTTTTTGGCACCTTCGCTAGTGGAGTTGTGCATGGGGTGTATTTATTAAAATTTTGTCACCAGCCGAGTCCAAAATTCAGCTGTTCCCCATCTCAGCCCAGAAAGCAGGTAGAACAACTTTTGTGGTGCCTTTCAGCTGCCTACCAAGGTAGTGTAAAAACTATCAAGAGAACTCCTGTCTGGCACCTTCCCCGGTGGAGTTGTGCATGGGGTGTGTTTGGAAGATTTTGTCACCGGCCGACTCCAAAATTCAGCGATTCCCCATCTCAGCCCAGAAAGCAGGTAGAACAACTTTTGTGGTGTCTTTCAGATGCCTACCAAGGTAGTGTAAAAACTACCAAGAGAACTCCTGCCTGGAACCTTCCCCGGTGGAGTTGTGCATGGGGTGTCTTTGGAACATTTTGTCACCGGCCGAGTCCAAAATTCAGCGGTTCCCCATCTCAGCCCAGAAAGCAGGAAGAACAACTTTTGTGGTGCCTTTCAAATGCCTACCAAGGTAGTGTAAAAACTACTAAGAGAACTCCTGTCTGGCACCTTCCCCGGTGGAGTTGTGCATGGGATGTCTTTGGAACATTTTGTCACCGGCCGACTCCAAAATTCAGCGGTTCCCCATCTCAGCCCAGAAAGCAGGTAGAACAACTTTTGTGGTGCCTTTCAGCTGCCTACCGGAGCAATGTAAAAACTACCAGGAGAACTCCTGTCTGGCACCTTCCCCGGTGGAGTTGTGCATGGGGTGTCTTTGGAACATTTTGTCACCAGCCGAGTCCAAAATTCAGCGATTCCCCATCTCAGCCCAGAAAGCAGGTAGAACAACTTTTGTGGTGTCCTTTTGATGCCTACCGGAGCAATGTAAAAACTACCAAGAGAACTCCTGCCTGGCACCTTCCCCGGTGGAGTTGTGCATGGGGTGTCTTTGGAACATTTTGTCACCGGCCGACTCCAAAATTCAGCGATTCCCCATCTCAGCCCAGAAAGCAGGAAGAACAACTTTTGTGGTGTCTTTCAGATGCCGACCAAGGTAGTGTAAAAACTATTAAGAGAACTCCTGTCTGGCACCTTCCCCGGTGGAATTGTGCATGGGGTGTCTTTGGAACATTTTGTCACCGGCCGAGTCCAAAATTCAGCGATTCCCCATCTCAGCCCAGAAAGCAGGAAGAACAACTTTTGTGGTGTCCTTTTGCTGCCTACCGGAGCAATGTAAAAACTACCAACAGAATTTGTTCCTGGCACCTTCGCTAGTGGAGTTGTGCATGGGGTGTGTTTGGAACATTTTGTCACCGGCCGAGTCCAAAATTCAGCGGTTCCCCATCTCAGCCCAGAAAGCAGGTAGAACAACTTTTGTGGTGCCTTTCAGATGCCTACCAAGGTAGTGTAAAAACTACCAGGAGAACTCCTGCCTGGCACCTTCCCCGGTGGAGTTGTGCAGGGGGTGTGTTTGGAACATTTTGTCACCGGCCGAGTCCAAAATTCAGCGGTTCCCCATCTCAGCCCAGAAAGCAGGTAGAACAACTTTTGTGGTGTCTTTCAGATGCCTACCGGAGCAATGTAAAAACTACCAGGAGAACTCCTGTCTGGCACCTTCCCCGGTGGAGTTGTGCATGGGGTGTGTTTGGAACTTTTTGTCACCAGCCGACTCCAAAATTCAGCGGTTCCCCATCTCAGCCCAGAAAGCAGGTAGAACAACTTTTGTGGTGTCTTTCAGATGCCTACCGGAGCAATGTAAAAACTACCAGGAGAACTCCTTTCTGGCACCTTCCCCGGTGGAGTTGTGCATGGGGTGTGTTTGGAACATTTTGTCACCAGCCGAGTCCAAAATTCAGCGGTTCCCCATCTCAGCCCAGAAAGCAGGTACAACAACTTTTGTAGTGTCTTTTTGATGCCTACAGGAGCAATGTAAAAACTACCAAGAGAATTTGTTTTTGGCACCTTCGCTAGTGGAGTTGTGCATGGGGTGTATTTATTAAAATTTTGTCACCAGCCGAGTCCAAAATTCAGCTGTTCCCCATCTCAGCCCAGAAAGCAGGTAGAACAACTTTTGTGGTGCCTTTCAGCTGCCTACCAAGGTAGTGTAAAAACTATCAATAGAACTCCTGTCTGGCACCTTCCCCGGTGGAGTTGTGCATGGGGTGTGTTTGGAACATTTTGTCACCGGCCGACTCCAAAATTCAGCGGTTCCCCATCTCAGCCCAGAAAGCAGGTAGAACAACTTTTGTGGTGCCTTTCAGCTGCCTACCAAGGTAGTGTAAAAACTACCAAGAGAACTCCTGCCTGGCACCTTCCCCGGTGGAGTTGTGCATGGGGTGTCTTTGGAACATTTTGTCACCGGCCGAGTCCAAAATTCAGCGGTTCCCCATCTCAGCCCAGAAAGCAGGAAGAACAACTTTTGTGGTGTCCTTTTGCTGCCTACCGGAGCAATGTAAAAACTACCAACAGAACTCGTCCCTGGCACCTTCGCTAGTGGAGTTGTGCATGGGGTGTGTTTGGAACATTTTGTCACCGGCCGAGTCCAAAATTCAGCGGTTCCCCATCTCAGCCCAGAAAGCAGGTACAACAACTTTTGTGGTGCCTTTCAGCTGCCTACCAAGGTAGTGTAAAAACTACTAAGAGAACTCCTGTCTGGCACCTTCCCCGGTGGAGTTGTGCATGGGATGTCTTTGGAACATTTTGTCACCAGCCGACTCCAAAATTCAGCGGTTCCCCATCTCAGACCAGAAAGCAGGTAGAACAACTTTTGTGGTGTCTTTCAGATGCCTACCGGAGCAATGTAAAAACTACCAGGAGAACTCCTGTCTGGCACCTTCCCCGGTGGAGTTGTGCATGGGGTGTGTTTGGAACATTTTGTCACCAGCCGAGTCCAAAATTCAGCGATTCCCCATCTCAGCCCAGAAAGCAGGAAGAACAACTTTTGTGGTGTCCTTTTGCTGCCTACCGGAGCAATGTAAAAACTACCAAGAGAACTCCTGCCTGGCACCTTCCCCGGTGGAGTTGTGCATGGGGTGTCTTTGGAACATTTTGTCACCGGCCGACTCCAAAATTCAGCGTTTCCCCATCTCAGCCCAGAAAGCAGGTAAAACAACTTTTGTCGTGCCTTTCAGCTGCCTACCAAGGTAGTGTAAAAACTACCAAGAGAACTCCTGCCTGGCACCTTCCCCGGTGGAGTTGTGCATGGGGTGTGTTTGGAACATTTTGTCACCGGCCGAGTCCAAAATTCAGCGATTCCCCATCTCAGCCCAGAAAGCAGGAAGAACAACTTTTGTGGTGTCTTTCAGATGCCTACCGGAGCAATGTAAAAACTACCAGGAGAACTCCTGTCTGGCACCTTCCCCGGTGGAGTTGTGCATGGGGTGTGTTTGGAACTTTTTGTCACCAGCCGACTCCAAAATTCAGCGGTTCCCCATCTCAGCCCAGAAAGCAGGTAGAACAACTTTTGTGGTGTCTTTCAGATGCCTACCAAGGTAGTGTAAAAACTATTAAGAGAACTCCTGTCTGGCACCTTCCCCGGTGGAGTTGTGCATGGGGTGTGTTTGGAACATTTTGTCACCGGCCGAGTCCAAAATTCATGATTCCCCATCTCAGCCCAGAAAGCAGGTAGAACAACTTTTGTGGTGCCTTTCAGATGCCTACCAAGGTAGTGTAAAAACTACCAAGAGAACTCCTGCCTGGCACCTTCCCCGGTGGAGTTGTGCATGGGGTGTCTTTGGAACATTTTGTCACCGGCCGAGTCCAAAATTCAGCGGTTCCCCATCTCAGCCCAGAAAGCAGGTACAACAACTTTTGTAGTGTCTTTTTGATGCCTACCGGAGCAATGTAAAAACTACCAACAGAACTCGTCCCTGGCACCTTCGCTAGTGGAGTTGTGCATGGGGTGTGTTTGGAACATTTTGTCACCGGCCGAGTCCAAAATTCAGCGGTTCCCCATCTCAGCCCAGAAAGCAGGTAGAACAACTTTTGTGGTGTCTTTCAGATGCCTACCGGAGCAATGTAAAAACTACCAGGAGAACTCCTGTCTGGCACCTTCCCCGGTGGAGTTGTGCATGGGGTGTGTTTGGAACTTTTTGTCACCAGCCGACTCCAAAATTCAGCGGTTCCCCATCTCAGCCCAGAAAGCAGGTAGAACAACTTTTGTGGTGTCTTTCAGATGCCTACCAAGGTAGTGTAAAAACTATTAAGAGAACTCCTGTCTGGCACCTTCCCCGGTGGAGTTGTGCATGGGGTGTGTTTGGAACATTTTGTCACCGGCCGAGTCCAAAATTCAGCGATTCCCCATCTCAGCCCAGAAAGCAGGTACAACAACTTTTGTAGTGTCTTTTTGATGCCTACAGGAGCAATGTAAAAACTACCAAGAGAATTTGTTTTTGGCACCTTCGCTAGTGGAGTTGTGCATGGGGTGTATTTATTAAAATTTTGTCACCAGCCGAGTCCAAAATTCAGCTGTTCCCCATCTCAGCCCAGAAAGCAGGTAGAACAACTTTTGTGGTGCCTTTCAGCTGCCTACCAAGGTAGTGTAAAAACTACCAAGAGAACTCCTGTCTGGCACCTTCCCCGGTGGAGTTGTGCATGGGGTGTGTTTGGAACATTTTGTCACCGGCCGACTCCAAAATTCAGCGATTCCCCATCTCAGCCCAGAAAGCAGGTAGAACAACTTTTGTGGTGCCTTTCAGCTGCCTACCAAGGTAGTGTAAAAACTACCAAGAGAACTCCTGCCTGGCACCTTCCCCGGTGGAGTTGTGCATGGGGTGTCTTTGGAACATTTTGTCACCGGCCGAGTCCAAAATTCAGCGATTCCCCATCTCAGCCCAGAAAGCAGGTACAACAACTTTTGTGGTGTCCTTTTGCTGCCTACCGGAGCAATGTAAAAACTACCAACAGAACTCGTCCCTGGCACCTTCGCTAGTGGAGTTGTGCATGGGGTGTCTTTGGAACATTTTGTCACCGGCCGACTCCAAAATTCAGCGGTTCCCCATCTCAGCCCAGAAAGCAGGAAGAACAACTTTTGTGGTGCCTTTCAAATGCCTACCAAGGTAGTGTAAAAACTACTAAGAGAACTCCTGCCTGGCACCTTCCCCGGTGGAGTTGTGCATGGGATGTCTTTGGAACATTTTGTCACCAGCCGACTCCAAAATTCAGCGGTTCCCCATCTCAGCCCAGAAAGCAGGTAGAACAACTTTTGTGGTGTCTTTCAGATGCCTACCGGAGCAATGTAAAAACTACCAGGAGAACTCCTGTCTGGCACCTTCCCCGGTGGAGTTGTGCATGGGGTGTTTTTGGAACATTTTGTCACCAGCCGAGTCCAAAATTCAGCGATTCCCCATCTCAGCCCAGAAAGCAGGAAGAACAACTTTTGTGGTGTCCTTTTGCTGCCTACCGGAGCAATGTAAAAACTACCAAGAGAACTCCTGCCTGGCACCTTCCCCGGTGGAGTTGTGCATGGGGTGTCTTTGGAACATTTTTTCACCGGCCGACTCCAAAATTCAGCGTTTCCCCATCTCAGCCCAGAAAGCAGGTAAAACAACTTTTGTGGTGTCTTTCAGATGCCTACCAAGGTAGTGTAAAAACTATTAAGAGAACTCCTGTCTGGCACCTTCCCCGGTGGAATTGTGCATGGGGTGTCTTTGGAACATTTTGTCACCGGCCGAGTCCAAAATTCAGCGATTCCCCATCTCAGCCCAGAAAGCAGGAAGAACAACTTTTGTGGTGTCCTTTTGCTGCCTACCGGAGCAATGTAAAAACTACCAACAGAATTTGTTCCTGGCACCTTCGCTAGTGGAGTTGTGCATGGGGTGTGTTTGGAACATTTTGTCACCGGCCGAGTCCAAAATTCAGCGGTTCCCCATCTCAGCCCAGAAAGCAGGTAGAACAACTTTTGTGGTGCCTTTCAGCTGCCTACCAAGGTAGTGTAAAAACTACCAGGAGAACTCCTGCCTGGCACCTTCCCCGGTGGAGTTGTGCAGGGGGTGTGTTTGGAACATTTTGTCACCGGCCGAGTCCAAAATTCAGCGGTTCCCCATCTCAGCCCAGAAAGCAGGTAGAACAACTTTTGTGGTGTCTTTCAGATGCCTACCGGAGCAATGTAAAAACTACCAGGAGAACTCCTGTCTGGCACCTTCCCCGGTGGAGTTGTGCAGGGGGTGTGTTTGGAACATTTTGTCACCAGCCGACTCCAAAATTCAGCGGTTCCCCATCTCAGCCCAGAAAGCAGGTAGAACAACTTTTGTGGTGTCTTTCAGATGCCTACCGGAGCAATGTAAAAACTACCAGGAGAACTCCTTTCTGGCACCTTCCCCGGTGGAGTTGTGCATGGGGTGTGTTTGGAACATTTTGTCACCAGCCGAGTCCAAAATTCAGCGGTTCCCCATCTCAGCCCAGAAAGCAGGTAGAACAACTTTTGTAGTGTCTTTTTGATGCCTACAGGAGCAATGTAAAAACTACCAACAGAATTTGTTCCTGGCACCTTCGCTAGTGGAGTTGTGCATGGGGTGTATTTATTAAAATTTTGTCACCAGCCGAGTCCAAAATTCAGCTGTTCCCCATCTCAGCCCAGAAAGCAGGTAGAACAACTTTTGTGGTGTCTTTCAGCTGCCTACCAAGGTAGTGTAAAAACTACCAAGAGAACTCCTGTCTGGCACCTTCCCCGGTGGAGTTGTGCAGGGGGTGTGTTTGGAACATTTTGTCACCGGCCGACTCCAAAATTCAGCGGTTCCCCATCTCAGCCCAGAAAGCAGGAAGAACAACTTTTGTGGTGTCCTTTTGCTGCCTACCGGAGCAATGTAAAAACTACCAGGAGAACTCCTTTCTGGCACCTTCCCCGGTGGAGTTGTGCATGGGGTGTGTTTGGAACATTTTGTCACCGGCCGAGTCCAAAATTCAGCGGTTCCCCATCTCAGCCCAGAAAGAAGGTACAACAACTTTTGTGGTGCCTTTCAGCTGCCTACCAAGGTAGTGTAAAAACTATTAAGAGAACTCCTGTCTGGCACCTTCCCCGGTGGAGTTGTGCATGGGGTGTGTTTGGAACATTTTGTCACCGGCCGACTCCAAAATTCAGCGGTTCCCCATCTCAGCCCAGAAAGCAGGTAAAACAACTTTTGTGGTGTCTTTCAGATGCCTACCAAGGTAGTGTAAAAACTATTAAGAGAACTCCTGTCTGGCACCTTCCCCGGTGGAGTTGTGCATGGGGTGTGTTTGGAACATTTTGTCACCGGCCGACTCCAAAATTCAGCGTTTCCCCATCTCAGCCCAGAAAGCAGGTAGAACAACTTTTGTGGTGTCTTTCAGATGCCTACCGGAGCAATGTAAAAACTACCAGGAGAACTTCTGTCTGGCACCTTCCCCGGTGGAGTTGTGCATGGGGTGTGTTTGGAACATTTTGTCACCGGCCGACTCCAAAATTCAGCGGTTCCCCATCTCAGACCAGAAAGCAGGTACAACAACTTTTGTGGTGTCTTTCAGATGCCTACCGGAGCAATGTAAAAACTACCAGGAGAACTCCTGTCTGGCACCTTCCCCGGTGGAGTTGTGCATGGGGTGTCTTTGGAATATTTTGTCACCGGCCGAGTCCAAAATTCAGCGATTCCCCATCTCAGCCCAGAAAGCAGGAAGAACAACTTTTGTGGTGTCTTTCAGATGCCTACCGGAGCAATGTAAAAACTACCAACAGAACTCGTCCCTGGCACCTTCGCTAGTGCAGTTGTGCATTGGGTGTGTTTGGAACATTTTGTCACCGGCCGAGTCCAAAATTCAGCGGTTCCCCATCTCAGCCCAGAAAGCAGGAAGAACAACTTTTGTGGTGCCTTTCAGCTGCCTACCAAGGTAGTGTAAAAACTATTAAGAGAACTCCTGTCTGGCACCTTCCCCGGTGGAGTTGTGCATGGGGTGTGTTTGGAACATTTTGTCACCGGCCGACTCCAAAATTCAGCGGTTCCCCATCTCAGCCCAGAAAGCAGGTAAAACAACTTTTGTGGTGTCTTTCAGATGCCTACCAAGGTAGTGTAAAAACTATTAAGAGAACTCCTGTCTGGCACCTTCCCCGGTGGAGTTGTGCATGGGGTGTGTTTGGAACATTTTGTCACCGGCCGACTCCAAAATTCAGCGGTTCCCCATCTCAGCCCAGAAAGCAGGTAGAACAACTTTTGTGGTGTCTTTCAGATGCCTACCGGAGCAATGTAAAAACTACCAGGAGAACTTCTGTCTGGCACCTTCCCCGGTGGAGTTGTGCATGGGGTGTGTTTGGTACATTTTGTCACCGGCCGACTCCAAAATTCAGCGGTTCCCCATCTCAGCCCAGAAAGCAGGAAGAACAACTTTTGTGGTGTCCTTTTGCTGCCTACTGGAGCAATGTAAAAACTACCAGGAGAACTCCTGTCTGGCACCTTCCCCGGTGGAGTTGTGCATGGGGTGTCTTTGGAATATTTTGTCACCGGCCGAGTCCAAAATTCAGCGATTCCCCATCTCAGCCCAGAAAGCAGGAAGAACAACTTTTGTGGTGTCCTTTTGATGCCTACCGGAGCAATGTAAAAACTACCAACAGAACTCGTCCCTGGCACCTTCGCTAGTGCAGTTGTGCATTGGGTGTGTTTGGAACATTTTGTCACCGGCCGAGTCCAAAATTCAGCGGTTCCCCATCTCAGCCCAGAAAGCAGGAAGAACAACTTTTGTGGTGCCTTTCAGCTGCCTACCAAGGTAGTGTAAAAACTACCAAGAGAACTCCTGCCTGGCACCTTCCCCGGTGGAGTTGTGCATGGGGTGTCTTTGGAACATTTTGTCACCGGCCGACTCCAAAATTCAGCGATTCCCCATCTCAGCCCAGAAAGCAGGAAGAACAACTTTTGTGGTGTCCTTTTGATGCCTATCGGAGCAATGTAAAAACTACCAGGAGAACTCGTCCCTGGCACCTTCGCTAGTGGAGTTGTGCATGGGGTGTGTTTGGAACATTTTGTCACCGGCCGAGTCCAAAATTCAGCGGTTCCCCATCTCAGCCCAGAAAGCAGGAAGAACAACTTTTGTGGTGCCTTTCAAATGCCTACCAAGGTAGTGTAAAAACTACTAAGAGAACTCCTGTCTGGCACCTTCCCCGGTGGAGTTGTGCATGGGATGTCTTTGGAACATTTTGTCACCAGCCGACTCCAAAATTCAGCGGTTCCCCATCTCAGCCCAGAAAGCAGGTAGAACAACTTTTGTGGTGTCTTTCAGATGCCTACCGGAGCAATGTAAAAACTACCAGGAGAACTCCTGTCTGGCACCTTCCCCGGTGGAGTTGTGCATGGGGTGTATTTGGAACATTTTGTCACCAGCCGAGTCCAAAATTCAGCGATTCCCCATCTCAGCCCAGAAAGCAGGAAGAACAACTTTTGTGGTGTCCTTTTGCTGCCTACCGGAGCAATGTAAAAACTACCAAGAGAACTCCTGCCTGGCACCTTCCCCGGTGGAGTTGTGCATGGGGTGTCTTTGGAACATTTTGTCACCGGCCGAGTCCAAAATTCAGCGATTCCCCATCTCAGCCCAGAAAGCAGGTAAAACAACTTTTGTGGTGTCTTTCAGATGCCTACCAAGGTAGTGTAAAAACTATTAAGAGAACTCCTGTCTGGCACCTTCCCCGGTGGAATTGTGCATGGGGTGTCTTTGGAACATTTTGTCACCGGCCGAGTCCAAAATTCAGCGATTCCCCATCTCAGCCCAGAAAGCAGGAAGAACAACTTTTGTGGTGTCCTTTTGCTGCCTACCGGAGCAATGTAAAAACTACCAACAGAATTTGTTCCTGGCACCTTCGCTAGTGGAGTTGTGCATGGGGTGTGTTTGGAACATTTTGTCACCGGCCGAGTCCAAAATTCAGCGGTTCCCCATCTCAGCCCAGAAAGCAGGTAGAACAACTTTTGTGGTGCCTTTCAGCTGCCTACCAAGGTAGTGTAAAAACTACCAGGAGAACTCCTGCCTGGCACCTTCCCCGGTGGAGTTGTGCAGGGGGTGTGTTTGGAACATTTTGTCACCGGCCGACTCCAAAATTCAGCGGTTCCCCATCTCAGCCCAGAAAGCAGGTAGAACAACTTTTGTGGTGTCTTTCAGATGCCTACCGGAGCAATGTAAAAACTACCAGGAGAACTCCTGTCTGGCACCTTCCCCGGTGGAGTTGTGCATGGGGTGTGTTTGGAACTTTTTGTCACCAGCCGACTCCAAAATTCAGCGGTTCCCCATCTCAGCCCAGAAAGCAGGTAGAACAACTTTTGTGGTGTCTTTCAGATGCCTACCGGAGCAATGTAAAAACTACCAGGAGAACTCCTGTCTGGCACCTTCCCCGGTGGAGTTGTGCATGGGGTGTGTTTGGAACATTTTGTCACCAGCCGAGTCCAAAATTCAGCGGTTCCCCATCTCAGCCCAGAAAGCAGGTAGAACAACTTTTGTAGTGTCTTTTTGATGCCTACCGGAGCAATGTAAAAACTACCAACAGAATTTGTTCCTGGCACCTTCGCTAGTGGAGTTGTGCATGGGGTGTATTTATTAAAATTTTGTCACCAGCCGAGTCCAAAATTCAGCTGTTCCCCATCTCAGCCCAGAAAGCAGGTAGAACAACTTTTGTGGTGTCTTTCAGCTGCCTACCAAGGTAGTGTAAAAACTACCAAGAGAACTCCTGTCTGGCACCTTCCCCGGTGGAGTTGTGCATGGGGTGTCTTTGGAACATTTTGTCACCGGCCGACTCCAAAATTCAGCGGTTCCCCATCTCAGCCCAGAAAGCAGGAAGAACAACTTTTGTGGTGTCCTTTTGCTGCCTACCGGAGCAATGTAAAAACTACCAGGAGAACTCCTTTCTGGCACCTTCCCCGGTGGAGTTGTGCATGGGGTGTGTTTGGAACATTTTGTCACCGGCCGACTCCAAAATTCAGCGGTTCCCCATCTCAGCCCAGAAAGCAGGTAAAACAACTTTTGTGGTGTCTTTCAGATGCCTACCAAGGTAGTGTAAAAACTATTAAGAGAACTCCTGTCTGGCACCTTCCCCGGTGGAGTTGTGCATGGGGTGTGTTTGGAACATTTTGTCACCGGCCGACTCCAAAATTCAGCGGTTCCCCATCTCAGCCCAGAAAGCAGGTAGAACAACTTTTGTGGTGTCTTTCAGATGCCTACCGGAGCAATGTAAAAACTACCAGGAGAACTTCTGTCTGGCACCTTCCCCGGTGGAGTTGTGCATGGGGTGTGTTTGGAACATTTTGTCACCGGCCGAGTCCAAAATTCAGCGGTTCCCCATCTCAGCCCAGAAAGCAGGAAGAACAACTTTTGTGGTGCCTTTCAGCTGCCTACCAAGGTAGTGTAAAAACTACCAAGAGAACTCCTGCCTGGCACCTTCCCCGGTGGAGTTGTGCATGGGGTGTCTTTGGAACATTTTGTCACCGGCCGAGTCCAAAATTCAGCTATTCCCCATCTCAGCCCAGAAAGCAGGAAGAACAACTTTTGTGGTGTCCTTTTGATGCCTACCGGAGCAATGTAAAAACTACCAACAGAACTCGTCCCTGGCACCTTCGCTAGTGGAGTTGTGCATGGGGTGTGTTTGGAACATTTTTTCACCGGCCGACTCCAAAATTCAGCGATTCCCCATCTCAGCCCAGAAAGCAGGAAGAACAACTTTTGTGGTGCCTTTCAAATGCCTACCAAGGTAGTGTAAAAACTACCAGGAGAACTCCTGTCTGGCACCTTCCCCGGTGGAGTTGTGCAGGGGGTGTCTTTGGAACATTTTGTCACCGGCCGACTCCAAAATTCAGCGGTTCCCCATCTCAGACCAGAAAGCAGGAAGAACAACTTTTGTGGTGCCTTTCAAATGCCTACCAAGGTAGTGTAAAAACTACCAACAGAACTCGTCCCTGGCACCTTCGCTAGTGGAGTTGTGCATGGGGTGTGTTTGGAACATTTTGTCACCGGCCGAGTCCAAAATTCAGCGATTCCCCATCTCAGCCCAGAAAGCAGGAAGAACAACTTTTGTGGTGTCCTTTTGATGCCTACCAAGGTAGTGTAAAAACTACTAAGAGAACTCCTGCCTGGCACCTTCCCCGGTGGAGTTGTGCATGGGGTGTTTTTGGAACATTTTGTCACCAGCCGACTCCAAAATTCAGCGTTTCCCCATCTCAGCCCAGAAAGCAGGTAGAACAACTTTTGTGGTGTCTTTCAGATGCCTACCGGAGCAATGTAAAAACTACCAGGAGAACTCCTGCCTGGCACCTTCCCCGGTGGAGTTGTGCATGGGGTGTCTTTGGAACATTTTGTCACCGGCCGACTCCAAAATTCAGCGGTTCCCCATCTCAGCCCAGAAAGCAGGAAGAACAACTTTTGTGGTGTCCTTTTGATGCCTACCGGAGCAATGTAAAAACTACCAACAGAACTCGTCCCTGGCACCTTCGCTAGTGGAGTTGTGCATGGGGTGTGTTTGGAACATTTTTTCACCGGCCGAGTCCAAAATTCAGCGGTTCCCCATCTCAGCCCAGAAAGCAGGAAGAACAACTTTTGTGGTGCCTTTCAAATGCCTACCAAGGTAGTGTAAAAACGACTAAGAGAACTCCTGTCTGGCACCTTCGCTAGTGGAGTTGTGCATGGGGTGTGTTTGGAACATTTTGTCACCGGCCGACTCCAAAATTCAGCGATTCCCCATCTCAGCCCAGAAAGCAGGAAGAACAACTTTTGTGGTGCCTTTCAAATGCCTACCAAGGTAGTGTAAAAACTACCAAGAGAACTCCTGCCTGGCACCTTCCCCGGTGGAGTTGTGCATGGGGTGTCTTTGGAACATTTGTCACCGGCCGAGTCCAAAATTCAGCGATTCCCCATCTCAGCCCAGAAAGCAGGTAGAACAACTTTTGTGGTGTCCTTTTGATGCCTACCGGAGCAATGTAAAAACTACCAACAGAACTCGTCCCTGGCACCTTCGCTAGTGGAGTTGTGCATGGGGTGTGTTTGGAACATTTTGTCACCGGACGAGTCCAAAATTCAGCGGTTCCCCATCTCAGCCCAGAAAGCAGGAAGAACAACTTTTGTGGTGCCTTTCAGCTGCCTACCAAGGTAGTGTAAAAACTACTAAGAGAACTCCTGCCTGGAACCTTCCCCGGTGGAGTTGTGCATGGGGTGTGTTTGGAACATTTTGTCACCGGCCGACTCCAAAATTCAGCGGTTCCCCATCTCAGCCCAGAAAGCAGGAAGAACAACTTTTGTGGTGTCCTTTTGATGCCTACCGGAGCAATGTAAAAACTACCAGGAGAACTCTTGTCTGGCACCTTCCCCGGTGGAGTTGTGCATGGGGTGTATTTATTAAAATTTTGTCACCAGCCGAGTCCAAAATTCAGCTGTTCCCCTTCTCAGCCCAGAAAGAAGGTACAACAACTTTTCTTGTGCCTTTCAAATGCCTACCAAGGTAGTGTAAAAACTATTAAGAGAACTCCTGTCTGGCACCTTCCCCGGTGGAGTTGTGCATGGGGTGTCTTTGGAACATTTTGTCACCGGCCGACTCCAAAATTCAGCGGTTCCCCATCTCAGCCCAGAAAGCAGGTAAAACAACTTTTGTGGTGTCCTTTTGATGCCTACCGGAGCAATGTAAAAACTACCAAGAGAACTCCTGCCTGGCACCTTCCCCGGTGGAGTTGTGCATGGGGTGTGTTTGGAACATTTTTTCACCGGCCGACTCCAAAATTCAGCGGTTCCCCATCTCAGCCCAGAAAGCAGGAAGAACAACTTTTGTGGTGTCCTTTTGCTGCCTACCGGAGCAATGTAAAAACTACCAACAGAACTCGTCCCTGGCACCTTCGCTAGTGGAGTTGTGCATGGGGTGTGTTTGGAACATTTTGTCACCGGCCGACTCCAAAATTCAGCGGTTCCCCATCTCAGCCCAGAAAGCAGGAAGAACAACTTTTGTGGTGCCTTTCAAATGCCTACCAAGGTAGTGTAAAAACTACTAAGAGAACTCCTGTCTGGCACCTTCCCCGGTGGAGTTGTGCATGGGATGTCTTTGGAACATTTTGTCACCAGCCGACTCCAAAATTCAGCGGTTCCCCATCTCAGCCCAGAAAGCAGGTAGAACAACTTTTGTGGTGTCTTTCAGATGCCTACCGGAGCAATGTAAAAACTACCAGGAGAACTCCTGTCTGGCACCTTCCCCGGTGGAGTTGTGCATGGGGTGTATTTGGAACATTTTGTCACCAGCCGAGTCCAAAATTCAGCGATTCCCCATCTCAGCCCAGAAAGCAGGAAGAACAACTTTTGTGGTGTCCTTTTGCTGCCTACCGGAGCAATGTAAAAACTACCAAGAGAACTCCTTTCTGGCACCTTCCCCGGTGGAGTTGTGCATGGGGTGTCTTTGGAACATTTTTTCACCGGCCGACTCCAAAATTCAGCGTTTCCCCATCTCAGCCCAGAAAGCAGGTAAAACAACTTTTGTGGTGTCTTTCAGATGCCTACCAAGGTAGTGTAAAAACTATTAAGAGAACTCCTGTCTGGCACCTTCCCCGGTGGAGTTGTGCATGGGGTGTCTTTGGAACATTTTGTCACCGGCCGAGTCCAAAATTCAGCGATTCCCCATCTCAGCCCAGAAAGCAGGAAGAACAACTTTTGTGGTGTCCTTTTGCTGCCTACCGGAGCAATGTAAAAACTACCAACAGAATTTGTTCCTGGCACCTTCGCTAGTGGAGTTGTGCATGGGGTGTGTTTGGAACATTTTGTCACCGGCCGAGTCCAAAATTCAGCGGTTCCCCATCTCAGCCCAGAAAGCAGGTAGAACAACTTTTGTGGTGCCTTTCAGATGCCTACCAAGGTAGTGTAAAAACTACCAGGAGAACTCCTGTCTGGCACCTTCCCCGGTGGAGTAGTGCAGGGGGTGTGTTTGGAACATTTTGTCACCGGCCGACTCCAAAATTCAGCGGTTCCCCATCTCAGCCCAGAAAGCAGGTAGAACAACTTTTGTGGTGTCTTTCAGATGCCTACCGGAGCAATGTAAAAACTACCAGGAGAACTCCTGTCTGGCACCTTCCCCGGTGGAGTTGTGCATGGGGTGTGTTTGGAACTTTTTGTCACCAGCCGAGTCCAAAATTCAGCGGTTCCCCATCTCAGCCCAGAAAGCAGGTAGAACAACTTTTGTGGTGTCTTTCAGATGCCTACCGGAGCAATGTAAAAACTACCAGGAGAACTCCTGTCTGGCACCTTCCCCGGTGGAGTTGTGCAGGGGGTGTGTTTGGAACTTTTTGTCACCAGCCGAGTCCAAAATTCAGCGGTTCCCCATCTCAGCCCAGAAAGCAGGTACAACAACTTTTGTAGTGTCTTTTTGATGCCTACAGGAGCAATGTAAAAACTACCTACAAAATTTGTTTTTGGCACCTTCGCTAGTGGAGTTGTGCATGGGGTGTATTTATTAAAATTTTGTCACCAGCCGAGTCCAAAATTCAGCTGTTCCCCATCTCAGCCCAGAAAGCAGGTAGAACAACTTTTGTGGTGCCTTTCAGATGCCTACCAAGTTAGTGTAAAAACTACTAAGAGAACTCCTGTCTAGCACCTTCCCCGGTGGAGTTGTGCATGGGTTGTGTTTGGAACATTTTGTCACCGGCCGACTCCAAAATTCAGCGGTTCCCCATCTCAGCCCAGAAAGGAGGTAGAACAACTTTTGTGGTGTCTTTCAGATGCCTACCAAGGTAGTGTAAAAACTATTAAGAGAACTCCTGTCTGGCACCTTCCCCGGTGGAGTTGTGCATGGGGTGTGTTTGGAACACTTTGTCACCGGCCGACTCCAAAATTCAGCGGTTCCCCATCTCAGCCCAGAAAGCAGGTACAACAACTTTTGTGGTGTCTTTCAGATGCCTACCGGAGCAATGTAAAAACTACCAGGAGAACTCCTGTCTGGCACCTTCCCCGGTGGAGTTGTGCATGGGGTGTCTTTGGAACATTTTGTCACCAGCCGAGTCCAAAAGTCAGCGGTTCCCCATCTCAGCCCAGAAAGCAGGAAGAACAACTTTTGTGGTGTCTTTCAGATGCCTACCGGAGCAATGTAAAAACTACCAACAGAATTCGTTCCTGGCACCTTCCCCAGTGGAGTTGTGCATGGGGTGTCTTTGGAACATTTTGTCACCGGCCGAGTCCAAAATTCAGCGGTTCCCCATCTCAGCCCAGAAAGCAGGTAAAACAACTTTTGTGGTGTCTTTCAGATGCCTACCAAGGTAGTGTAAAAACTATTAAGAGAACTCCTGTCTGGCTCCTTCCCCGGTGGAGTTGTGCATGGGGTGTGTTTGGAACATTTTGTCACCGGCCGAATCCAAAATTCAGCGGTTCCCCATCTCAGCCCAGAAAGCAGGTAGAACAACTTTTGTGGTGTCTTTCAGATGCCTACCGGAGCAATGTAAAAACTACCATGAGAACTCCTGCCTGGCACCTTCCCTGGTGGAGTTGTGCATGGGGTGTGTTTGGAACATTTTGTCACCGGCCGACTCCAAAATTCAGCGGTTCCCCATCTCAGCCCAGAAAGCAGGTAGAACAACTTTTGTGGTGTCTTTCAGATGCCTACCGGAGCAATGTAAAAACTACCAGGAGAACTCCTGTCTGGCACCTTCCCCGGTGGAGTTGTGCATGGGGTGTCTTTGGAACATTTTGTCACCGGCCGACTCCAAAATTCAGCGGTTCCCCATCTCAGCCCAGAAAGAAGGTACAACAACTTTTCTTGTGCCTTTCAGCTGCCTACCAAGGTAGTGTAAAAACTACCAAGAGAACTCCTGCCTGGCACCTTCCCCGGTGGAGTTGTGCATGGGGTGTCTTTGGAACATTTTGTCACCGGCCGACTCCAAAATTCAGCGATTCCCCATCTCAGCCCAGAAAGCAGGAAGAACAACTTTTGTGGTGTCCTTTTGATGCCTATCGGGGCAATGTAAAAACTACCAGGAGAACTCGTCCCTGGCACCTTCGCTAGTGGAGTTGTGCATGGGGTGTGTTTGGAACATTTTTTCACCGGCCGACTCCAAAATTCAGCGGTTCCCCATCTCAGCCCAGAAAGCAGGAAGAACAACTTTTGTGGTGCCTTTCAAATGCCTACCAAGGTAGTGTAAAAGCTACCAGGAGAACTCCTGCCTGGCACCTTCCCCGGTGGAGTTGTGCATGGGATGTCTTTGGAACATTTTGTCACCAGCCGACTCCAAAATTCAGCGGTTCCCCATCTCAGCCCAGAAAGCAGGTAGAACAACTTTTGTGGTGTCTTTCAGATGCCTACCAAGGCAATGTAAAAACTACCAGGAGAACTCCTGTCTGGCACCTTCCCCGGTGGAGTTGTGCATGGGGTGTATTTGGAACATTTTGTCACCAGCCGAGTCCAAAATTCAGCGATTCCCCATCTCAGCCCAGAAAGCAGGAAGAACAACTTTTGTGGTGTCCTTTTGCTGCCTACCGGAGCAATGTAAAAACTACCAACAGAACTCGTCCCTGGCACCTTCGCTAGTGGAGTTGTGCATGGGGTGTGTTTGGAACATTTTGTCACCGGCCGAGTCCAAAATTCAGCGGTTCCCCATCTCAGCCCAGAAAGCAGGTAGAACAACTTTTGTGGTGCCTTTCAGATGCCTACCAAGGTAGTGTAAAAACTATTAAGAGAACTCCTGTCTGGCACCTTCCCCGGTGGAGTTGTGCATGGGGTGTCTTTGGAACATTTTGTCACCAGCCGACTCCAAAATTCAGCGGTTCCCCATCTCAGCCCAGAAAGCAGGTACAACAACTTTTGTGGTGTCTTTCAGATGCCTACCAAGGTAGTGTAAAAACTATTAAGAGAACTCCTGTCTGGCACCTTCCCCGGTGGAGTTGTGCATGGGGTGTGTTTGGAACATTTTGTCACCGGCCGACTCCAAAATTCAGCGGTTCCCCATCTCAGCCCAGAAAGCAGGTAAAACAACTTTTGTGGTGTCTTTCAGATGCCTACCAAGGTAGTGTAAAAACTATTAAGAGAACTCCTGTCTGGCACCTTCCCCGGTGGAGTTGTGCATGGGGTGTCTTTGGAACATTTTGTCACCGGCCCACTCCAAAATTCAGCGATTCCCCATCTCAGCCCAGAAAGCAGGAAGAACAACTTTTGTGGTGTCCTTTTGCTGCCTACCGGAGCAATGTAAAAACTAACAACAGAACTCGTCCCTGGCACCTTCGCTAGTGGAGTTGTGCATGGGGTGTGTTTGGAACATTTTGTCACCGGCCGAGTCCAAAATTCAGCGGTTCCCCATCTCAGCCCAGAAAGCAGGTACAACAACTTTTGTGGTGTCTTTCAGATGCCTACCAAGGTAGTGTAAAAACTATTAAGAGAACTCCTGTCTGGCACCTTCCCCGGTGGAGTTGTGCAGGGGGTGTCTTTGGAACATTTTGTCACCGGCCGACTCCAACATTCAGCGGTTCCCCATCTCAGCCCAGAAAGCAGGTAGAACAACTTTTGTGGTGTCTTTCAGATGCCTACCGGAGCAATGTAAAAACTACCAACAGAACTCGTCCCTGGCACCTTCGCTAGTGGAGTTGTGCATGGGGTGTGTTTGGAACATTTTGTCACCGGCCGACTCCAAAATTCAGCGGTTCCCCATCTCAGCCCAGAAAGCAGGTAGAACAACTTTTGTGGTGTCTTTCAGATGCCTACCGGAGCAATGTAAAAACTACCAGGAGAACTCCTGTCTGGCACCTTCGCTAGTGGAGTTGTGCATGGGGTGTCTTTGGAACATTTTGTCACCGGCCGACTCCAAAATTCAGCGGTTCCCCATCTCAGCCCAGAAAGCAGGTACAACAACTTTTGTGGTGCCTTTCAGCTGCCTACCAAGGTAGTGTAAAAACTACCAAGAGAACTCCTGCCTGGCACCTTCCCTGGTGGAGTTGTGCATGGGGTGTCTTTGGAACATTTTGTCACCGGCCGAGTCCAAAATTCAGCGATTCCCCATCTCAGCCCAGAAAGCAGGAAGAACAACTTTTGTGGTGTCCTTTTGATGCCTATCGGAGCAATGTAAAAACTACCAACAGAACTCGTGCCTGGCACCTTTGCTAGTGGAGTTGTGCATGGGGTGTCTTTGGAACATTTTTTCACCGGCCGACTCCAAAATTCAGCGGTTCCCCATCTCAGCCCAGAAAGCAGGAAGAACAACTTTTGTGGTGCCTTTCAAATGCCTACCAAGGTAGTGTAAAAACTACTAAGAGAACTCCTGTCTGGCACCTTCCCCGGTGGAGTTGTGCATGGGATGTCTTTGGAACATTTTGTCACCGGCCGAGTCCAAAATTCAGCGATTCCCCATCTCAGCCCAGAAAGCAGGAAGAACAACTTTTGTGGTGTCCTTTTGCTGCCTACCGGAGCAATGTAAAAACTACCAGGAGAACTCCTGCCTGGCACCTTCCCCGGTGGAGTTGTGCATGGGGTGTGTTTGGAACATTTTGTCACCGGCCGACTCCAAAATTCAGCGGTTCCCCATCTCAGCCCAGAAAGCAGGTAGAACAACTTTTGTGGTGTCTTTCAGATGCCTACCGGAGCAATGTAAAAACTACCAGGAGAACTCCTGTCTGGCACCTTCCCCGGTGGAGTTGTGCATGGGGTGTCTTTGGAACATTTTGTCACCAGCCGAGTCCAAAAGTCAGCGGTTCCCCATCTCAGCCCAGAAAGCAGGTAGAACAACTTTTGTGGTGTCTTTCAGATGCCTACCGGAGCAATGTAAAAACTACCAACAGAATTTGTTCCTGGCACCTTCGCTAGTGGAGTTGTGCATGGGGTGTATTTATTAAAATTTTGTCACCGGCCGAGTCCAAAATTCAGCGGTTCCCCATCTCAGCCCAGAAAGCAGGTAGAACAACTTTTGTGGTGCCTTTCAGCTGCCTACCAAGGTAGTGTAAAAACTACCAAGAGAACTCCTGCCTGGCACCTTCCCCGGTGGAGTTGTGCATGGGGTGTCTTTGGAACATTTTGTCACCGGCCGACTCCAAAATTCAGCGGTTCCCCATCTCAGCCCAGAAAGCAGGAAGAACAACTTTTGTGGTGTCCTTTTGCTGCCTACCGGAGCAATGTAAAAACTACCAACAGAACTCGTCCCTGGCACCTTCGCTAGTGGAGTTGTGCATGGGGTGTGTTTGGAACATTTTGTCACCGGCCGAGTCCAAAATTCAGCGGTTCCCCATCTCAGCCCAGAAAGCAGGTACAACAACTTTTGTGGTGTCTTTCAGATGCCTACCAAGGTAGTGTAAAAACTATTAAGAGAACTCCTGTCTGGCACCTTCCCCGGTGGAGTTGTGCAGGGGGTGTCTTTGGAACATTTTGTCACCGGCCGAGTCCAAAATTCAGCGGTTCCCCATCTCAGCCCAGAAAGCAGGTAAAAAAACTTTTGTGGTGTCTTTCAGATGCCTACCAAGGTAGTGTAAAAACTATTAAGAGAACTCCTGTCTGGCACCTTCCCCGGTGGAGTTGTGCATGGGGTGTGTTTGGAACATTTTGTCACCAGCCGACTCCAAAATTCAGCGGTTCCCCATCTCAGCCCAGAAAGCAGGTAGAACAACTTTTGTGGTGTCTTTCAGATGCCTACCGGAGCAATGTAAAAACTACCAGGAGAACTCCTGTCTGGCACCTTCCCCGGTGGAGTTGTGCATGGGGTGTGTTTGGAACATTTTGTCACCGGCCGACTCCAAAATTCAGCGGTTCCCCATCTCAGCCCAGAAAGAAGGTACAACAACTTTTCTTGTGCCTTTCAGCTGCCTACCAAGGTAGTGTAAAAACTACCAGGAGAACTCCTGCCTGGCACCTTCCCTGGTGGAGTTGTGCATGGGGTGTGTTTGGAACATTTTGTCACCGGCCGAGTCCAAAATTCAGCGATTCCCCATCTCAGCCCAGAAAGCAGGAAGAACAACTTTTGTGGTGTCCTTTTGATGCCTATCGGAGCAATGTAAAAACTACCAGGAGAACTCGTCCCTGGCACCTTCGCTAGTGGAGTTGTGCATGGGGTGTGTTTGGAACATTTTGTCACCGGCCGACTCCAAAATTCAGCGGTTCCCCATCTCAGCCCAGAAAGCAGGAAGAACAACTTTTGTGGTGCCTTTCAAATGCCTACCAAGGTAGTGTAAAAGCTACCAGGAGAACTCCTGCCTGGCACCTTCCCCGGTGGAGTTGTGCATGGGATGTCTTTGGAACATTTTGTCACCAGCCGACTCCAAAATTCAGCGGTTCCCCATCTCAGCCCAGAAAGCAGGTAGAACAACTTTTGTGGTGTCTTTCAGATGCCTACCAAGGCAATGTAAAAACTACCAGGAGAACTCCTGTCTGGCACCTTCCCCGGTGGAGTTGTGCATGGGGTGTATTTGGAACATTTTGTCACCGGCCGAGTCCAAAATTCAGCGGTTCCCCATCTCAGCCCAGAAAGCAGGTAGAACAACTTTTGTGGTGCCTTTCAGATGCCTACCAAGGTAGTGTAAAAACTATTAAGAGAACTCCTGTCTGGCACCTTCCCCGGTGGAGTTGTGCATGGGGTGTCTTTGGAACATTTTGTCACCAGCCGACTCCAAAATTCAGCGGTTCCCCATCTCAGCCCAGAAAGCAGGTACAACAACTTTTGTGGTGTCTTTCAGATGCCTACCAAGGTAGTGTAAAAACTATTAAGAGAACTCCTGTCTGGCACCTTCCCCGGTGGAGTTGTGCATGGGGTGTGTTTGGAACATTTTGTCACCGGCCGACTCCAAAATTCAGCGGTTCCCCATCTCAGCCCAGAAAGCAGGTAAAACAACTTTTGTGGTGTCTTTCAGATGCCTACCAAGGTAGTGTAAAAACTATTAAGAGAACTCCTGTCTGGCACCTTCCCCGGTGGAGTTGTGCATGGGGTGTCTTTGGAACATTTTGTCACCGGCCGACTCCAAAATTCAGCTGTTCCCCATCTCAGCCCAGAAAGCAGGAAGAACAACTTTTGTGGTGTCCTTTTGCTGCCTACCGGAGCAATGTAAAAACTAACAACAGAACTCGTCCCTGGCACCTTCGCTAGTGGAGTTGTGCATGGGGTGTGTTTGGAACATTTTGTCACCGGCCGAGTCCAAAATTCAGCGGTTCCCCATCTCAGCCCAGAAAGCAGGTACAACAACTTTTGTGGTGTCTTTCAGATGCCTACCAAGGTAGTGTAAAAACTATTAAGAGAACTCCTGTCTGGCACCTTCCCCGGTGGAGTTGTGCAGGGGGTGTCTTTGGAACATTTTGTCACCGGCCGACTCCAACATTCAGCGGTTCCCCATCTCAGCCCAGAAAGCAGGTAAAACAACTTTTGTGGTGCCTTTCAGATGCCTACCAAGGTAGTGTAAAAACTACCAGGAGAACTCCTGTCTGGCACCTTCCCCGGTGGAGTTGTGCATGGGGTGTGTTTGGAACATTTTGTCACCGGCCGACTCCAAAATTCAGCGGTTCCCCATCTCAGCCCAGAAAGCAGGTAGAACAACTTTTGTGGTGTCTTTCAGATGCCTACCGGAGCAATGTAAAAACTACCAAGAGAACTCCTGCCTGGCACCTTCCCCGGTGGAGTTGTGCATGGGGTGTGTTTGGAACATTTTGTCACCGGCCGACTCCAAAATTCAGCGGTTCCCCATCTCAGCCCAGAAAGCAGGTACAACAACTTTTCTTGTGCCTTTCACCTGCCTACCAAGGTAGTGTAAAAACTACCAAGAGAACTCCTGCCTGGCACCTTCCCTGGTGGAGTTGTGCATGGGGTGTCTTTGGAACATTTTGTCACCGGCCGAGTCCAAAATTCAGCGATTCCCCATCTCAGCCCATAAAGCAGGAAGAACAACTTTTGTGGTGTCCTTTTGATGCCTATCGGAGCAATGTAAAAACTACCAACAGAACTCGTGCCTGGCACCTTTGCTAGTGGAGTTGTGCATGGGGTGTCTTTGGAACATTTTTTCACCGGCCGACTCCAAAATTCAGCGGTTCCCCATCTCAGCCCAGAAAGCAGGAAGAACAACTTTTGTGGTGCCTTTCAAATGCCTACCAAGGTAGTGTAAAAACTACTAAGAGAACTCCTGTCTGGCACCTTCCCCGGTGGAGTTGTGCATGGGATGTCTTTGGAACATTTTGTCACCGGCCGAGTCCAAAATTCAGCGATTCCCCATCTCAGCCCAGAAAGCAGGAAGAACAACTTTTGTGGTGTCCTTTTGCTGCCTACCGGAGCAATGTAAAAACTACCAGGAGAACTCCTGCCTGGCACCTTCCCCGGTGGAGTTGTGCATGGGGTGTGTTTGGAACATTTTGTCACCGGCCGACTCCAAAATTCAGCGGTTCCCCATCTCAGCCCAGAAAGCAGGTAGAACAACTTTTGTGGTGTCTTTCAGATGCCTACCGGAGCAATGTAAAAACTACCAGGAGAACTCCTGTCTGGCACCTTCCCCGGTGGAGTTGTGCATGGGGTGTCTTTGGAACATTTTGTCACCAGCCGAGTCCAAAAGTCAGCGGTTCCCCATCTCAGCCCAGAAATCAGGTACAACAACTTTTGTGGTGTCCTTTTGATGCCTACCGGAGCAATGTAAAAACTACCAACAGAATTTGTTCCTGGCACCTTCGCTAGTGGAGTTGTGCATGGGGTGTATTTATTAAAATTTTGTCACCAGCCGAGTCCAAAATTCAGCGGTTCCCCATCTCAGCCCAGAAAGCAGGTAGAACAACTTTTGTGGTGCCTTTCAGCTGCCTACCAAGGTAGTGTAAAAACTACCAAGAGAACTCCTGCCTGGCACCTTCCCCGGTGGAGTTGTGCATGGGGTGTCTTTGGAACATTTTGTCACCGGCCGACTCCAAAATTCAGCGGTTCCCCATCTCAGCCCAGAAAGCAGGAAGAACAACTTTTGTGGTGTCCTTTTGCTGCCTACCGGAGCAATGTAAAAACTACCAACAGAACTCGTCCCTGGCACCTTCGCTAGTGGAGTTGTGCATGGGGTGTGTTTGGAACATTTTGTCACCGGCCGAGTCCAAAATTCAGCGGTTCCCCATCTCAGCCCAGAAAGCAGGTACAACAACTTTTGTGGTGTCTTTCAGATGCCTACCAAGGTAGTGTAAAAACTATTAAGAGAACTCCTGTCTGGCACCTTCCCCGGTGGAGTTGTGCATGGGGTGTCTTTGGAACATTTTGTCACCGGCCGAGTCCAAAATTCAGCGGTTCCCCATCTCAGCCCAGAAAGCAGGTAAAAAAACTTTTGTGGTGTCTTTCAGATGCCTACCAAGGTAGTGTAAAAACTATTAAGAGAACTCCTGTCTGGCACCTTCCCCGGTGGAGTTGTGCATGGGGTGTGTTTGGAACATTTTGTCACCGGCCGACTCCAAAATTCAGCGGTTCCCCATCTCAGCCCAGAAAGCAGGTAGAACAACTTTTGTGGTGTCTTTCAGATGCCTACTGGAGCAATGTAAAAACTACCAGGAGAACTCCTGTCTGGCACCTTCCCCGGTGGAGTTGTGCATGGGGTGTGTTTGGAACATTTTGTCACCGGCCGACTCCAAAATTCAGCGGTTCCCCATCTCAGCCCAGAAAGAAGGTACAACAACTTTTCTTGTGCCTTTCAGCTGCCTACCAAGGTAGTGTAAAAACTACCAGGAGAACTCCTGCCTGGCACCTTCCCTGGTGGAGTTGTGCATGGGGTGTCTTTGGAACATTTTGTCACCGGCCGACTCCAAAATTCAGCGATTCCCCATCTCAGCCCAGAAAGCAGGAAGAACAACTTTTGTGGTGTCCTTTTGATGCCTATCGGAGCAATGTAAAAACTACCAGGAGAACTCGTCCCTGGCACCTTCGCTAGTGGAGTTGTGCATGGGGTGTCTTTGGAACATTTTGTCACCGGCCGACTCCAAAATTCAGCGGTTCCCCATCTCAGCCCAGAAAGCAGGAAGAACAACTTTTGTGGTGCCTTTCAAATGCGTACCAAGGTAGTGTAAAAACTACTAAGAGAACTCCTGTCTGGCACCTTCCCCGGTGGAGTTGTGCATGGGATGTCTTTGGAACATTTTGTCACCAGCCGACTCCAAAATTCAGCGGTTCCCCATCTCAGCCCAGAAAGCAGGTAGAACAACTTTTGTGGTGTCTTTCAGATGCCTACCAAGGCAATGTAAAAACTACCAGGAGAACTCCTGTCTGGCACCTTCCCCGGTGGAGTTGTGCATGGGGTGTGTTTGGAACATTTTGTCACCGGCCGACTCCAACATTCAGCGGTTCCCCATCTCAGCCCAGAAAGCAGGTAAAACAACTTTTGTGGTGTCTTTCAGATGCCTACCAAGGTAGTGTAAAAACTATTAAGAGAACTCCTGTCTGGCACCTTCCCCGGTGGAGTTGTGCATGGGGTGTCTTTGGAAAATTTTGTCACCGGCCGAGTCCAAAATTCAGCGATTCCCCATCTCAGCCCAGAAAGCAGGAAGAACAACTTTTGTGGTGTCCTTTTGATGCCTACCGGAGCAATGTAAAAACTACCAACAGAACTCGTCCCTGGCACCTTCGCTAGTGGAGTTGTGCATGGGGTGTGTTTGGAACATTTTGTCACCGGCCGACTCCAAAATTCAGCCGTTCCCCATCTCAGCCCAGAAAGCAGGTAGAACAACTTTTGTGGTGTCTTTCAGATGCCTAACAAGGTAGTGTAAAAACTACTAAGAGAAGTCCTGTCTGGCACCTTCCCCGGTGGAGTTGTGCATGGGGTGTGTTTGGAACATTTTGTCACCGGCCGACTCCAAAATTCAGCGGTTCCCCATCTCAGCCCAGAAAGCAGGAAGAACAACTTTTGTGGTGCCTTTCAAATGCCTACCAAGGTAGTGTAAAAACTACTAAGAGAACTCCTTTCTGGCACCTTCCCCGGTGGAGTTGTGCATGGGGTGTCTTTGGAACATTTTGTCACCGGCTGACTCCAAAATTCAGCGGTTCCCCATCTCAGCCCAGAAAGCAGGTACAACAACTTTTGTGGTGTCTTTCAGATGCCTACCAAGGTAGTGTAAAAACTATTAAGAGAACTCCTGTCTGGCACCTTCCCCGGTGGAGTTGTGCATGGGGTGTGTTTGGAACATTTTGTCACCGGCCGACTCCAAAATTCAGCGGTTCCCCATCTCAGCCCAGAAAGCAGGTAAAACAACTTTTGTGGTGTCTTTCAGATGCCTACCAAGGTAGTGTAGAAACTATTAAGAGAAGTCCTGTCTGGCACCTTCCCCGGTGGAGTTGTGCATGGGGTGTGTTTGGAACATTTTGTCACCGGCCGACTCCAACATTCAGCGGTTCCCCATCTCAGCCCAGAAAGCAGGTAAAACAACTTTTGTGGTGTCTTTCAGATGCCTACCAAGGTAGTGTAAAAACTATTAAGAGAACTCCTGTCTGGCACCTTCCCCGGTGGAGTTGTGCATGGGGTGTCTTTGGAAAATTTTGTCACCGGCCGAGTCCAAAATTCAGCGATTCCCCATCTCAGCCCAGAAAGCAGGAAGAACAACTTTTGTGGTGTCCTTTTGATGCCTACCGGAGCAATGTAAAAACTACCAACAGAACTCGTCCCTGGCACCTTCGCTAGTGGAGTTGTGCATGGGGTGTGTTTGGAACATTTTGTCACCGGCCGACTCCAAAATTCAGCCGTTCCCCATCTCAGCCCAGAAAGCAGGTAGAACAACTTTTGTGGTGTCTTTCAGATGCCTAACAAGGTAGTGTAAAAACTACTAAGAGAAGTCCTGTCTGGCACCTTCCCCGGTGGAGTTGTGCATGGGGTGTGTTTGGAACATTTTGTCACCGGCCGACTCCAAAATTCAGCGGTTCCCCATCTCAGCCCAGAAAGCAGGAAGAACAACTTTTGTGGTGCCTTTCAAATGCCTACCAAGGTAGTGTAAAAACTACTAAGAGAACTCCTTTCTGGCACCTTCCCCGGTGGAGTTGTGCATGGGGTGTCTTTGGAACATTTTGTCACCGGCTGACTCCAAAATTCAGCGGTTCCCCATCTCAGCCCAGAAAGCAGGTACAACAACTTTTGTGGTGTCTTTCAGATGCCTACCAAGGTAGTGTAGAAACTATTAAGAGAAGTCCTGTCTGGCACCTTCCCCGGTGGAGTTGTGCATGGGGTGTGTTTGGAACATTTTGTCACCGGCCGACTCCAAAATTCAGCGGTTCCCCATCTCAGCCCAGAAAGCAGGTAGAACAACTTCTGTGGTGTCTTTCAGATGCCTACCGGAGCAATGTAAAAACTACCAGGAGAACTCCTGTCTGGCACCTTCCCCGGTGGAGTTGTGCATGGGGTGTGTTTGGAACATTTTGTCACCGGCCGACTCCAAAATTCAGCGGTTCCCCATCTCAGCCCAGAAAGCAGGTACAACAACTTTTGTGGTGTCTTTCAGATGCCTACCGGAGCAATGTAAAAACTACCAGGAGAACTCCTGCCTGGCACCTTCCCCGGTGGAGTTGTGCATGGGGTGTCTTTGGAACATTTTGTCACCGGCCGACTCCAAAATTCAGCGGTTCCCCATCTCAGCCCAGAAAGAAGGTACAACAACTTTTCTTGTGCCTTTCAGCTGCCTACCAAGGTAGTGTAAAAACTACCAAGAGAACTCCTGCCTGGCAACTTCCCCGGTGGAGTTGTGCATGGGATGTCTTTGGAACATTTTGTCACCGGCCGACTCCAAAATTCAGCGATTCCCCATCTCAGCCCAGAAAGCAGGAAGAACAACTTTTGTGGTGTCCTTTTGCTGCCTACCGGAGCAATGTAAAAACTACCAAGAGAACTCCTTTCTGGCACCTTCCCCGGTGGAGTTGTGCATGGGGTGTGTTTGGAACATTTTGTCACCGGCCGAGTCCAAAATTCAGCGGTTCCCCATCTCAGCCCAGAAAGCAGGTACAACAACTTTTGTGGTGCCTTTCAGATGCCTACCAAGGTAGTGTAAAAACTATTAAGAGAAGTCCTGTCTGGCACCTTCCCCGGTGGAGTTGTGCATGGGGTTGTGTTTGGAACATTTTGTCACCGGCCGACTCCAAAATTCAGCGGTTCCCCATCTCAGCCCAGAAAGCAGGTAGAACAACTTTTGTGGTGCCTTTCAGATGCCTACCAAGGTAGTGTAAAAACTATTAAGAGAAGTCCTGTCTGGCACCTTCCCCGGTGGAGTTGTGCATGGGGTGTGTTTGGAACATTTTGTCACCGGCCGACTCCAAAATTCAGCGGTTCCCCATCTCAGCCCAGAAAGCAGGTAGAACAACTTTTGTGGTGTCTTTCAGATGCCTACCGGAGCAATGTAAAAACTACCAGGAGAACTCCTGTCTGGCACCTTCCCCGGTGGAGTTGTGCATGGGGTGTGTTTGGAACATTTTGTCACCAGCCGAGTCCAAAAGTCAGCGGTTCCCCATCTCAGCCCAGAAAGCAGGTAGAACAACTTTTGTGGTGTCTTTCAGATGCCTACCGGAGCAATGTAAAAACTACCAACAGAATTCGTTCCTGGCACCTTCGCTAGTGGAGTTGTGCATGGGGTGTATTTATTAAAATTTTGTCACCAGCCGAGTCCAAAATTCAGCGGTTCCCCATCTCAGACCAGAAAGCAGGAAGAACAACTTTTGTGGTGTCCTTTTGCTGCCTACCGGAGCAATGTAAAAACTACCAACAGAACTCGTCCCTGGCACCTTCGCTAGTGGAGTTGTGCATGGGGTGTGTTTGGAACATTTTGTCACCGGCCTAGTCCAAAATTCAGCGGTTCCCCATCTCAGCCCAGAAAGCAGGTACAACAACTTTTGTGGTGTCTTTCAGATGCCTACCAAGGTAGTGTAAAAACTATTAAGAGAACTCCTGTCTGGCACCTTCCCCGGTGGAGTTGTGCATGGGGTGTGTTTGGAACATTTTGTCACCGGCCGACTCCAAAATTCAGCGGTTCCCCATCTCAGCCCAGAAAGCAGGTAAAACAACTTTTGTGGTGTCTTTCAGATGCCTACCAAGGTAGTGTAAAAACTATTAAGAGAACTCCTGTCTGGCACCTTCCCCGGTGGAGTTGTGCATGGGGTGTGTTTGGAACATTTTGTCACCGGCCGACTCCAAAATTCAGCGGTTCCCCATCTCAGCCCAGAAAGAAGGTACAACAACTTTTCTTGTGCCTTTCAGCTGCCTACCAAGGTAGTGTAAAAACTACCAAGAGAACTCCTGCCTGGCACCTTCCCTGGTGGAGTTGTGCATGGGGTGTGTTTGGAACATTTTGTCACCGGCCGAGTCCAAAATTCAGCGATTCCCCATCTCAGCCCAGAAAGCAGGAAGAACAACTTTTGTGGTGTCCTTTTGATGCCTATCGGAGCAATGTAAAAACTACCAGGAGAACTCGTCCCTGGCACCTTCCCCGGTGGAGTTGTGCATGGGGTGTGTTTGGAACATTTTTTCACCGGCCGACTCCAAAATTCAGCGGTTCCCCATCTCAGCCCAGAAAGCAGGAAGAACAACTTTTGTGGTGTCTTTCAAATGCCTACCAAGGTAGTGTAAAAACTACTAAGAGAACTCCTGTCTGGCACCTTCCCCGGTGGAGTTGTGCATGGGATGTCTTTGGAACATTTTGTCACCAGCCGACTCCAAAATTCAGCTGTTCCCCATCTCAGCCCAGAAAGCAGGTAGAACAACTTTTGTGGTGTCTTTCAGATGCCTACCGAGGCAATGTAAAAACTACCAGGAGAACTCCTGTCTGGCACCTTCCCCGGTGGAGTTGTGCATGGGGTGTGTTTGGAACATTTTGTCACCGGCCGACTCCAAAATTCAGCGGTTCCCCATCTCAGCCCAGAAAGCAGGTAAAACAACTTTTGTGGTGTCTTTCAGATGCCTACCAAGGTAGTGTAAAAACTATTAAGAGAACTCCTTTCTGGCACCTTCCCCGGTGGAGTTGTGCATGGGGTGTCTTTGGAAAATTTTGTCACCGGCCGAGTCCAAAATTCAGCGATTCCCCATCTCAACCCAGAAAGCAGGTAGAACAACTTTTGTGGTGTCCTTTTGCTGCCTACCGGAGCAATGTAAAAACTACCAACAGAACTCGTCCCTGGCACCTTCGCTAGTGGAGTTGTGCATGGGGTGTGTTTGGAACATTTTGTCACCAGCCGAGTCCAAAATTCAGCGGTTCCCCATCTCAGCCCAGAAAGCAGGTACAACAACTTTTGTGGTGTCTTTCAGATGCCTACCAAGGTAGTGTAAAAACTATTAAGAGAACTCCTGTCTGGCACCTTCCCCGGTGGAGTTGTGCATGGGGTGTGTTTGGAACATTTTGTCACCGGCCGACTCCAACATTCAGCGGTTCCCCATCTCAGCCCAGAAAGCAGGTAAAACAACTTTTGTGGTGTCTTTCAGATGCCTACCAAGGTAGTGTAAAAACTACCAGGAGAACTCCTGTCTGGCACCTTCGCTAGTGGAGTTGTGCATGGGGTGTGTTTGGAACATTTTGTCACCGGCCGACTCCAAAATTCAGCGGTTCCCCATCTCAGCCCAGAAAGCAGGTACAACAACTTTTGTGGTGCCTTTCAGATGCCTACCAAGGTAGTGTAAAAACTATTAAGAGAACTCCTTTCTGGCACCTTCCCCGGTGGAGTTGTGCATGGGGTGTGTTTGGAACATTTTGTCACCGGCCGACTCCAAAATTCAGCGGTTCCCCATCTCAGCCCAGAAAGCAGGTAGAACAACTTTTGTGGTGCCTTTCAGCTGCCTGCCAAGGTAGTGTAAAAACTACCAAGAGAACTCCTGCCTGGCACCTTCCCCGGTGGAGTTGTGCATGGGGTGTCTTTGGAACATTTTGTCACCAGCCGAGTCCAAAATTCAGCAGTTCCCCATCTCAGCCCAGAAAGAAGGTACAACAACTTTTGTGGTGCCTTTCAGCTGCCTACCAAGGTAGTGTAAAAACTACCAAGAGAACTCCTGCCTGGCACCTTCCCCGGTGGAGTTGTGCATGGGGTGTCTTTGGAACATTTTGTCACCGGACGAGTCCAAAATTCAGCGATTCCCCATCTCAGCCCAGAAAGCAGGAAGAACAACTTTTGTGGTGTCCTTTTGATGCCTATCGGAGCAATGTAAAAACTACCAACAGAACTCGTCCCTGGCACCTTTGCTAGTGGAGTTGTGCATGGGGTGTCTTTGGAACATTTTTTCACCGGCCGACTCCAAAATTCAGCGGTTCCCCATCTCAGCCCAGAAAGCAGGAAGAACAACTTTTGTGGTGCCTTTCAAATGCCTACCAAGGTAGTGTAAAAACTACCAAGAGAACTCCTGCCTGGCACCTTCCCCGGTGGAGTTGTGCATGGGGTGTCTTTGGAACATTTTGTCACCAGCCGACTCCAAAATTCAGCGGTTCCCCATCTCAGCCCAGAAAGCAGGTAGAACAACTTTTGTGGTGTCTTTCAGATGCCTACCGGAGCAATGTAAAAACTACCAGGAGAACTCCTGTCTGGCACCTTCCCCGGTGGAGTTGTGCATGGGGTGTGTTTGGAACATTTTGTCACCGGCCGAGTCCAAAATTCAGCGATTCCCCATCTCAGCCCAGAAAGCAGGAAGAACAACTTTTGTGGTGTCCTTTTGCTGCCTACCGGAGCAATGTAAAAACTACCAAGAGAACTCCTCCCTGGCACCTTCCCCGGTGGAGTTGTGCATGGGGTGTCTTTGGAACATTTTGTCACCGGCCGACTCCAAAATTCAGCGGTTCCCCATCTCAGCCCAGAAAGCAGGTAGAACAACTTTTGTGGTGTCTTTCAGATGCCTACCGGAGCATTGTAAAAACTACCAGGAGAACTCCTTTCTGGCACCTTCTCCGGTGGAGTTGTGCATGGGGTGTCTTTGGAACATTTTGTCACCGGCCGACTCCAAAATTCAGCCGTTCCCCATCTCAGCCCAGAAAGCAGGAAGAACAACTTTTGTGGTGCCTTTCAGCTGCCTACCAAGGTAGTGTAAAAACTACCAAGAGAACTCCTGCCTGGCACCTTCCCCGGTGGAGTTGTGCATGGGGTGTCTTTGGAACATTTTGTCACCGGCCGAGTCCAAAATTCAGCGATTCCCCATCTCAGCCCAGAAAGCAGGAAGAACAACTTTTGTGGTGTCCTTTTGATGCCTACCGGAGCAATGTAAAAACTACCAACAGAACTCGTCCCTGGCACCTTCGCTAGTGGAGTTGTGCATGGGGTGTGTTTGGAACATTTTGTCACCGGCCGACTCCAAAATTCAGCGGTTCCCCATCTCAGCCCAGAAAGCAGGTACAACAACTTTTGTGGTGCCTTTCAGATGCCTACCAAGGTAGTGTAAAAACTATTAAGAGAACTCCTTTCTGGCACCTTCCCCGGTGGAGTTGTGCATGGGGTGTGTTTGGAACATTTTGTCACCGGCCGACTCCAAAATTCAGCGGTTCCCCATCTCAGCCCAGAAAGCAGGTAGAACAATTTTTGTGGTGCCTTTCAGCTGCCTACCAAGGTAGTGTAAAAACTACCAAGAGAACTCCTGCCTGGCACCTTCCCCGGTGGAGTTGTGCATGGGGTGTCTTTGGAACATTTTGTCACCGGCCGACTCCAAAATTCAGCGATTCCCCATCTCAGCCCAGAAAGTAGGAAGAACAACTTTTGTGGTGTCCTTTTGCTGCCTACCGGAGCAATGTAAAAACTACCAACAGAACTCGTCCCTGGCACCTTCGCTAGTGGAGTTGTGCATGGGGTGTGTTTGGAACATTTTGTCACCAGCCGAGTCCAAAATTCAGCGGTTCCCCATCTCAGCCCAGAAAGCAGGAAGAACAACTTTTGTGGTGCCTTTCAGCTGCCTACCAAGGTAGTGTAAAAACTACCAGGGGAACTCCTTTCTGGCACCTTCCCCGGTGGAGTTGTGCAGGGGGTGTCTTTGGAACATTTTGTCACCGGCCGAGTCCAAAATTCAGCGATTCCCCACCTCAGCCCAGAAAGCAGGAAGAACAACTTTTGTGGTGTCCTTTTGATGCCTACCGGAGCAATGTAAAAACTACCAACAGAACTCGTCCCTGGCACCTTCGCTAGTGGAGTTGTGCATGGGGTGTGTTTGGAACATTTTGTCACCGGCCGAGTCCAAAATTCAGCGGTTCCCCATCTCAGCCCAGAAAGCAGGTAGAACAACTTTTGTGGTGCCTTTCAGCTGCCTACCAAGGTAGTGTAAAAACTACCAAGAGAACTCCTGCCTGGCACCTTCCCCGGTGGAGTTGTGCATGGGGTGTCTTTGGAACATTTTGTCACCGGCCGACTCCAAAATTCAGCGGTTCCCCATCTCAGCCCAGAAAGCAGGAAGAACAACTTTTGTGGTGCCTTTCAGCTGCCTACCAAGGTAGTGTAAAAACTACCAAGAGAACTCCTGCCTGGCACCTTCCCCGGTGGAGTTGTGCATGGGGTGTCTTTGGAACATTTTGTCACCGGCCGAGTCCAAAATTCAGCGATTCCCCATCTCAGCCCAGAAAGCAGGAAGAACAACTTTTGTGGTGTCCTTTTGATGCCTACCGGAGCAATGTAAAAACTACCAACAGAACTCGTCCCTGGCACCTTCGCTAGTGGAGTTGTGCATGGGGTGTGTTTGGAACATTTTGTCACCGGCCGACTCCAAAATTCAGCGGTTCCCCATCTCAGCCCAGAAAGCAGGTACAACAACTTTTGTGGTGCCTTTCAGATGCCTACCAAGGTAGTGTAAAAACTATTAAGAGAACTCCTTTCTGGCACCTTCCCCGGTGGAGTTGTGCATGGGGTGTGTTTGGAACATTTTGTCACCGGCCGACTCCAAAATTCAGCGGTTCCCCATCTCAGCCCAGAAAGCAGGTAGAACAATTTTTGTGGTGCCTTTCAGCTGCCTACCAAGGTAGTGTAAAAACTACCAAGAGAACTCCTGCCTGGCACCTTCCCCGGTGGAGTTGTGCATGGGGTGTCTTTGGAACATTTTGTCACCGGCCGACTCCAAAATTCAGCGATTCCCCATCTCAGCCCAGAAAGCAGGAAGAACAACTTTTGTGGTGTCCTTTTGCTGCCTACCGGAGCAATGTAAAAACTACCAGGAGAACTCGTCCCTGGCACCTTCGCTAGTGGAGTTGTGCATGGGGTGTGTTTGGAACATTTTGTCACCAGCCGAGTCCAAAATTCAGCGGTTCCCCATCTCAGCCCAGAAAGCAGGAAGAACAACTTTTGTGGTGCCTTTCAGCTGCCTACCAAGGTAGTGTAAAAACTACCAGGGGAACTCCTTTCTGGCACCTTCCCCGGTGGAGTTGTGCAGGGGGTGTCTTTGGAACATTTTGTCACCAGCCGAGTCCAAAATTCAGCGATTCCCCATCTCAGCCCAGAAAGCAGGAAGAACAACTTTTGTGGTGTCCTTTTGATGCCTACCGGAGCAATGTAAAAACTACCAACAGAACTCGTCCCTGGCACCTTCGCTAGTGGAGTTGTGCATGGGGTGTGTTTGGAACATTTTGTCACCGGCCGAGTCCAAAATTCAGCGGTTCCCCATCTCAGCCCAGAAAGCAGGTAGAACAACTTTTGTGGTGCCTTTCAGCTGCCTACCAAGGTAGTGTAAAAACTACCAAGAGAACTCCTGCCTGGCACCTTCCCCGGTGGAGTTGTGCATGGGGTGTCTTTGGAACATTTTGTCACCAACCGAGTCCAAAATTCAGCGGTTCCCCATCTCAGCCCAGAAAGCAGGAAGAACAACTTTTGTGGTGCCTTTCAGCTGCCTACCAAGGTAGTGTAAAAACTACCAAGAGAACTCCTGCCTGGCACCTTCCCCGGTGGAGTTGTGCATGGGGTGTCTTTGGAACATTTTGTCACCGGCCGAGTCCAAAATTCAGCGATTCCCCATCTCAGCCCAGAAAGCAGGAAGAACAACTTTTGTGGTGTCCTTTTGATGCCTACCGGAGCAATGTAAAAACTACCAACAGAACTCGTCCCTGGCACCTTCGCTAGTGGAGTTGTGCATGGGGTGTGTTTGGAACATTTTGTCACCGGCCGACTCCAAAATTCAGCGGTTCCCCATCTCAGCCCAGAAAGCAGGTAAAACAACTTTTGTGGTGCCTTTCAGATGCCTACCAAGGTAGTGTAAAAACTATTAAGAGAACTCCTTTCTGGCACCTTCCCCGGTGGAGTTGTGCATGGGGTGTGTTTGGAACATTTTGTCACCGGCCGAGTCCAAAATTCAGCGATTCCCCATCTCAGCCCAGAAAGCAGGAAGAACAACTTTTGTGGTGTCCTTTTGCTGCCTACCGGAGCAATGTAAAAACTACCAGGAGAACTCGTCCCTGGCACCTTCGCTAGTGGAGTTGTGCATGGGGTGTGTTTGGAACATTTTGTCACCAGCCGAGTCCAAAATTCAGTGGTTCCCCATCTCAGCCCAGAAAGCAGGAAGAACAACTTTTGTCGTGCCTTTCAGCTGCCTACCAAGGTAGTGTAAAAACTACCAAGAGAACTCCTGCCTGGCACCTTCCCCGGTGGAGTTGTGCATGGGGTGTCTTTGGAACATTTTGTCACCGGCCGACTCCAAAATTCAGCGATTCCCCATCTCAGCCCAGAAAGCAGGAAGAACAACTTTTGTGGTGTCCTTGTGATGCCTACCAAGGTAGTGTAAAAACTACTAAGAGAACTCCTGCCTGGCACCTTCCTTGGTGGAGTTGTGCATGGGGTGTCTTTGGAACATTTTGTCACCGGCCGACTCCAAAATTCAGCGGTTCCCCATCTCAGCCCAGAAAGCAGGTACAACAACTTTTCTTGTGCCTTTCAGCTGCCTACCAAGGTAGTGTAAAAACTACCAAGAGAACTCCTGCCTGGCACCTTCCCCGGTGGAGTTGTGCAGGGGGTGTCTTTGGAACATTTTGTCACCGGCCGACTCCAAAATTCAGCGATTCCCCATCTCAGCCCAGAAAGCAGGAAGAACAACTTTTGTGGTGTCCTTTTGCTGCCTACCGGAGCAATGTAAAAACTACCAACAGAACTCGTCCCTGGCACCTTCGCTAGTGGAGTTGTGCATGGGGTGTGTTTGGAACATTTTGTCACCAGCCGACTCCAAAATTCAGCGGTTCCCCATCTCAGCCCAGAAAGCAGGAAGAACAACTTTTGTCGTGCCTTTCAGCTGCCTACCAAGGTAGTGTAAAAACTACCAAGAGAACTCCTGCCTGGCACCTTCCCCGGTGGAGTTGTGCATGGGGTGTCTTTGGAACATTTTGTCACCGGCCGAGTCCAAAATTCAGCGATTCCACATCTCAGCCCAGAAAGCAGGAAGAACAACTTTTGTGGTGTCCTTTTGATGCCTACCGGAGCAATGTAAAAACTACCAACAGAACTCGTCCCTGGCACCTTCGCTAGTGGAGTTGTGCATGGGGTGTGTTTGGAACATTTTGTCACCGGCCGACTCCAAAATTCAGCGGTTCCCCATCTCAGCCCAGAAAGCAGGTAGAACAACTTTTGTGGTGCCTTTCAGATGCCTACCAAGGTAGTGTAAAAACTATTAAGAGAACTCCTGCCTGGCACCTTCCCCGGTGGAGTTGTGCATGGGGTGTCTTTGGAACATTTTGTCACCGGCCGAGTCCAAAATTCAGCGATTCCCCATCTCAGCCCAGAAAGCAGGAAGAACAACTTTTGTGGTGCCTTTCAAATGCCTACCAAGGTAGTGTAAAAACTACTAAGAGAACTCCTGTCTGGCACCTTCCCCGGTGGAGTTGTGCATGGGGTGTCTTTGGAACATTTTGTCACCGGCTGACTCCAAAATTCAGCGGTTCCCCATCTCAGCCCAGAAAGCAGGTAGAACAACTTTTGTGGTGCCTTTCAGCTGCCTACCAAGGTAGTGTAAAAACTACCAAGAGAACTCATGCCTGGCACCTTCCCTGGTGGAGTTGTGCATGGGGTGTCTTTGGAACATTTTCTCACCGGCCGAGTCCAAAATTCAGCGGTTCCCCATCTCAGCCCAGAAAGCAGGAAGAACAACTTTTGTGGTGTCCTTTTGATGCCTACCGGAGCAATGTAAAAACTACCAACAGAACTCGTCCCTGGCACCTTCGCTAGTGGAGTTGTGCATGGGGTGTGTTTGGAACATTTTGTCACCGGCCGACTCCAAAATTCAGCGGTTCCCCATCTCAGCCCAGAAAGCAGGTAAAACAACTTTTGTGGTGTCTTTCAGATGCCTACCAAGGTAGTGTAAAAACTATTAAGAGAAGTCCTGTCTGGCACCTTCCCCGGTGGAGTTGTGCATGGGGTGTGTTTGGAACATTTTGTCACCGGCCGACTCCAAAATTCAGCGGTTCCCCATCTCAGCCCAGAAAGCAGGTAGAACAACTTTTCTTGTGCCTTTCAGCTGCCTACCAAGGTAGTGTAAAAACTACCAAGAGAACTCCTGCCTGGCACCTTCCCCGGTGGAGTTGTGCATGGGGTGTCTTTGGAACATTTTGTCACCGGCTGACTCCAAAATTCAGCGGTTCCCCATCTCAGCCCAGAAAGCAGGTAGAACAACTTTTGTGGTGCCTTTCAGCTGCCTACCAAGGTAGTGTAAAAACTACCAAGAGAACTCCTGCCTGGCACCTTCCCCGGTGGAGTTGTGCATGGGGTGTCTTTGGAACATTTTGTCACCGGCCGAGTCCAAAATTCAGCGATTCCCCATCTCAGCCCAGAAAGCAGGAAGAACAACTTTTGTGGTGTCCTTTTGATGCCTACCGGAGCAATGTAAAAACTACCAACAGAACTCGTCCCTGGCACCTTCGCTAGTGGAGTTGTGCATGGGGTGTGTTTGGAACATTTTTTCACCGGCCGACTCCAAAATTCAGCGGTTCCCCATCTCAGCCCAGAAAGCAGGTAAAACAACTTTTGTGGTGTCTTTCAGATGCCTACCAAGGTAGTGTAAAAACTATTAAGAGAAGTCCTGTCTGGCACCTTCCCCGGTGGAGTTGTGCATGGGGTGTGTTTGGAACATTTTGTCACCGGCCGACTCCAAAATTCAGCGGTTCCCCATCTCAGCCCAGAAAGCAGGAAGAACAACTTTTGTGGTGCCTTTCAAATGCCTACCAAGGTAGTGTAAAAACTACCAAGAGAACTCCTGTCTGGCACCTTCCCCGGTGGAGTTGTGCATGGGGTGTCTTTGGAACATTTTGTCACGGGCCGACTCCAAAATTCAGCGGTTCCCCATCTCAGCCCAGAAAGCAGGTACAACAACTTTTGTGGTGCCTTTCAGCTGCCTACCAAGGTAGTGTAAAAACTACCAAGAGAACTCCTGCCTGGCACCTTCCCCGGTGGAGTTGTGCATGGGGTGTCTTTGGAACATTTTGTCACCGGCCGAGTCCAAAATTCAGCGATTCCCCATCTCAGCCCAGAAAGCAGGAAGAACAACTTTTGTGGTGTCCATTTGATGCCTACCGGAGCAATGTAAAAACTACCAACAGAACTCGTCCCTGGCACCTTCGCTAGTGGAGTTGTGCATGGGGTGTGTTTGGAACATTTTTTCACCGGCCGACTCCAAAATTCAGCGGTTCCCCATCTCAGCCCAGAAAGCAGGTAGAACAACTTTTGTGGTGCCTTTCAGCTGCCTACCAAGGTAGTGTAAAAACTACCAAGAGAACTCCTGCCTGGCACCTTCCCCGGTGGAGTTGTGCATGGGGTGTCTTTGGAACATTTTGTCACCGGCCGAGTCCAAAATTCAGCGATTCCCCATCTCAGCCCAGAAAGCAGGAAGAACAACTTTTGTGGTGTCCTTTTGCTGCCTACCGGAGCAATGTAAAAACTACCAACAGAACTCGTCCCTGGCACCTTCGCTAGTGGAGTTGTGCATGGGGTGTGTTTGGAACATTTTTTCACCGGCCGACTCCAAAATTCAGCGGTTCCCCATCTCAGCCCAGAAAGCAGGAAGAACAACTTTTGTGGTGCCTTTCAGCTGCCTACCAAGGTAGTGTAAAAACTACCAAGAGAACTCCTGCCTGGCACCTTCCCCGGTGGAGTTGTGCATGGGGTGTGTTTGGAACTTTTTGTCACCAGCCGACTCCAAAATTCAGCGATTCCCCATCTCAGCCCAGAAAGCAGGAAGAACAACTTTTGTGGTGTCCTTTTGATGCCTACCGGAGCAATGTAAAAACTACCAACAGAACTCGTCCCTGGCACCTTCGCTAGTGGAGTTGTGCATGGGGTGTGTTTGGAACATTTTTTCACCGGCCGACTCCAAAATTCAGCGGTTCCCCATCTCAGCCCAGAAAGCAGGTAAAACAACTTTTGTGGTGTCTTTCAAATGCCTACCAAGGTAGTGTAAAAACTATTAAGAGAAGTCCTTTCTGGCACCTTCCCCGGTGGAGTTGTGCATGGGGTGTGTTTGGAACATTTTGTCACCGGCCGACTCCAAAATTCAGCGGTTCCCCATCTCAGCCCAGAAAGCAGGAAGAACAACTTTTGTGGTGCCTTTCAGCTGCCTACCGGAGCAATGTAAAAACTACCAGGAGAACTCCTGTCTGGCACCTTCCCCGGTGGAGTTGTGCAGGGGGTGTCTTTGGAACATTTTGTCACGGGCCGACTCCAAAATTCAGCGGTTCCCCATCTCAGCCCAGAAAGAAGGTACAACAACTTTTGTGGTGCCTTTCAGCTGCCTACCAAGGTAGTGTAAAAACTACCAAGAGAACTCCTGCCTGGCACCTTCCCCGGTGGAGTTGTGCATGGGGTGTGTTTGGAACATTTTGTCACCGGCCGACTCCAAAATTCAGCGGTTCCCCATCTCAGCCCAGAAAGCAGGAAGAACAACTTTTGTGGTGTCCTTTTGCTGCCTACCGGAGCAATGTAAAAACTACCAACAGAACTCGTCCCTGGCACCTTCGCTAGTGGAGTTGTGCATGGGGTGTGTTTGGAACATTTTGTCACCGGCCGAGTCCAAAATTCAGCGGTTCCCCATCTCAGCCCAGAAAGCAGGTAAAACAACTTTTGTGGTGCCTTTCAAATGCCTACCAAGGTAGTGTAAAAACTACTAAGAGAACTCCTTTCTGGCACCTTCCCCGGTGGAGTTGTGCATGGGGTGTCTTTGGAACATTTTGTCACCGGCCGACTCCAAAATTCAGCGGTTCCCCATCTCAGCCCAGAAAGCAGGAAGAACAACTTTTGTGGTGCCTTTCAAATGCCTACCAAGGTAGTGTAAAAACTACCAAGAGAACTCCTGTCTGGCACCTTCCCCGGTGGAGTTGTGCATGGGGTGTCTTTGGAACATTTTGTCACCAGCCGAGTCCAAAATTCAGCGGTTCCCCATCTCAGCCCAGAAAGCAGGTAGAACAACTTTTGTGGTGCCTTTCAGCTGCCTACCAAGGTAGTGTAAAAACTACCAAGAGAACTCCTGCCTGGCACCTTCCCTGGTGGAGTTGTGCATGGGGTGTCTTTGGAACATTTTCTCACCGGCCGAGTCCAAAATTCAGCGATTCCCCATCTCAGCCCAGAAAGCAGGAAGAACAACTTTTGTGGTGTCCATTTGATGCCTACCGGAGCAATGTAAAAACTACCAACAGAACTCGTCCCTGGCACCTTCGCTAGTGGAGTTGTGCATGGGGTGTGTTTGGAACATTTTGTCACCGGCCGACTCCAAAATTCAGCGGTTCCCCATCTCAGCCCAGAAAGCAGGTAGAACAACTTTTGTGGTGCCTTTCAGCTGCCTACCAAGGTAGTGTAAAAACTACCAAGAGAACTCCTGCCTGGCACCTTCCCCGGTGGAGTTGTGCATGGGGTGTCTTTGGAACATTTTGTCACCGGCCGAGTCCAAAATTCAGCGATTCCCCATCTCAGCCCAGAAAGCAGGAAGAACAACTTTTGTGGTGTCCTTTTGATGCCTACCGGAGCAATGTAAAAACTACCAACAGAACTCGTCCCTGGCACCTTCGCTAGTGGAGTTGTGCATGGGGTGTGTTTGGAACATTTTTTCACCGGCCGACTCCAAAATTCAGCGGTTCCCCATCTCAGCCCAGAAAGCAGGTAGAACAACTTTTCTTGTGCCTTTCAGCTGCCTACCAAGGTAGTGTAAAAACTACTAGGAGAACTCCTGTCTGGCACCTTCCCCGGTGGAGTTGTGCATGGGGTGTCTTTGGAACATTTTGTCACCGGCTGACTCCAAAATTCAGCGGTTCCCCATCTCAGCCCAGAAAGCAGGTAGAACAACTTTTGTGGTGCCTTTCAAATGCCTACCAAGGTAGTGTAAAAACTACCAAGAGAACTCCTGCCTGGCACCTTCCCCGGTGGAGTTGTGCGTGGGGTGTCTTTGGAACATTTTGTCACCGGCCGACTCCAAAATTCAGCGATTCCCCATCTCAGCCCAGAAAGCAGGAAGAACAACTTTTGTGGTGTCCTTTTGATGCCTACCGGAGCAATGTAAAAACTACCAACAGAACTCGTCCCTGGCACCTTCCCCGGTGGAGTTGTGCATGGGGTGTGTTTGGAACATTTTTTCACCGGCCGACTCCAAAATTCAGCGGTTCCCCATCTCAGCCCAGAAAGCAGGTAAAACAACTTTTGTGGTGTCTTTCAGATGCCTACCAAGGTAGTGTAAAAACTATTAAGAGAAGTCCTTTCTGGCACCTTCCCCGGTGGAGTTGTGCATGGGGTGTGTTTGGAACATTTTGTCACCGGCCGAGTCCAAAATTCAGCGGTTCCCCATCTCAGCCCAGAAAGCAGGAAGAACAACTTTTGTGGTGCCTTTCAGCTGCCTACCAAGGTAGTGTAAAAACTACCAAGAGAACTCCTGCCTGTCACCTTCCCCGGTGGAGTTGTGCATGGGGTGTCTTTGGAACATTTTGTCACCGGCTGACTCCAAAATTCAGCGGTTCCCCATCTCAGCCCAGAAAGCAGGTAGAACAACTTTTGTGGTGCCTTTCAGCTGCCTACCAAGGTAGTGTAAAAACTACCAAGAGAACTCCTGCCTGGCACCTTCCCCGGTGGAGTTGTGCATGGGGTGTCTTTGGAACATTTTGTCACCGGCCGACTCCAAAATTCAGCGATTCCCCATCTCAGCCCAGAAAGCAGGAAGAACAACTTTTGTGGTGCCTTTCAGCTGCCTACCAAGGTAGTGTAAAAACTACCAAGAGAACTCCTGCCTGGCACCTTCCCTGGTGGAGTTGTGCATGGGGTGTCTTTGGAACATTTTCTCACCGGCCGAGTCCAAAATTCAGCGATTCCCCATCTCAGCCCAGAAAGCAGGAAGAACAACTTTTGTGGTGTCCATTTGATGCCTACCGGAGCAATGTAAAAACTACCAACAGAACTCGTCCCTGGCACCTTCGCTAGTGGAGTTGTGCATGGGGTGTGTTTGGAACATTTTTTCACCGGCCGACTCCAAAATTCAGCGGTTCCCCATCTCAGCCCAGAAAGCAGGTAGAACAACTTTTGTGGTGCCTTTCAGCTGCCTACCAAGGTAGTGTAAAAACTACCAAGAGAACTCCTGCCTGGCACCTTCCCCGGTGGAGTTGTGCATGGGGTGTCTTTGGAACATTTTGTCACCGGCCGACTCCAAAATTCAGCGATTCCCCATCTCAGCCCAGAAAGCAGGAAGAACAACTTTTGTGGTGTCCTTTTGATGCCTACCGGAGCAATGTAAAAACTACCAACAGAACTCGTCCCTGGCACCTTCGCTAGTGGAGTTGTGCATGGGGTGTGTTTGGAACATTTTTTCACCGGCCGACTCCAAAATTCAGCGGTTCCCCATCTCAGCCCAGAAAGCAGGTAGAACAACTTTTCTTGTGCCTTTCAGCTGCCTACCAAGGTAGTGTAAAAACTACTAGGAGAACTCCTGTCTGGCACCTTCCCCGGTGGAGTTGTGCATGGGGTGTCTTTGGAACATTTTGTCACCGGCTGACTCCAAAATTCAGCGGTTCCCCATCTCAGCCCAGAAAGCAGGTAGAACAACTTTTGTGGTGCCTTTCAGCTGCCTACCAAGGTAGTGTAAAAACTACCAAGAGAACTCCTGCCTGGCACCTTCCCCGGTGGAGTTGTGCGTGGGGTGTCTTTGGAACATTTTGTCACCGGCCGACTCCAAAATTCAGCGATTCCCCATCTCAGCCCAGAAAGCAGGAAGAACAACTTTTGTGGTGTCCTTTTGATGCCTACCGGAGCAATGTAAAAACTACCAACAGAACTCGTCCCTGGCACCTTCGCTAGTGGAGTTGTGCATGGGGTGTGTTTGGAACATTTTTTCACCGGCCGACTCCAAAATTCAGCGGTTCCCCATCTCAGCCCAGAAAGCAGGTAGAACAACTTTTGTGGTGCCTTTCAGCTGCCTACCAAGGTAGTGTAAAAACTACCAAGAGAACTCCTGCCTGTCACCTTCCCCGGTGGAGTTGTGCATGGGGTGTCTTTGGAACATTTTGTCACCGGCTGACTCCAAAATTCAGCGGTTCCCCATCTCAGCCCAGAAAGCAGGTAGAACAACTTTTGTGGTGCCTTTCAGCTGCCTACCAAGGTAGTGTAAAAACTACCAAGAGAACTTTTGCCTGGCACCTTCCCCGGTGGAGTTGTGCATGGGGTGTCTTTGGAACATTTTGTCACCGGCCGAGTCCAAAATTCAGCGATTCCCCATCTCAGCCCAGAAAGCAGGAAGAACAACTTTTGTGGTGTCCTTTTGCTGCCTACCGGAGCAATGTAAAAACTACCAACAGAACTCGTCCCTGGCACCTTCGCTAGTGGAGTTGTGCATGGGGTGTGTTTGGAACATTTTTTCACCGGCCGACTCCAAAATTCAGCGGTTCCCCATCTCAGCCCAGAAAGCAGGTAAAACAACTTTTGTGGTGTCTTTCAGATGCCTACCAAGGTAGTGTAAAAACTATTAAGAGAAGTCCTGTCTGGCACCTTCCCCGGTGGAGTTGTGCATGGGGTGTGTTTGGAACATTTTTTCACCGGCCGACTCCAAAATTCAGCGGTTCCCCATCTCAGCCCAGAAAGCAGGTAAAACAACTTTTGTGGTGTCTTTCAGATGCCTACCAAGGTAGTGTAAAAACTACCAGGAGAAATCCTGTCTGGCACCTTCCCCGGTGGAGTTGTGCATGGGGTGTCTTTGGAACATTTTGTCACCGGCCGAGTCCAAAATTCAGCGTTTCCCCATCTCAGCCCAGAAAGCAGGAAGAACAACTTTTGTGGTGTCCTTTTGCTGCCTACCGGAGCAATGTAAAAACTACCAACAGAACTCCTGTCTGGCACCTTCGCTAGTGGAGTTGTGCATGGGGTGTGTTTGGAACATTTTGTCACCAGCCGACTCCAAAATTCAGCGGTTCCCCATCTCAGCCCAGAAAGCAATAAGAACAACTTTTGTCGTGCCTTTCAGCTGCCTACCAAGGTAGTGTAAAAACTACCAAGAGAACTCCTGCCTGGCACCTTCCCCGGTGGAGTTGTGCATGGGGTGTCTTTGGAACATTTTGTCACCGGCCGAGTCCAAAATTCAGCGATTCCACATCTCAGCCCAGAAAGCAGGAAGAACAACTTTTGTGGTGTCCTTTTGATGCCTACCGGAGCAATGTAAAAACTACCAACAGAACTCGTCCCTGGCACCTTCGCTAGTGGAGTTGTGCATGGGGTGTGTTTGGAACATTTTGTCACCGGCCGAGTCCAAAATTCAGCGGTTCCCCATCTCAGCCCAGAAAGCAGGTACAACAACTTTTGTGGTGCCTTTCAGATGCCTACCAAGGTAGTGTAAAAACTATTAAGAGAACTCCTGCCTGGCACCTTCCCCGGTGGAGTTGTGCATGGGGTGTCTTTGGAACATTTTGTCACCGGCCGACTCCAAAATTCAGCGGTTCCCCATCTCAGCCCAGAAAGCAGGAAGAACAACTTTTGTGGTGCCTTTCAAATGCCTACCAAGGTAGTGTAAAAACTACTAAGAGAACTCCTGTCTGGCACCTTCCCCGGTGGAGTTGTGCATGGGGTGTCTTTGGAACATTTTGTCACCGGCTGACTCCAAAATTCAGCGGTTCCCCATCTCAGCCCAGAAAGCAGGTAGAACAACTTTTGTGGTGCCTTTCAGCTGCCTACCAAGGTAGTGTAAAAACTACCAAGAGAACTCATGCCTGGCACCTTCCGTGGTGGAGTTGTGCATGGGGTGTCTTTGGAACATTTTTTCACCGGCCGACTCCAAAATTCAGCGATTCCCCATCTCAGCCCAGAAAGCAGGAAGAACAACTTTTGTGGTGTCCTTTTGATGCCTACCGGAGCAATGTAAAAACTACCAACAGAACTCGTCCCTGGCACCTTCGCTAGTGGAGTTGTGCATGGGGTGTGTTTGGAACATTTTTTCACCGGCCGACTCCAAAATTCAGCCGTTCCCCATCTCAGCCCAGAAAGCAGGTAAAACAACTTTTGTGGTGTCTTTCAAATGCCTACCAAGGTAGTGTAAAAACTATTAAGAGAAGTCCTGTCTGGCACCTTCCCCGGTGGAGTTGTGCATGGGGTGTGTTTGGAACATTTTGTCACCGGCCGACTCCAAAATTCAGCGGTTCCCCATCTCAGCCCAGAAAGCAGGTAGAACAACTTTTCTTGTGCCTTTCAGCTGCCTACCAAGGTAGTGTAAAAACTACTAAGAGAACTCCTGTCTGGCACCTTCCCCGGTGGAGTTGTGCATGGGGTGTCTTTGGAACATTTTGTCACCGGCTGACTCCAAAATTCAGCGGTTCCCCATCTCAGCCCAGAAAGCAGGTAGAACAACTTTTGTGGTGCCTTTCAGCTGCCTACCAAGGTAGTGTAAAAACTACCAAGAGAACTCCTGCCTGGCACCTTCCCCGGTGGAGTTGTGCATGGGGTGTCTTTGGAACATTTTGTCACCGGCCGAGTCCAAAATTCAGCGATTCCCCATCTCAGCCCAGAAAGCAGGAAGAACAACTTTTGTGGTGTCCTTTTGATGCCTACCGGAGCAATGTAAAAACTACCAACAGAACTCGTCCCTGGCACCTTCGCTAGTGGAGTTGTGCATGGGGTGTGTTTGGAACATTTTTTCACCGGCCGACTCCAAAATTCAGCGGTTCCCCATCTCAGCCCAGAAAGCAGGTAAAACAACTTTTGTGGTGTCTTTCAGATGCCTACCAAGGTAGTGTAAAAACTATTAAGAGAAGTCCTGTCTGGCACCTTCCCCGGTGGAGTTGTGCATGGGGTGTGTTTGGAACATTTTGTCACCGGCCGACTCCAAAATTCAGCGGTTCCCCATCTCAGCCCAGAAAGCAGGTAGAACAACTTTTGTGGTGTCTTTCAGATGCCTACCGGAGCAATGTAAAAACTACCAGGAGAACTCCTTTCTGGCACCTTCCCCGGTGGAGTTGTGCATGGGGTGTCTTTGGAACATTTTGTCACGGGCCGACTCCAAAATTCAGCGGTTCCCCATCTCAGCCCAGAAAGAAGGTACAACAACTTTTGTGGTGCCTTTCAGCTGCCTACCAAGGTAGTGTAAAAACTACCAAGAGAACTCCTGCCTGGCACCTTCCCCGGTGGAGTTGTGCATGGGGTGTGTTTGGAACATTTTGTCACCGGCCGACTCCAAAATTCAGCGGTTCCCCATCTCAGCCCAGAAAGCAGGAAGAACAACTTTTGTGGTGTCCTTTTGATGCCTACCGGAGCAATGTAAAAACTACCAACAGAACTCGTCCCTGGCACCTTCGCTAGTGGAGTTGTGCATGGGGTGTGTTTGGAACATTTTGTCACCGGCCGACTCCAAAATTCAGCGGTTCCCCATCTCAGCCCAGAAAGCAGGAAGAACAACTTTTGTGGTGCCTTTCAAATGCCTACCAAGGTAGTGTAAAAACTACTAAGAGAACTCCTGTCTGGCACCTTCCCCGGTGGAGTTGTGCAGGGGGTGTATTTGGAACATTTTGTCACCAGCCGACTCCAAAATTCAGCGGTTCCCCATCTCAGACCAGAAAGCAGGTAGAACAACTTTTGTGGTGTCTTTCAGATGCCTACCGGAGCAATGTAAAAACTACCAGGAGAACTCCTGTCTGGCACCTTCCCCGGTGGAGTTGTTCATGGGGTGTGTTTGGAACATTTTGTCACCAGCCGAGTCCAAAATTCAGCGATTCCCCATCTCAGCCCAGAAAGCAGGAAGAACAACTTTTGTGGTGTCCTTTTGCTGCCTACCGGAGCAATGTAAAAACTACCAAGAGAACTCCTGTCTGGCACCTTCCCCGGTGGAGTTGTGCATGGGGTGTGTTTGGAACATTTTGTCACCGGCCGAGTCCAAAATTCAGCGGTTCCCCATCTCAGCCCAGAAAGCAGGAAGAACAACTTTTGTGGTGTCCTTTTGCTGCCTACCGGAGCAATGTAAAAACTACCAAGAGAACTCCTGTCTGGCACCTTCCCCGGTGGAGTTGTGCATGGGGTGTGTTTGGAACATTCTGTCACCAGCCGACTCCAAAATTCAGCGGTTCCCCATCTCAGCCCAGAAAGCAGGTAGAACAACTTTTGTGGTGCCTTTCAGATGCCTACCAAGGTAGTGTAAAAACTATTAAGAGAACTCCTGCCTGGCACCTTCCCCGGTGGAGTTGTGCATGGGGTGTGTTTGGAACATTTTGTCACCGGCCGAGTCCAAAATTCAGCGGTTCCCCATCTCAGCCCAGAAAGCAGGTAAAACAACTTTTGTGGTGTCTTTCAGATGCCTACCAAGGTAGTGTAAAAACTATTAAGAGAAGTCCTGTCTGGCACCTTCCCCGGTGGAGTTGTGCATGGGGTGTGTTTGGAACATTTTGTCACCGGCCGACTCCAAAATTCAGCGGTTCCCCATCTCAGCCCAGAAAGCAGGTAGAACAACTTTTGTGGTGTCTTTCAGATGCCTACCGGAGCAATGTAAAAACTACCAGGAGAACTCCTTTCTGGCACCTTCCCCGGTGGAGTTGTGCATGGGGTGTGTTTGGAACATTTTGTCACCGGCCGACTCCAAAATTCAGCGGTTCCCCATCTCAGCCCAGAAAGAAGGTACAACAACTTTTGTGGTGCCTTTCAGCTGCCTACCAAGGTAGTGTAAAAACTACCAGGAGAACTCCTGCCTGGCACCTTCCCCGGTGGAGTTGTGCATGGGGTGTCTTTGGAACATTTTGTCACCGGCCGACTCCAAAATTCAGCGGTTCCCCATCTCAGCCCAGAAAGCAGGAAGAACAACTTTTGTGGTGTCCTTTTGATGCCTACCGGAGCAATGTAAAAACTACCAGGAGAACTCCTGTCTGGCACCTTCGCTAGTGGAGTTGTGCATGGGGTGTGTTTGGAACATTTTGTCACCAGCCGACTCCAAAATTCAGCGGTTCCCCATCTCAGACCAGAAAGCAGGTAGAACAACTTTTGTGGTGTCTTTCAGATGCCTACCGGAGCAATGTAAAAACTACCAGGAGAACTCCTGTCTGGCACCTTCCCCGGTGGAGTTGTGCATGGGGTGTGTTTGGAACATTTTGTCACCAGCCGAGTCCAAAATTCAGCGATTCCCCATCTCAGCCCAGAAAGCAGGAAGAACAACTTTTGTGGTGTCCTTTTGCTGCCTACCGGAGCAATGTAAAAACTACCAAGAGAACTCCTGCCTGGCACCTTCCCCGGTGGAGTTGTGCATGGGGTGTGTTTGGAATATTTTGTCACCGGCCGACTCCAAAATTCAGCGTTTCCCCATCTCAGCCCAGAAAGCAGGAAGAAAACTTTTGTGGTGTCTTTGAGGTGCCTACCAAGGTAGTGTAAAAACTACTAAGAGAACTCCTTTCTGGCACCTTCCCCGGTGGAGTTGTGCATGGGGTGTCTTTGGAACATTTTGTCACCGGCCGACTCCAAAATTCAGCGGTTCCCCATCTCAGCCCAGAAAGCAGGAAGAACAACTTTTGTGGTGTCCTTTTGATGCCTACCGGAGCAATGTAAAAACTACCAACAGAACTCGTCCCTGGCACCTTCGCTAGTGGAGTTGTGCATGGGGTGTCTTTGGAACATTTTTTCACCGGCCGACTCCAAAATTCAGCGGTTCCCCATCTCAGCCCAGAAAGCAGGAAGAACAACTTTTGTGGTGTCTTTCAGATGCCTACCAAGGTAGTGTAAAAACTACCAAGAGAACTCCTGCCTGGCACCTTCCCCGGTGGAGTTGTGCATGGGGTGTCTTTGGAACATTTTGTCACCGGCCGACTCCAAAATTCAGCGGTTCCCCATCTCAGCCCAGAAAGCAGGTAGAACAACTTTTGTGGTGCCTTTCAGCTGCCTACCAAGGTAGTGTAAAAACTACCAAGAGAACTCCTGCCTGGCACCTTCCCCGGTGGAGTTGTGCATGGGGTGTCTTTGGAACATTTTGTCACCGGCCGAGTCCAAAATTCAGCGGTTCCCCATCTCAGCCCAGAAAGCAGGAAGAACAACTTTTGTGGTGTCCTTTTGATGCCTACCGGAGCAATGTAAAAACTACCAACAGAACTCGTCCCTGGCACCTTCGCTAGTGGAGTTGTGCATGGGGTGTGTTTGGAACATTTTGTCACCGGCCGAGTCCAAAATTCAGCGGTCCCCCATCTCAGCCCAGAAAGCAGGAAGAACAACTTTTGTGGTGCCTTTCAGCTGCCTACCAAGGTAGTGTAAAAACTACCAAGAGAACTCCTGCCTGGCACCTTCCCCGGTGGAGTTGTGCATGGGGTGTCTTTGGAACATTTTGTCACCGGCCGACTCCAAAATTCAGCGATTCCCCATCTCAGCCCAGAAAGCAGGAAGAACAACTTTTGTGGTGTCCTTTTGATGCCTACCGGAGCAATGTAAAAACTACCAACAGAACTCGTCCCTGGCACCTTCGCTAGTGGAGTTGTGCATGGGGTGTGTTTGGAACATTTTGTCACCGGCCGACTCCAAAATTCAGCCGTTCCCCATCTCAGCCCAGAAAGCAGGTAGAACAACTTTTGTGGTGCCTTTCAGATGCCTACCAAGGTAGTGTAAAAACTATTAAGAGAACTCCTGTCTGGCACCTTCCCCGGTGGAGTTGTGCATGGGGTGTCTTTGGAACATTTTGTCACCGGCCGACTCCAAAATTCAGCGGTTCCCCATCTCAGCCCAGAAAGCAGGAAGAACAACTTTTGTGGTGCCTTTCAAATGCCTACCAAGGTAGTGTAAAAACTACTAAGAGAACTCCTGTCTGGCACCTTCCCCGGTGGAGTTGTGCATGGGGTGTGTTTGGAACATTTTGTCACCGGCCGACTCCAAAATTCAGCGGTTCCCCAACTCAGCCCAGAAAGCAGGTAGAACAACTTTTGTGGTGCCTTTCAGCTGCCTACCAAGGTAGTGTAAAAACTAGCAAGAGAACTCCTGTCTGGCACCTTCCCTGGTGGAGTTGTGCATGGGGTGTCTTTGGAACATTTTGTCACCGGCCGAGTCCAAAATTCAGCGATTCCCCATCTCAGCCCAGAAAGCAGGAAGAACAACTTTTGTGGTGTCCTTTTGATGCCTACCGGAGCAATGTAAAAACTACCAACAGAACTCCTGCCTTGCACCTTCCCCGGTGGAGTTGTGCATGGGGTGTGTTTGGAACATTTTGTCACCGGCCGACTCCAAAATTCAGCGGTTCCCCATCTCAGCCCAGAAAGCAGGTAGAACAACTTTTGTGGTGCCTTTCAGCTGCCTACCAAGGTAGTGTAAAAACTACCAAGAGAACTCCTGCCTGGCACCTTCCCCGGTGGAGTTGTGCATGGGGTGTCTTTGGAACATTTTGTCACCGGCCGAGTCCAAAATTCAGCGATTCCCCATCTCAGCCCAGAAAGCAGGAAGAACAACTTTTGTGGTGTCCTTTTGATGCCTACCGGAGCAATGTAAAAACTACCAACAGAACTTGTCCCTGGCACCTTCGCTAGTGGAGTTGTGCATGGGGTGTGTTTGGAACATTTTGTCACCGGCCGACTCCAAAATTCAGCGGTTCCCCATCTCAGCCCAGAAAGCAGGTAAAACAACTTTTGTGGTGTCTTTCAGATGCCTACCAAGGTAGTGTAAAAAATATTAAGAGAAGTCCTGTCTGGCACCTTCGCTAGTGGAGTTGTGCATGGGGTGTGTTTGGAACATTTTGTCACCAGCCGACTCCAAAATTCAGCGGTTCCCCATCTCAGCCCAGAAAGCAGGTAGAACAACTTTTGTGGTGTCTTTCAGATGCCTACCGGAGCAATGTAAAAACTACCAGGAGAACTCCTTTCTGGCACCTTCCCCGGTGGAGTTGTGCATGGGGTGTCTTTGGAACATTTTGTCACCGGCCGACTCCAAAATTCAGCGGTTCCCCATCTCAGCCCAGAAAGCAGGAAGAACAACTTTTGTGGTGCCTTTCAGCTGCCTACCAAGGTAGTGTAAAAACTACCAGGGGAACTCCTTTCTGGCACCTTCCCCGGTGGAGTTGTGCAGGGGGTGTCTTTGGAACATTTTGTCACCGGCCGAGTCCAAAATTCAGCGATTCCCCATCTCAGCCCAGAAAGCAGGAAGAACAACTTTTGTGGTGTCCTTTTGATGCCTACCGGAGCAATGTAAAAACTACCAACAGAACTCGTCCCTGGCACCTTCGCTAGTGGAGTTGTGCATGGGGTGTGTTTGGAACATTTTGTCACCGGCCGAGTCCAAAATTCAGCGGTTCCCCATCTCAGCCCAGAAAGCAGGTAGAACAACTTTTGTGGTGCCTTTCAGCTGCCTACCAAGGTAGTGTAAAAACTACCAAGAGAACTCCTGCCTGGCACCTTCCCCGGTGGAGTTGTGCATGGGGTGTCTTTGGAACATTTTGTCACCGGCCGACTCCAAAATTCAGCGGTTCCCCATCTCAGCCCAGAAAGCAGGAAGAACAACTTTTGTGGTGTCCTTTTGATGCCTACCGGAGCAATGTAAAAACTACCAACAGAACTCGTCCCTGGCACCTTCGCTAGTGGAGTTGTGCATGGGGTGTGTTTGGAACATTTTGTCACCGGCCGACTCCAAAATTCAGCGGTTCCCCATCTCAGCCCAGAAAGCAGGAAGAACAACTTTTGTGGTGCCTTTCAAATGCCTACCAAGGTAGTGTAAAAACTACTAAGAGAACTCCTGTCTGGCACCTTCCCCGGTGGAGTTGTGCATGGGGTGTGTTTGGAACATTTTGTCACCGGCCGACTCCAAAATTCAGCGGTTCCCCAACTCAGCCCAGAAAGCAGGTAGAACAACTTTTGTGGTGCCTTTCAGCTGCCTACCAAGGTAGTGTAAAAACTAGCAAGAGAACTCCTGTCTGGCACCTTCCCTGGTGGAGTTGTGCATGGGGTGTCTTTGGAACATTTTGTCACCGGCCGAGTCCAAAATTCAGCGATTCCCCATCTCAGCCCAGAAAGCAGGAAGAACAACTTTTGTGGTGTCCTTTTGATGCCTACCGGAGCAATGTAAAAACTACCAACAGAACTCCTGCCTTGCACCTTCCCCGGTGGAGTTGTGCATGGGGTGTGTTTGGAACATTTTGTCACCGGCCGACTCCAAAATTCAGCGGTTCCCCATCTCAGCCCAGAAAGCAGGTAGAACAACTTTTGTGGTGCCTTTCAGCTGCCTACCAAGGTAGTGTAAAAACTACCAAGAGAACTCCTGCCTGGCACCTTCCCCGGTGGAGTTGTGCATGGGGTGTCTTTGGAACATTTTGTCACCGGCCGAGTCCAAAATTCAGCGATTCCCCATCTCAGCCCAGAAAGCAGGAAGAACAACTTTTGTGGTGTCCTTTTGATGCCTACCGGAGCAATGTAAAAACTACCAACAGAACTTGTCCCTGGCACCTTCGCTAGTGGAGTTGTGCATGGGGTGTGTTTGGAACATTTTGTCACCGGCCGACTCCAAAATTCAGCGGTTCCCCATCTCAGCCCAGAAAGCAGGTAAAACAACTTTTGTGGTGTCTTTCAGATGCCTACCAAGGTAGTGTAAAAAATATTAAGAGAAGTCCTGTCTGGCACCTTCCCCGGTGGGGTTGTGCATGGGGTGTGTTTGGAACATTTTGTCACCAGCCGACTCCAAAATTCAGCGGTTCCCCATCTCAGCCCAGAAAGCAGGTAGAACAACTTTTGTGGTGTCTTTCAGATGCCTACCGGAGCAATGTAAAAACTACCAGGAGAACTCCTTTCTGGCACCTTCCCCGGTGGAGTTGTGCATGGGGTGTCTTTGGAACATTTTGTCACCGGCCGACTCCAAAATTCAGCGGTTCCCCATCTCAGCCCAGAAAGCAGGAAGAACAACTTTTGTGGTGCCTTTCAGCTGCCTACCAAGGTAGTGTAAAAACTACCAGGGGAACTCCTTTCTGGCACCTTCCCCGGTGGAGTTGTGCAGGGGGTGTCTTTGGAACATTTTGTCACCGGCCGAGTCCAAAATTCAGCGATTCCCCATCTCAGCCCAGAAAGCAGGAAGAACAACTTTTGTGGTGTCCTTTTGATGCCTACCGGAGCAATGTAAAAACTACCAACAGAACTCGTCCCTGGCACCTTCGCTAGTGGAGTTGTGCATGGGGTGTGTTTGGAACATTTTGTCACCGGCCGAGTCCAAAATTCAGCGGTTCCCCATCTCAGCCCAGAAAGCAGGTAGAACAACTTTTGTGGTGCCTTTCAGCTGCCTACCAAGGTAGTGTAAAAACTACCAAGAGAACTCCTGCCTGGCACCTTCCCCGGTGGAGTTGTGCATGGGGTGTCTTTGGAACATTTTGTCACCGGCCGACTCCAAAATTCAGCGGTCCCCCATCTCAGCCCAGAAAGCAGGAAGAACAACTTTTGTGGTGTCCTTTTGATGCCTACCGGAGCAATGTAAAAACTACCAACAGAACTCGTCCCTGGCACCTTCGCTAGTGGAGTTGTGCATGGGGTGTGTTTGGAACATTTTTTCACCGGCCGACTCCAAAATTCAGCGGTTCCCCATCTCAGCCCAGAAAGCAGGAAGAACAACTTTTGTGGTGCCTTTCAGCTGCCTAACAAGGTAGTGTAAAAACTACCAAGAGAACTCCTGCCTGGCACCTTCCCCGGTGGAGTTGTGCATGGGGTGTCTTTGGAACATTTTGTCACCAGCCGACTCCAAAATTCAGCGATTCCCCATCTCAGCCCAGAAAGCAGGAAGAACAACTTTTGTGGTGTCCTTTTGATGCCTACCGGAGCAATGTAAAAACTACCAACAGAACTCGTCCCTGGCACCTTCGCTAGTGGAGTTGTGCATGGGGTGTGTTTGGAACATTTTTTCACCGGCCGACTCCAAAATTCAGCGGTTCCCCATCTCAGCCCAGAAAGCAGGAAGAACAACTTTTGTGGTGCCTTTCAAATGCCTACCAAGGTAGTGTAAAAACTACTAAGAGAACTTCTGTCTGGCACCTTCCCTAATGGAGTTGTGCATGGGGTGTCTTTGGAACATTTTGTCACCGGCCAACTCCAAAATTCAGCGGTTCCCCATCTCAGCCCAGAAAGCAGGAAGAACAACTTTTGTGGTGCCTTTCAAATGCCTACCATGGTAGTGTAAAAACTACCAACAGAACTCGTCCCTGGCACCTTCGCTAGTGGAGTTGTGCATGGGGTGTCTTTGGAACATTTTGTCACTGGCCGAGTCCAAAATTCAGCAGTTCCCCATCTCAGCCCAGAAAGCAGGAAGAACAACTTTTGTGGTGCCTTTCAGATGCCTACCAAGGTAGTGTAAAAACTATTAAGAGAAGTCCTGTCTGGCACCTTCCCCGGTGGAGTTGTGCATGGGGTGTCTTTGGAACATTTTGTCACCGGCCGACTCCAAAATTCAGCGATTCCCCATCTCAGCCCAGAAAGCAGGAAGAACAACTTTTGTGGTGTCCTTTTGATGCCTACCGGAGCAATGTAAAAACTACCAACAGAACTCGTCCCTGGCACCTTCGCTAGTGGAGTTGTGCATGGGGTGTATTTATTAAAATTTTGTCACCAGCCGAGTCCAAAATTCAGCTGTTCCCCTTCTCAGCCCAGAAAGAAGGTACAACAACTTTTCTTGTGCCTTTCAAATGCCTACCAAGGTAGTGTAAAAACTACTAAGAGAACTCCTGTCTGGCACCTTCCCCGGTGGAGTTGTGCATGGGGTGTGTTTGGAACATTTTGTCACCGGCAGACTCCAAAATTCAGCGGTTCCCCATCTCAGCCCAGAAAGCAGGTAGAACAACTTTTGTGGTGTCCTTTTGATGCCTACCGGAGCAATGTAAAAACTACCAAGAGAACTCCTTTCTGGCACCTTCCCCGGTGGAGTTGTGCGTGGGGTGTGTTTGGAACATTTTGTCACCAGCCGAGTCCAAAATTCAGCGATTCCCCATCTCAGCCCAGAAAGCAGGTACAACAACTTTTCTTGTGCCTTTCAGCTGCCTACCAAGGTAGTGTAAAAACTACCAAGAGAACTCCTGTCTGGCACCTTCCCCGGTGGAGTTGTGCATGGGGTGTCTTTGGAACATTTTGTCACCGGCCGACTCCAAAATTCAGCGGTTCCCCATCTCAGCCCAGAAAGAAGGTAGAACAACTTTTGTGGTGTCTTTCAGATGCCTACCAAGGTAGTGTAAAAACTATTAAGAGAACTCCTGCCTGGCACCTTCCCCGGTGGAGTTGTGCATGGGGTGTGTTTGGAACATTTTGTCACCAGCCGACTCCAAAATTCAGCGGTTCCCCATCTCAGCCCAGAAAGCAGGTAGAACAACTTTTGTGGTGTCTTTCAGATGCCTACCGGAGCAATGTAAAAACTACCAGGAGAACTCCTTTCTGGCACCTTCCCCGGTGGAGTTGTGCATGGGGTGTCTTTGGAACATTTTGTCACCGGCCGACTCCAAAATTCAGCGGTTCCCCATCTCAGCCCAGAAAGCAGGTACAACAACTTTTGTGGTGCCTTTCAGATGCCTACCAAGGTAGTGTAAAAACTACCAAGAGAACTCCTGCCTGGCACCTTCCCCGGTGGAGTTGTGCATGGGGTGTCTTTGGAACATTTTGTCACCGGCCGACTCCAAAATTCAGCGTTTCCCCATCTCAGCCCAGAAAGCAGGAAGAACAACTTTTGTGGTGTCCTTTTGATGCCTACCGGAGCAATGTAAAAACTACCAACAGAACTCGTCCCTGGCACCTTCGCTAGTGGAGTTGTGCATGGGGTGTGTTTGGAACATTTTGTCACCAGCCGACTCCAAAATTCAGCGGTTCCCCATCTCAGACCAGAAAGCAGGTAGAACAACTTTTGTGGTGTCTTTCAGATGCCTACCGGAGCAATGTAAAAACTACCAGGAGAACTCCTGTCTGGCACCTTCCCCGGTGGAGTTGTGCATGGGGTGTGTTTGGAACATTTTGTCACCAGCCGAGTCCAAAATTCAGCGATTCCCCATCTCAGCCCAGAAAGCAGGAAGAACAACTTTTGTGGTGTCCTTTTGCTGCCTACTGGAGCAATGTAAAAACTACCAAGAGAACTCCTGCCTGGCACCTTCCCCGGTGGAGTTGTGCATGGGGTGTCTTTGGAATATTTTGTCACCGGCCGACTCCAAAATTCAGCGGTTCCCCATCTCAGCCCAGAAAGCAGGAAGAAAACTTTTGTGGTGTCTTTGAGGTGCCTACCAAGGTAGTGTAAAAACTACTAAGAGAACTCCTTTCTGGCACCTTCCCCGGTGGAGTTGTGCATGGGGTGTCTTTGGAACATTTTGTCACCGGCCGACTCCAAAATTCGGCGGTTCCCCATCTCAGCCCAGAAAGCAGGAAGAACAACTTTTGTGGTGTCCTTTTGATGCCTACCGGAGCAATGTAAAAACTACCAACAGAACTCGTCCCTGGCACCTTCGCTAGTGGAGTTGTGCATGGGGTGTCTTTGGAACATTTTTTCACCGGCCGACTCCAAAATTCAGCGGTTCCCCATCTCAGCCCAGAAAGCAGGAAGAACAACTTTTGTGGTGTCTTTCAGATGCCTACCAAGGTAGTGTAAAAACTACTAAGAGAACTCCTGTCTGGCACCTTCCCCGGTGGAGTTGTGCATGGGGTGTGTTTGGAACATTTTGTCACCGGCCGAGTCCAAAATTCAGCGGTTCCCCATCTCAGCCCAGAAAGCAGGTAGAACAACTTTTGTGGTGCCTTTCAGCTGCCTACCAAGGTAGTGTAAAAACTACCAAGAGAACTCCTGCCTGGCACCTTCCCCGGTGGAGTTGTGCATGGGGTGTCTTTGGAACATTTTGTCACCGGCCGACTCCAAAATTCAGCGGTTCCCCATCTCAGCCCAGAAAGCAGGAAGAACAACTTTTGTGGTGTCCTTTTGATGCCTACCGGAGCAATGTAAAAACTACCAACAGAACTCGTCCCTGGCACCTTCGCTAGTGGAGTTGTGCATGGGGTGTGTTTGGAACATTTTGTCACCGGCCGAGTCCAAAATTCAGCGGTCCCCCATCTCAGCCCAGAAAGCAGGAAGAACAACTTTTGTGGTGCCTTTCAGCTGCCTAACAAGGTAGCGTAAAAACTACCAAGAGAACTCCTGCCTGGCACCTTCCCCGGTGGAGTTGTGCATGGGGTGTCTTTGGAACATTTTGTCACCAGCCGACTCCAAAATTCAGCGATTCCCCATCTCAGCCCAGAAAGCAGGAAGAACAACTTTTGTGGTGTCCTTTTGATGCTTACCGGAGCAATGTAAAAACTACCAACAGAACTCGTCCCTGGCACCTTCGCTAGTGGAGTTGTGCATGGGGTGTGTTTGGAACATTTTTTCACCGGCCGACTCCAAAATTCAGCGGTTCCCCATCTCAGCCCAGAAAGCAGGAAGAACAACTTTTGTGGTGCCTTTCAAATGCCTACCAAGGTAGTGTAAATACTACTAAGAGAACTTCTGTCTGGCACCTTCCCTAATGGAGTTGTGCATGGGGTGTCTTTGGAACATTTTGTCACCGGCCGACTCCAAAATTCAGCGGTTCCCCATCTCAGCCCAGAAAGCAGGAAGAACAACTTTTGTGGTGCCTTTCAAATGCCTACCATGGTAGTGTAAAAACTACCAACAGAACTCGTCCCTGGCACCTTCGCTAGTGGAGTTGTGCATGGGGTGTCTTTGGAACATTTTGTCACTGGCCGAGTCCAAAATTCAGCAGTTCCCCATCTCAGCCCAGAAAGCAGGTAGAACAACTTTTGTGGTGCCTTTCAGATGCCTACCAAGGTAGTGTAAAAACTATTAAGAGAACTCCTGTCTGGCACCTTCCCCGGTGGAGTTGTGCATGGGGTGTCTTTGGAACATTTTGTCACCGGCCGACTCCAAAATTCAGCGATTCCCCATCTCAGCCCAGAAAGCAGGAAGAACAACTTTTGTGGTGTCCTTTTGATGCCTACCGGAGCAATGTAAAAACTACCAACAGTACTCGTCCCTGGCACCTTCGCTAGTGGAGTTGTGCATGGGGTGTATTTATTAAAATTTTGTCACCAGCCGAGTCCAAAATTCAGCTGTTCCCCATCTCAGCCCAGAAAGCAGGTAGAACAACTTTTGTGGTGCCTTTCAAATGCCTACCAAGGTAGTGTAAAAACTACCAACAGAACTCGTCCCTGGCACCTTCGCTAGTGGAGTTGTGCATGGGGTGTCTTTGGAACATTTTGTCACCGGCCGAGTCCAAAATTCAGCGATTCCCCATCTCAGCCCAGAAAGCAGGAAGAACAACTTTTGTGGTGTCCTTTTGATGCCTACCAAGGTAGTGTAAAAACTACTAAGAGAACTCCTGCCTGGCACCTTCCCCGGTGGAGTTGTGCATGGGGTGTGTTTGGAACATTTTGTCACCGGCCGAGTCCAAAATTCAGCGGTTCCCCATCTCAGCCCAGAAAGCAGGTAGAACAACTTTTGTGGTGTCTTTCAAATGCCTACCAAGGTAGTGTAAAAACTACTAAGAGAACTCCTTTCTGGCACCTTCCCCGTTGGAGTTGTGCATGGGGTGTGTTTGGAACATTTTGTCACCGGCCGACTCCAAAATTCAGCGGTTCCCCATCTCAGCCCAGAAAGAAGGTACAACAACTTTTCTTGTGCCTTTCAGCTGCCTACCAAGGTAGTGTAAAAACTACCAAGAGAACTCCTGCCTGGCACCTTCCCCGGTGGAGTTGTGCATGGGGTGTATTTGGAACATTTTGTCACCGGCCGACTCCAAAATTCAGCGGTTCCCCATCTCAGCCCAGAAAGCAGGAAGAACAACTTTTGTGGTGTCCTTTTGATGCCTACCGGAGCAATGTAAAAACTACCAACAGAACTCGTCCCTGGCACCTTCGCTAGTGGAGTTGTGCATGGGGTGTCTTTGGAACATTTTTTCACCGGCCGACTCCAAAATTCAGCGGTTCCCCATCTCAGCCCAGAAAGCAGGAAGAAAACTTTTGTGGTGTCTTTCAGATGCCTACCAAGGTAGTGTAAAAACTACTAAGAGAACTCCTGTCTGGCACCTTCCCCGGTGGAGTTGTGCATGGGGTGTCTTTGGAACATTTTTTCACCGGCCGACTCCAAAATTCAGCGGTTCCCCATCTCAGCCCAGAAAGCAGGAAGAACAACTTTTGTGGTGCCTTTCAGCTGCCTACCAAGGTAGTGTAAAAACTACCAACAGAACTCGTCCCTGGCACCTTCCCCGGTGGAGTTGTGCATGGGGTGTGTTTGGAACATTTTTTCACCGGCCGACTCCAATATTCAGCGGTTCCCCATCTCAGCCCAGAAAGCAGGAAGAACAACTTTTGTGGTGTCCTTTTGATGCCTACCGGAGCAATGTAAAAACTACCAACAGAACTCGTCCCTGGCACCTTCGCTAGTGGAGTTGTGCAGGGGGTGTGTTTGGAACATTTTTTCACCGGCCGACTCCAAAATTCAGCGGTTCCCCATCTCAGCCCAGAAAGCAGGAAGAACAACTTTTGTGGTGCCTTTCAGCTGCCTACCAAGGTAGTGTAAAAACTACTAAGAGAACTCCTGTCTGGCACCTTCCCTAGTGGAGTTGTGCATGGGGTGTCTTTGGAACATATTGTCACCGGCCGACTCCAAAATTCAGCGGTTCCCCATCTCAGCCCAGAAAGCAGGAAGAACAACTTTTGTGGTGCCTTTCAAATGCCTACCAAGGTAGTGTAAAAACTACCAACAGAACTCGTCCCTGGCACCTTCGCTAGTGGAGTTGTGCATGGGGTGTCTTTGGAACATTTTGTCACCGGCCGAGTCCAAAATTCAGCGGTTCCCCATCTCAGCCCAGAAAGCAGGAAGAACAACTTTTGTGGTGTCCTTTTGATGCCTACCAAGGTAGTGTAAAAACTACTAAGAGAACTCCTGCCTGGCACCTTCCCCGGTGGAGTTGTGCATGGGGTGTGTTTGGAACATTTTGTCACCGGCCGACTCCAAAATTCAGCGGTTCCCCATCTCAGCCTAGAAAGAAGGTACAACAACTTTTCTTGTGCCTTTCAGCTGCCTACCAAGGTACTGTAAAAACTACCAAGAGAACTCCTGCCTGGCACCTTCCCCGGTGGAGTTGTGCATGGGGTGTCTTTGGAACATTTTGTCACCGGCCGACTCCAAAATTCAGCGGTTCCCCATCTCAGCCCAGAAAGCAGGAAGAACAACTTTTGTGGTGTCCTTTTGATGCCTACCGGAGCAATGTAAAAACTACCAAGAGAACTCCTTTCTGGCACCTTCCCCGGTGGAGTTGTGCATGGGGTGTGTTTGGAACATTTTGTCACCAGCCGAGTCCAAAATTCAGCGATTCCCCATCTCAGCCCAGAAAGCAGGTAGAACAACTTTTGTGGTGCCTTTCAGCTGCCTACCAAGGTAGTGTAAAAACTACCAAGAGAACTCCTGTCTGGCACCTTCCCCGGTGGAGTTGTGCATGGGGTGTCTTTGGAACATTTTGTCACCGGCCGAGTCCAAAATTCAGCGGTTCCCCATCTCAGCCCAGAAAGCAGGAAGAACAACTTTTGTGGTGCCTTTCAGCTGCCTACCAAGGTAGTGTAAAAACTACCAAGAGAACTCCTGTCTGGCACCTTCCCCGGTGGAGTTGTGCATGGGGTGTGTTTGGAACATTTTGTCACCGGCCGACTCCAAAATTCAGCGGTTCCCCATCTCAGCCCAGAAAGCAGGAAGAACAACTTTTGTGGTGCCTTTCAAATGCCTACCAAGGTAGTGTAAAAACTACTAAGAGAACTCCTGTCTGGCACCTTCCCTTGTGGAGTTGTGCATGGGGTGTCTTTGGAACATTTTGTCACCGGCCGACTCCAAAATTCAGCGGTTCCCCATCTTAGCCCAGAAAGAAGGTACAACAACTTTTGTGGTGCCTTTCAAATGCCTACCAAGGTAGTGTAAAAACTACTAAGAGAACTCCTGTCTGGCACCTTCCCTAGTGGAGTTGTGCATGGGGTGTCTTTGGAACATTTTGTCACCGGCCGAGTCCAAAATTCAGCGATTCCCCATCTCAGCCCAGAAAGCAGGAAGAACAACTTTTGTGGTGTCCTTTTGATGCCTACCGGAGCAATGTAAAAACTACCAACAGAACTCGTCCCTGGCACCTTCGCTAGTGGAGTTGTGCATGGGGTGTCTTTGGAACATTTTGTCACCGGCCGACTCCAAAATTCAGCGGTTCCCCATCTCAGCCCAGAAAGCAGGAAGAACAACTTTTGTGGTGCCTTTCAGCTGCCTACCAAGGTAGTGTAAAAACTACTAAGAGAACTCCTGTCTGGCACCTTCCCCGGTGGAGTTGTGCATGGGGTGTCTTTGGAACATTTTGTCACCGGCCGACTCCAAAATTCAGCGGTTCCCCATCTCAGCCCAGAAAGCAGGTAGAACAACTTTTGTGGTGTCTTTCAGATGCCTACCGGAGCAATGTAAAAACTACCAGGAGAACTCCTGCCTGGCACCTTCCCCGGTGGAGTTGTGCATGGGGTGTGTTTGGAACATTTTGTCACCGGCCGACTCCAAAATTCAGCGGTTCCCCATCTCAGCCCAGAAAGAAGGTAGAACAACTTTTGTGGTACCTTTCAGCTGCCTACCAAGGTAGTGTAAAAACTACCAAGAGAACTCCTGCCTGGCACCTTCCCCGGTGGAGTTGTGCATGGGGTGTGTTTGGAACATTTTGTCACCGGCCGACTCCAAAATTCAGCGATTCCCCATCTCAGCCCAGAAAGCAGGAAGAACAACTTTTGTGGTGTCCTTTTGATGCCTACCGGAGCAATGTAAAAAGTACCAACAGAACTCGTTCCTGGCACCTTCGCTAGTGGAGTTGTGCATGGGGTGTATTTATTAAAATTTTGTCACCAGCCGAGTCCAAAATTCAGCTGTTCCCCTTCTCAGCCCAGAAAGAAGGTAGAACAACTTTTCTTGTGCCTTTCAAATGCCTACCAAGGTAGTGTAAAAACTACCAAGAGAACTCCTGCCTGGCACCTTCCCCGGTGGAGTTGTGCATGGGGTGTGTTTGGAACATTTTGTCACCGGCCGACTCCAAAATTCAGCGGTTCCCCATCTCAGCCCAGAAAGCAGGTAGAACAACTTTTGTGGTGTCCTTTTGATGCCTACCGGAGCAATGTAAAAACTACCAAGAGAACTCCTGCCTGGCACCTTCCCCGGTGGAGTTGTGCATGGGGTGTCTTTGGAACATTTTGTCACCGGCCGACTCCAAAATTCAGCGGTTCCCCATCTCAGCCCAGAAAGCAGGTAGAACAACTTTTGTGGTGCCTTTCAGATGCCTACCAAGGTAGTGTAAAAACTACCAGGAGAACTCCTGCCTGGCACCTTCCCCGGTGGAGTTGTGCAGGGGGTGTGTTTGGAACATTTTGTCACCGGCCGACTCCAACATTCAGCGGTTCCCCGTCTCAGCCCAGAAAGCAGGTAGAACAACTTTTGTGGTGTCTTTCAGATGCCTACCGGAGCAATGTAAAAACTACCAGGAGAACTCCTGTCTGGCACCTTCCCCGGTGGAGTTGTGCATGGGGTGTGTTTGGAACATTTTTTCACCAGCCGACTCCAAAATTCAGCGGTTCCCCATCTCAGCCCAGAAAGCAGGTAGAACAACTTTTGTGGTGTCTTTCAGATGCCTACCGGAGCAATGTAAAAACTACCAGGAGAACTCCTTTCTGGCACCTTCCCCGGTGGAGTTGTGCATGGGGTGTGTTTGGAACATTTTGTCACCAGCCGAGTCCAAAATTCAGCGGTTCCCCATCTCAGCCCAGAAAGCAGGTACAACAACTTTTGTAGTGTCTTTTTGATGCCTACAGGAGCAATGTAAAAACTACCAACAGAATTTGTTCCTGGCACCTTCGCTAGTGGAGTTGTGCATGGGGTGTATTTATTAAAATTTTGTCACCAGCCGAGTCCAAAATTCAGCTGTTCCCCATCTCAGCCCAGAAAGAAGGTACAACAACTTTTCTTGTGCCTTTCAAATGCCTACCAAGGTAGTGTAAAAACTACTAAGAGAACTCCTGTCTGGCACCTTCCCCGGTGGAGTTGTGCATGGGGTGTGTTTGGAACATTTTGTCACCGGCCGACTCCAAAATTCAGCGATTCCCCATCTCAGCCCAGAAAGCAGGTAGAACAACTTTTGTGGTGCCTTTCAGCTACCTACCAAGGTAGTGTAAAAACTACCAAGAGAACTCCTGCCTGGCACCTTCCCCGGTGGAGTTGTGCATGGGGTGTCTTTGGAACATTTTGTCACCGGCCGACTCCAAAATTCAGCGATTCCCCATCTCAGCCCAGAAAGCAGGAAGAACAACTTTTGTGGTGTCCTTTTGCTGCCTACCGGAGCAATGTAAAAACTACCAACAGAACTCGTCCCTGGCACCTTCGCTAGTGGAGTTGTGCATGGGGTGTGTTTGGAACATTTTGTCACCGGCCGACTCCAAAATTCAGCGGTTCCCCATCTCAGCCCAGAAAGCAGGAAGAACAACTTTTGTGGTGCCTTTCAAATGCTTACCAAGGTAGTGTAAAAACTACCAGGAGAACTCCTGTCTGGCACCTTCCCCGGTGGAGTTGTGCATGGGGTGTGTTTGGAACATTTTGTCACCAGCCGACTCCAAAATTCAGCGGTTCCCCATCTCAGCCCAGAAAGCAGGAAGAACAACTTTTGTGGTGCCTTTCAAATGCCTACCAAGGTAGTGTAAAAACTAACAAGAGAACTCCTGTCTGGCACCTTCCCCGGTGGAGTTGTGCATGGGGTGTGTTTGGAACATTTTGTCACCGGCCGACTCCAAAATTCAGCGGTTCCCCATCTCAGCCCAGAAAGCAGGAAGAACAACTTTTGTGGTGCCTTTCAGATGCCTACCAAGGTAGTGTAAAAACTACCAAGAGAACTCCTGTCTGGCACCTTCCCCGGTGGAGTTGTGCATGGGGTGTGTTTGGAACTTTTTGTCACCAGCCGACTCCAAAATTCAGCGGTTCCCCATCTCAGCCCAGAAAGCAGGTAGAACAACTTTTGTGGTGTCTTTCAGATGCCTACCGGAGCAATGTAAAAACTACCAGGAGAACTCCTGTCTGGCACCTTCCCCGGTGGAGTTGTGCATGGGGTGTCTTTGGAACATTTTGTCACCAGCCGAGCCCAAAACTCAGCTGTTCCCCATCTCAGCCCAGAAAGCAGGTAGAACAACTTTTGTGGTGCCTTTCAGCTGCCTACCAAGGTAGTGTAAAAACTATCAAGAGAACTCCTGTCTGGCACCTTCCCCGGTGGAGTTGTGCATGGGGTGTGTTTGGAACATTTTGTCACCGGCCGACTCCAAAATTCAGCGATTCCCCATCTCAGCCCAGAAAGCAGGAAGAACAACTTTTGTGGTGTCCTTTTGCTGCCTACCGGAGCAATGTAAAAACTACCAACAGAACTCGTCCCTGGCACCTTCGCTAGTGGAGTTGTGCATGGGGTGTCTTTGGAACATTTTGTCACTGGCCGAGTCCAAAATTCAGCGGTTCCCCATCTCAGCCCAGAAAGCAGGTACAACAACTTTTGTGGTGCCTTTCAGCTGCCTACCAAGGTAGTGTAAAAACTACCAAGAGAACTCCTGCCTGGCACCTTCCCCGGTGGAGTTGTGCATGGGGTGTCTTTGGAACATTTTGTCACCGGCCGACTCCAAAATTCAGCGGTTCCCCATCTCAGCCCAGAAAGCAGGAAGAACAACTTTTGTGGTGTCCTTTTGATGCCTACCGGAGCAATGTAAAAACTACCAACAGAACTCGTCCCTGGCACCTTCGCTAGTGGAGTTGTGCATGGGGTGTGTTTGGAACATTTTGTCACCGGCCGACTCCAAAATTCAGCGGTTCCCCATCTCAGCCCAGAAAGCAGGAAGAACAACTTTTGTGGTGCCTTTCAAATGCCTACCAAGGTAGTGTAAAAACTATTAAGAGAAGTCCTGTCTGGCACCTTCCCCGGTGAAGTTGTGCATGGGGTGTCTTTGGAACATTTTGTCACCAGCCGACTCTAAAATTCAGCGGTTCCCCATCTCAGCCCAGAAAGCAGGTAGAACAACTTTTGTGGTGTCTTTCAGATGCCTACCGGAGCAATGTAAAAACTACCAGGAGAACTCCTGTCTGGCACCTTCGCTAGTGGAGTTGTGCATGGGGTGTCTTTGGAACATTTTGTCACCAGCCGAATCCAAAAGTCAGCGATTCCCCATCTCAGCCCAGAAAGCAGGTAGAACAACTTTTGTGGTGTCTTTCAGATGCCTACCGGAGCAATGTAAAAACTACCAACAGAATTCGTTCCTGGCACCTTCGCTAGTGGAGTTGTGCATGGGGTGTATTTATTAAAATTTTGTCACCAGCCGAGTCCAAAATTCAGCTGTTCCCCATCTCAGCCCAGAAAGCAGGTAGAACAACTTTTGTGGTGCCTTTCAGCTGCCTACCAAGGTAGTGTAAAAACTACTAAGAGAACTCCTGCCTGGCACCTTCCCTAGTGGAGTTGTGCATGGGGTGTCTTTGGAACATTTTGTCACCGGCCGACTCCAATATTCAGCGGTTCCCCATCTCAGCCCAGAAAGCAGGAAGAACAACTTTTGTGGTGCCTTTCAAATGCCTACCAAGGTAGTGTAAAAACTACTAAGAGAACTCCTGTCTGGCACCTTCCCTAGTGGAGTTGTGCATGGGGTGTCTTTGGAACATTTTGTCACCGGCCGAGTCCAATATTCAGCGGTTCCCCATCTCAGCCCAGAAAGCAGGAAGAACAACTTTTGTGGTGTCCTTTTGATGCCTACTGGAGCAATGTAAAAACTACCAACAGAACTCGTTCCTGGCACCTTCGCTAGTGGAGTTGTGCATGGGGTGTATTTATTAAAATTTTGTCACCAGCCGAGTCCAAAATTCAGCTGTTCCCCTTCTCAGCCCAGAAAGAAGGTACAACAACTTTTCTTGTGCCTTTCAAATGCCTACCAAGGTAGTGTAAAAACTACCAAGAGAACTCCTGCCTGGCACCTTCCCCGGTGGAGTTGTGCATGGGGTGTGTTTAGAACATTTTGTCACCGGCCGAGTCCAAAATTCAGCGGTTCCCCATCTCAGCCCAGAAAGCAGGAAGAAAACTTTTGTGGTGCCTTTCAAATGCCTACCAAGGTAGTGTAAAAACTACCAAGAGAACTCCTGTCTGGCACCTTCCCCGGTGGAGTTGTGCATGGGGTGTCTTTGGAACATTTTGTCAC